>NW_028317968.1:14340000-14657500 GCF_062004578.1 Staurois parvus
CTCCATCGCCACACTCTGCCATGTGCCTCTTTCAGGTCTCCTCACACTGCTGGTGGTTTCCATTTTTGTCATAGGGTGCTGTATGGCCTCCCATTGCTGCTGCCTCCACCGCCACACTGTGGCTTCACACTCTGGTTTTGGCCCCGTGACTGCCCAAATGAGTGAAGTGTGCGGTGATTCTAAGATCGACGGCACTCATCTGCATGTCATACTGACTGTCAGTATTATTTCTCTTCCCCAGCAGACTCCAAGGGCATTTAAATTAAAGGTACAGTGTTCTGCACTAATATAAAGGCTCTCTGAAGCCTAGAAACACCCTTTTATAAGTTAAATTCGCAGCGAATATATTCGACTCGAATCAAAATTTTTCCACGAATTCCCTGAATCAGTCGAATCGAATTTTTGAATACTTCGCTCATCTCTAGTCACAGCAGCTACTACTGTATACAGTAGATAAGCAAACTTTTTACAGTCAATTCCAGGAATTAAATTGTCATACCTCGTTTGATCTATGTAGCTGATGCTACATACAGCTTATACAATGTTGACAGCAGTCTGATTTTTTAAGTTAAGGAAATAGTTCTAACTGTGATAGCAAAGCTGGAGTTTGTCTTTAAGGGATACAATTACTCTGCTGTAAGGAGCCCTGCTGTCTCTGATGATTGTTAAGCATTGCTCTAATCAAGAGAGAGAGCATTTGAGGAAGAGTATTGTAACAATTTCACTAGCTGCATGCTAAAATGCACCGTTTTAGCATGCCTGTTGCTGTCCCTTTTGTTGGGACACCAACATTTAATTTTTTTAACTTTAATAAGAGTGTACAAAGTTACACTTTGAACAAAGTTAAGTCTCTGCACTGCAGCACATTGCGCTGCAATGCCAGTCAGAAAAATGCATGTAGGCAGGTGCCTACAGAAGGGTTAATGTTTTTTCTGCACTGACTCATGTTCTGCAGTTATCTGGGTCAAGTCTGCTGTCTTTCCTGTGAAGCTGTTACAATGTAGATGTGTGTTGGATCTGATGAGTTGACTGACTGGATTTTCCCACTAAAATTCTACATATCCACATAAAAAAGAGGCTCTCCAGTGCCATGGAGATTTCTTCTAAAAAACACTGTCAAGAGGCCGGCTGGTTCCACCATCTGGGGGTGCACATGGGGTTCCCCAGGTGAACCTGGGACCTTGGGATTCCTATGGACTTTTTCTACCTCCTGTGGATTACTTGCCTATCATGGACTCTGCCTTTTATAGACTCTGTGGACTCTTTGCTGCTACTCAGGTATGACACCCTATGGGTTCTAGTGCAACTGTGTACAGGATTATATATAAAAAGTTGCCACAAAAACGGTTCCTGTGTATCTGCATTACTGTAGTAAATTTCCACTTAACTGTTTGCTGCTTGGTCTGAAGTCATTCTGTTAAGTGGTGTATTAAATGGCGTATCCAAAGAGCCAGGGCTTGTAACTAAGGGGACTTAGGTTAGAGTAGATACTACACATAAAGCCCAGCAGCACCTAGCGGTCTACCCTTGGAAGTCACAGTGAGAGGTAAAGAGGCCTCTGGTCTGCTCTGCTGTCCAGTTATTAAATGCTGTACGCCTGGGAGTTGGTGATTATAGTGTTGACCATGAAGTTAGTTAGCAATGGGTTGCTAAAGGGTGAAAGAGTTAGTTTCGTACTTTTTGGCTGGAGCACCACTTTAAATTCTTGTATCTGTATGCCTGTTGCACCAAAGAGTTAATGAGATACTCTTCAGGTAGAAATTAGCATTTTGGCACCATAGACTTCAATGGGAATACTTGAAAATACTTGTGTAACACTACCTCCTTAGGAGTCGCTGAAGATTTGGGTCCCCCTATAGTCCTGCACATCCAGGCCACAAGCATTTTTCAGACTTGCACTTCAGAGACAGTAAACAGACCTTGAACTTGTTTTTTTTTAAATTTTATTAGGGGCAATAAACTTGAATGGGGTTGAGGGATGAATGGGGTGCCCAAGGAACTGTAATCTGAGGACAACTTCCTAACAACTATGTACAAGTCCACTAAGAAGGGTTTCCTCTTCTAGGAGAGCTCTACAACTCCTCCTGGTGTACCACCCCAGATAAATCTTCTTCTATCCAGCAATCTGGAGGAAACCCTGAGCTAAAGGGGTACAGTGGCTGCTACTGTAAAGGTGAACGGTCCCGGGTATAGAGCGAGTCAGGTTTCCCACCCAAATGCTCTTTCCCCTTGTCCGGGGTGCAGGATCCCCTCTGATGATGTGCCTTAGCACGAAAGGCCTCAGGAGGAACTGACAGCCTGTGACGCCTGATCTAGCCGTCCAGACCACGTGGAGGTCTGGCGGCCAACCATTACTAGGGTCAGTATTTATCTTCTTTTATCAACTCCTCACTGTGTGTTCTTCTGGCAATGTGCCAGAATTTTGTTCACTGACCTGATTTTTAAGATTTCATGCACCAATAAAGCATTTACATACTACACTATGGGTACTTTCCCTATTTTTACCCTTCACTGAGGGGTTGGCAGACACAGCTACATATCTTATCCAGAGGAGGGAATCCTGCACCTGGAAGGAACATATACCTTGGCTGATCCAAATCTAAGGAGGCCCTGTTAGCCCAGCAGATCGACTGATGACACCTCTTTCTGGAGGATAACGACATCTGTGGGATTTGATACACATATGCGCATTTCCTATGCGCGGTCGGTGAGTGCGCATTTCTGCCATTTTCCGGATTTGATACAAGCTGTGTTCACCTTATTTATGAATCAATCGCAGGATTTTTATGAACATTTATCTTTGATCGAACTATTTAAAAGGAGAATATTGCCTACCAAAGATTTCCTAGACAATTTAGTACTGACTTGTTGATCTTTTGCAACCAGACATATATCCAGGAATGCAATTGTATCTTTATGAGATTGACCAGTAAAAAACAAATTACAATTGTTCTGATTCAAATGTTCCAGGAACATGTCTAACTGCATCTCCTTACCATTGCAGATCAACAGCAGATCATCAGCATATCTATAATATGTCATGATCTGACCCCTAAATGGGTTACTACCGGTAAAAATGTGGGACCGCTCCCACCAACCCATATATAGGGTGAAAACTTAGCCCCCATTGCTGTCCCAGACCTTTGTAGATATAAAACATGATCAAAAACAATAATTATGCTGTAATAAATATTCCAAAACCTCCACAGTAAATCTGCAATGCTCAGGAGACAGGTCAGTATAGTTCTGCAGATAGAACATAACCGCTACACAGGCTAAATTATGTGGGATTGAAGAGTACAAACTGGCTACATCACATGTAAGCCAGATGTAACTCTTCCCAAAATACATCCTGCATGACCTGTAAAAATGGTTAGCGTCTCTAAGTTATCCTGGCAACCTACTCACTAAAGGCTGTAATTGTCCATACAACCACTGACTAAGCCTCTCATTCAAAGAATCAATACCAGTCACTATGGGGCAACCTAAAGTGGATCAAGACCCTTATGAAGTTTCGGAAGATGGTAAAACGCAGGTAGAATAGGATAGTCAGGAACAATGGATTGTGCTTCCTTGGAGCTGAAAACTCCCGAATAGACCCTCTTGGCTACTAAATTGGCCAAAGAAATCTTAAATGTTTTACTTGGACCACTTTTAAGTATGTTATACATTGTCACATCTGACAATTGTCTCAAATCTTCTTTTTTTATAGGACTCAGTATCCATTATTACTACCATCCCACCATCATCAGCATTATGGATCACTATAGAGGGATCTGACATCAAACTTTGTAGAGCAGACCTTTCACCTACAGTGAGATTATCATTATCTGTATGGGATTTAGAGGGGATCTTAGTAGCTAGTCTCACTCATTTTTGAAATTTATCCATCTCTACACAACGGGAACCAACAGGATAAAAGTCAGACCGGACTTTGAGGGGTACTTTATGAACATTGCCTAAGTTGTTATCATTTACCATAAAACCACTCTCATCAAACAAATCCTCTAGCAACAACCGCACAAGGATCCTGAAAGGATATATGTGTATTGAAATCAAATGCTGAAAGATCCTCAGAATTTGGGTTCACATTAACCTCTTCGGTACGAAAAAAATTGTCTTTTATTGGTCATATTACATATAAATTTATTTATATCAATTATAGTTTCAAAGAGGTTAAAGTGTCTATGTGGACAACAAAGATGTTTCATCTGTGGTCAGAACCCTACTTGAGATATTTAATACACTAGATGAGTTGGCTATTTCTTGCGTGGATGTGTTCTGAGAGGATATGTCCAAATGTCCATTGTCGATTCCTCCTCCTTCTTCTCGGGGTCTTTTAATACTTCTGTTGTGTCCTTCTTTTTCTTCTTTGTGTGGTTGTGAGACATTTTTTGGAGAAATTGAAGTACTAGCCCCTCTAGAAGTATGTGGTTGTTCAGAGGAAGATGAATCAGATACTGTCATTGCCATTGTCTGCTCTGCTAAATCCGTTTCTGGATCTGAAAAGCTCAATCGCTTTTTATATGGCTGTTGATGGCGGCCCAAAAGTGTTTGCATTTCCAAATGTACACATTGTTCATATCATAGTCCAATTTGTCTCGCATCATTTTCTGCTTTTTATTATTGATTATTTTTCCATGCGATTCATTTTTTTCACTTAGGACGTTATCCAAGTCAGCAAATTTCTGGATTTCTTTAAGGGGCAACAACTCCTGTTGTAAAGCAGTGATCTCTCACTGCAATATATCAATTTCCATGGTTTTAGAGGCAATAATGATGTGTATTAGATCAAATGAGCAAGCTGAAAGCACTTCAGTACACGTTTTCTTACGATCATCATTAAACAGATCAAAAGTAGTAAACTTTTTTATTCTCAAGCAATGAGGAATCCTCACAAGGGATAGATATTCCGTAAGGGTTGTTTTATCCCAATATTCTTTAATCTCCTTAATCATGCATTTTTGCAATTTACGAAATAACATTTTCAGAGCTCCTGTGTTGTCTTCATTTTTTGCATGTAACACATTTTGAACATTAGCTCTAAGAGGATTATCAATGAGAGTCCTAAAGGTACGACTAACACTGTCTTGAGAGCTGTTTTGAGTCATGTGTCATGTTGAACAATAATCCATAAATGTAAGGGAAGATGCAGTAAATGATCACTCACCGAGCAGGAACAGTACACGGAACCAAGACCAACTGAAGGAGCAAAAGATCCGCTCCAGGTGAGTGCCGAATCTGTATAACCCCTCCACAGACACGCAGGTGCTGGCCTGATCTGTGATCACAGATGCAATGGAAACACAGAATGGTTGGCCGCACAAACAACGATGTGTTGGATGAACCCCAGAACTTAACCCCTCTCTAGATCTCCAGCTCAAGACAAGCTCCGACCTTCTGTCACTCCAGCTTCTCCGTGCACAATCCTGAATGCAGATCTACCATGTATGTGTGAGGTGCCAGATCGCTGGGCAGCAGCTTGGTTAGCTTGGCACTCTATAATGTCCACACCTGATCCATGCTCTGATCAGGGCGGTAGACCTCCTGCAGCCAGGACAAAGTAGACAAATTCTCTCCACTCTTTCCACCAACCCCAGAGTAAAGCCACTGTTATGCTCCAGGAAAACTCTGGTCTCTTCCTCCTCTCATGATCTCTCACAGCATGCTGGGTGTACTGGGTGGATTTAAGGGTGTGGCCATGCCCCTCCTTCAGGCATTTTGGCGCCAGTAAGACCTCCATGCAGGATTTTTCCCATGCTGGTGTTAACCCTGCTGCTCCAAGCGGGGATATGCTGACTGGATTGCAGGTGTTAGTAGTGCTGAATCCGGGCAGAGACACAAAGGCAGTTCACTGACAGGGACAGACACTTGGCTCCAGCCATTGTTGGACAGCGGGGTGTCTGTAGAAATAGTAGCAATAGTCTGCAGTGGTTGCTATATGCAACAGTGAGGCACGGGACTTCTGCTGGGCTGGCTCCTTCCCTGGCTCCACAGGTGGTCCCCATTCTGAGGGCCAATGAGGTCTGAGTAATATTCCTTTCCAGCTTCCTGCCTGTAGGTAGGCCCCTTCACAATGAGCTCCCTCCCAGGCTTCTACTCCTCTTCTTCTCACTCCATCTTGCACCCGAACACTCTCCCTGCTACTGAGCAGGCTCAGACATACTTAAAGGCTGTCCGAACCCCATGCCAAGCCTCCTGTCTGGGGACTGGTTGGGATCCTTTGAGTATGCAGACTAGCCCCTTCTCACCTCAGCCCACTGAGTTCTAGAGACATCTCCAAGTGTCTAGATCAGGGGGAGGTGTCAGTGACCCTATCTACAGAGCCTTCTGACTATCACCCAGGTTGCTACTCAGCCTTAAATCTAAAGAAAAAAAAAAAGAAGAGGGTGCTACACTTGATTTGAGCATTTGTGAGCATCTTTTCAGGCTTATTTAAGGCATTTTTTTAGCCTATAGCAACTGATCTCCTCCACTAGTGCTTTCCATGGACTAAAACTAAAATGCCTGAAGCTTCACTTGTAATACACTTCTAAAACTCTCGTATACACTTGCAAAAATGCTGAAAACACTAGAAGATAAACCCCTGGATGGAGAATGAGCAGAGAAAGGCATACCCAGTGTGCTGGATATAAAGTATTACCTCAGAGTGCACCATTTTTCTGAGAAAGGAAATAGATATGGGTGTTAAAGTTATTTTATTGATTTCCACATTACTGTTAACAATTGTAAAGACTTTTACTTGATATGAAGAAGTTTATTTTCTGCAAAAGCCAATCATCTGGAAAACATATCATTCTAAAACCACCATGAAAAGATACTGTGTATGGAGAATGGGACAGGTATCAGTTACAGAAAATAACTGAGGAAACAGATGTGTGTATAGTATGTGAAGAGACTGTGAAATTGGTGACAGAAGCAGCATTGTTCAGAGGAGGGTCTGGGGAGTACTAGATAACGAATGTTAGTTATCATAGCATGGAAAGTGTAATTTTCTCTCTCCAAGAAGGCCCTTGATATTGCAATAACCTGAGACCTGCAAGAGAGGTGTGAGAGTGATGCAGAAATGTGAGGTAAGCACTGTCAGGGCTGTTTCCGAGGAATTGAGGATGTAAACCTGTGGATGCAATAGGAATAGAGCAATCCTGTTAAATAGTGAATGTCATGACCACGAAGATGAAGCATCCTGAATACGATGCACTGGGGAAAGTGGCCCTGGAATTGTAAGTGAAGAGGAGTGAATTCCTAATCTTTTAATACTATGAATGTTAGTAAACAAGAGAAGTGATCTTCATGTCCAGTGTGTTTAATCGTCATCTACCTGTTACATACATTGTTTGAAGGCAATCAAATATGACAGACCGAGGATGTACTACCACACTGAAATTACAAGGAATGTATGGACCACCAGAGACAACAGCTACTCTAATATGTATTCAGCTGGGTTAAAATAGGATGTCCATATAACTTTTTTAATGTGCTCTAAAAACTAGGTCTACTTTGAAGCAGCGTTCCACCCATTTGCTGCCACATTTGGCACCTTCTGGGGGGGAGTGGGTACTTATTTTTGACAGGTACCCGCTCCCACTTCCGGCTCAGTTTACTGTGGCGAACTGACCCAGAGGTTTGTCCCCCTGCTTCCCCCACTGCCGCCTGGGACACTTCACAGGTCCCAGAAGACTGTACAAAAAAGGAGGGTTGTGAAAAGAGATTCACAGAAAAGCGGCTACATAATGAACAGAACGTGACACTAAGGGAATAATTTCCAAAAATTATGCTTTATTACACACAAATGAATATGACATATGGGCATTCGCCCTGGTTTACCATCACCTCAGTATGAGACAATACACACAGACCTAAAACCATTTAAAATGACACAAAGACCGGTCTAAATGTATGTGTAGCAGGGAAAATGGCTACATGAGTCTAGTGTCCCTGCAACACAAACACACAGGTGAACACTTCCCTATGGAGGTGTATCCAAAAATTATGCCATGGGCATACCATAATAGAGGATATAAGGGATTAAACAGTAACCATAATGGCAAATCCCTATCAAGAAATCCAAAAAATTATACTGTAGATATATATATATCACATGTATGCAATGGATGCAATGTATGCAATTTGACTCAGTGGATAGACTTGTAGATTCTCTTATTAATATCGCCACCTTCTGGTTAGAATGCGATGGGTGCTTTAGTTGACGAATATATTTAATTCATGATTTTTTGATCAATATATGCATCGTCAAAATTGCTAAAGTCTCTCCCCTCTCTGTTGTCTCCGGATATCTGTTTTTTTAATTATATTCAATAATGACCAGCAGCTGTGCTAAGTATTTAGCCCTTTCTTTCTTCCATTAGGAATAACTGCAGGTTGGCTTTTTGCATAAATGGGTGGGTCTTTACCCACTATAAATAGGAAATTGAAATGCGGTTGTTTCATTGGTCCTGACGAAGCTGAGTGAGATACGCCCATCGGTGAAACGCGTTGACGTCATACGTCAGATACGTCACTTCCGGTCATGCGCACTAGGTGGAACGCACGCTGACCCATAAGGAGGAAGCCATCTTCACAAGCCATGAGGCAAGCCTAAGCAGCACAAGCGCCGAGAAGGGGCTGGAACCCGCGGTATATCGGCGGATGTCAGCGGTGGTTCCTTGGCCGCCTTGGCCCTGTATGGCAGTACCTATGAAGGATTTCTTTTTCATTCCTGTTATCCATAGCACAGGTGGTGAGTGGATTGTTGCAGGACATTAGATATATGGTCCTCTGTGATCTATATGACCTATATATCTTCTATAGAGTGTAAGCTCTGTCAGTGACTTCCCACATATTGTTTGTTTCACTACAGGATGGGGACATCATGGTGCTTTGTATAGGAAACAAGATATACCATATATATTTCAACAGACAGAAGAGTCTTTGGGATATGTCTTGTTTTTTCCTACAAAAAGTGGTGTATAGTCCACGTGTAGTGGTGAAGAAACCATTTTAAGCAGAGTGCTGCTGTGTGCATCTTTTCTTCCATCCTGGAAATAAATGGGGCATATTCCCATCCAAGAGCTCTAGGAAACAGCTATCTATATTACAGATGAATGGGCCCCAACCACTTGTGCCGGCACAGGAATGTATTGCACAATATATTTGACATTTATGTCTTCCTTCATACAGGCCTGAGGCCTGCTACTCTCCTTTTTGACGCATATTGTGCTTGCTCCATTGCATACATGTGATATATATATATCTACAGTATAATTTTTTGGATTTCTTGATAGGGATTTGCCATTATGGTTACTGTTTAATCCCTTATATCCTCTATTATGGTATGCCCATGGCATAATTTTTGGATACACCTCCATAGGGAAGTGTTCACCTGTGTGTTTGTGTTGCAGGGACACTAGACTCATGTAGCCATTTTCCCTGCTACACATACATTTAGACCGGTCTTTGTGTCATTTTAAATGGTTTTAGGTCTGTGTGTATTGTCTCATACTGAGGTGATGGTAAACCAGGGCGAATGCCCATATGTCATATTCATTTGTGTGTAATAAAGCATAATTTTTGGAAATTATTCCCTTAGTGTCACGTTCTGTTCATTATGTAGCCGCTTTTCTGTGAATCTCTTTTCACAACCCTCCTTTTTTGTATGCCTCTTCTTCCTACTGAATGGAGACCATACATTGGGTGACACGTTAATGTATTTAATAACCTCTTTAATAACTAACCCAGAAGACTGTAGCCCATTCACAAAGCACAGCACGCTTTGCACATGCAGTAGTAGCACCGGCTGTGAAGAACTGGCCCGGGTGAGGACATTGCTGGATGCCTGGACAGGTAAGTACCCTAATATTATAAGTCAGTAGCTACAGTATTTGTAGCTGCTGACTTTTTTGGGGTAGACCGGAACTCCTCTTTAAACAACAGGTCTTAAACATTAAACTGACACTGATATTTGTATTCTTTACTCAAAAAGTAAATTGCTTTCAGCCTCCTACAAATCTCCAAATTCCTTTTTTTTTACTGCTGCTGTGATCTGTCCAGGGGTGGACTGACAACTTGTGGGGCCCCTGGGCAAGAGGAAATCATGGGGCCCTCTATGTCCCTGCCCACACTCTAGCCACACACACAAAACGCCCCACCTACATATTGCACTGCCCACATTACATGCATTTGTCACAGAATTTCCCTACACGTTCAAAATAAATATTTAATGAATTAAGAAAATAAAGAAAAATAAACTTACATTAAAGAAAGTGCAACAATGCTACATTTCCAAAATGCACAAAAAAAATCCATAGTGATCCATAAGATACAGTATTAAGAATCTTTACACAATTAAGAGCAAATTAGCCTGCACTGGCTGCAGCCCCTCCTGAGCAAACAGTGTGGCTTTGCTATGGCTACATGCAGAATCCCCAGCCAGCCACTGATTGGCCTCCTCACCTCCCCCAAAGCACCCTCTGATCACTACAGATAACACCACCCCACCAAATATCCCCCTATACCCTCCGATCATCACAGATTCCTCAAAATATCACCCTACAACCCCCAATCATTACAACTAAATAGGGTGTCATAATGCAGCACATAATGAAAGCACTTTACACGGATCAGAACACAAACACTAGAACAACCAGCAGGAAATTCCCTCTGCTACAAAGTTACACATGAACCCCGAGTCCATCATCAATGGGTGTCACTGGCAGACAACGACCGGAGGGGTGTCTGGCCATCAGAAGCTAAGGCCTCACTCCACCTCCCCAATTCTCCCCCCCCTCTACAACATGTACAATGGAACCCGCAGAAGTTGTAATGAATGATCCCAGAAGGATACCATCAGGGGCAGTAAGCCAACCAGAACCAACCTGTAGATACTGGGGTGCCTAGAAACCCAACAATTGCTATAAACCCCCTGCAACACAACAACACAACATTTTCCAAGTTGTCATCTTTGCTCAGGTAAGGGTGGAGTTAGCGTATTGCAATCAGGGGGCACACTACTAATCAGAAGCAGCCTGCAGGTATTGGGGTGCTCACAGTCCCCTAAGATTGCTGCAAGCCTCTTCCACTGAGATCTAACAGTACACAGTCCCATTAAAAGTCGTAATGGAGGATGAGATAAGGGGAACATCTGCTACATGCAATAAGGGGTCCTCCTGACAATCAGAAGCAGCCTGCAGATATTGGGGTACCCACAGACCCTTAAGATTGTTACAAGCCTCCTCCATTGAGTTCTAACAGCACGCAGTCCCAATAAAAGTTGCAATGGATGCTCAGATGACAACAACAGAGCAATCAATTTCCAAGTTGCTTTGATCAGACAAAGGTGGCATCTGCTACTTGAAATCAGGGGGCGTCCTACCAATCAGAAGCAGCCTGCAGATATTGGGGTATCTAATGACACCTAAAATGGCTATACACCCCTTCAACATACCCACTGTGATCTCTAACCTCAGTCGCTCTAGAAGTGGCAATGAAGGAACAGATATAGGTGACATCCAAGGCAACCAGAGAGGGAGGTAAACCTGTCTGTAATGGGGTGTCCAGGTTTACCCCCACATCTCACTTCCAACAGGTAGTATAAGTAGTTTTAGGTAGTATTAAGGCTTTTCCGGACTTCCCTTGTACTGAGATGTCCCATGTGTGGGGGAACAACAGGAGCTGGGGAGAGGTGAATCCTGGTCATGCTGGGACTTGCAGTGTACAGGCAACAGGGGAACCCCTGTTTGACTTGCAGGGACCCCAACACTGGTGTAGCGTCAGGGGCTACTTCTGCCACCTCCCTGTCACACCTGGATAGCAGGGGTGGTGAGGGTGGCATGTAGAGGAACCGGTCCCTTTATTTTCCTACTGCTGCCACTGAATTCCGGCTTCTCCTCCTATCCCTCCCACTGGCATTTAGTGCCAGCAGGAGGAAAATGAAGGGGATTGTTTCCTCTATATGAAAAATCGCAGCACAAAACGCAATGCCAAATGCGCCTGGCTATGTGCCAAAATTTGGTACATGAGCTTCTTTGGCGCAATTCTGGAGTGGAGGGAAACCCATTCAAATGAATGGTCTTGCTCCAAAAATGTGCAAAAAAGGATAACAAAACTCAGCGCAGCAAGTGTTGCTGCAGTACGCTTAGGTGAGACTGGATCCTTACCATTTGAACATGTAAATAAAGATCTGAAATAACTCTTTAGCCACTTGGAGTATCTTGGCATATGGTGGAAACAGTGGGTGGTAGAGGGGAGGGGGGCCCAGGTCAGATTTTGCATCAGGGCCCACAGGCTTCAAGCTACGCCTCTGCTATCACTGATCGCTGTCAATGATTACAGCAGGCTTTGTGATCTGTCACTGGGCTTCTCTCACCAAGAGTTTTCCCCATGTACAATCCTCCCTTCCAAAAACAAAACAAAAATACTTTTACCCCCTTCCTGTCCAGGCCAATTTTCAGCTTTCAGTGCTATCACACTTTGAATGACAATTGTGCGGTCATGAAACACTGTACCCATATGAATTTTTAAGTATTTTTTAGACAGAAAAAACTTTATTTTGGTGGTATTAATTCACTACTGGGATTTTTATTTTTTTTGCTATTTAAATGAAAAAGGCCAAAAAGTTTGAAAAAAAGTGTTTTTCTTATAAAATTTAGCAAAAAAATAATCTTTCTTCATAAATCTTGGCCACAATTCATTCAGTTATATTTTTAGTAAACAAAATAACCCAAATTAGTTTATAACCAAAAATTATAATTTAAAAAAAAAAAATGTTTACTTTATTTCTTTTATATTATTATTTATGTTTTTTTTTTAACATACTGTCACCCTAGCAGTACAGTGTCACCATAGTGCCACTGTACTACTTGTGGGGGGTGATGAAGATTTTGTGATCTCTGTGAGAGGTAACAAATGCTTATTTTTACTCATTACTGTACCTTGAAAGAATATTTTAGACAACTCTATTTCAGTATGTGCATGCTGGCATCTTGATGCAAAGTAGGCTTACTTACTAGCTGCTGCAAAAAAGGAAGTTAGTACTGATATTATATACCGTATTTTCCAGCGTATAAGATGACTTTTTACCCCTTGAAAATCTTCTCAAAAGTCGGGGGTAGTCTTATACGCCGGTATACGGCATACTGACACTTTTTAGGGGGGCGGCGCGGTGCCTCCGCCGCCCCCCCCTTCCAATGGAAGGGACACTAAGTACAGGGGTGGGCAGGGGCTGCTGTTTCTTACCTGGCTCCGGTCCCACGACGATCTGGTCCTGGAAGCGCGGCTGCTCCTTCAGTTCGGCCACTGGATGTTCGCGCGGCTGCTCGGCTCCGCCTCCTCACCGGTGATTGGCTGCCAGAACTGTAGCTCAGGAAAGGCACACAGGCGGCCAATCACCGACGAGGGGGCGGAGCCGAGCGGCCCCACGAAAATCGAGTGAAGGCGCGGTCGGTAAGTGTGCCATGTAGAGGTGCTGCTGCAACCACATATGCTGGCTGCAGCAGCACCATACTAGAACAGAGGTCAGTAAGTGTAATTGGTGTCAGTGGGAGAAATAGTGCCCCATCATTGGTGTCACTGATACCAATGATGGAGCACTATTCCTCCCACTGACACCAACGATGGGGCACTATTCCTCCCACTGACACCAGTGATGGGGCACTATTCCTCCCACTAACACCAACAATGGGGCACTATTCCTCCCCCCCACTGACACCAACGATGGGGCACTATTCCTCCCCCCCCACTGACACCAATGATGGGGCACTATTCCACCCCCACCTACACCAATGATGGGACACTATTCCTCCCACTGACACCAATGATGGGGCACTATTCCCCCCACTGATACTAATGATGGGGCACTATTCCTCCCACTGACACCAATGATGGGACACTATTCCTCCCACTGACACCAATGATGGGGCACTATTCCTCCCACTGACACCAATGATGGGGCACTATTGCTCCCACTGATACTAATGATGGGGCACTATTCCTGCCACTGATACTAATGATGGGGCACTATTCCCCCCACTGATACTAATGATGGGGCACTATTTCTGCCACTGATACCAATGATGGGGCACGATTCCCCCCACTGACACCAAAGATGGGGCACTATTCCTCCCACTGATACTAATGATGGGGCACTATTCCTCCCACTGACACCAATGATGGGGCACTATTCCTCCCACTGATACTAATGATGGGGCACTATTCCTGCCACTGATACCAATGATGGGGCACAATTCCTCTCAGTGACACCAATGATGGGGTGCTATTCCTCCCACTGACACCAATGATGGGGTGCTATTCCTCCCACTGACACCAATGATGGGGCACGATTCGTCGCTCTGACACCAATGATCGGGCACTATTCCTCCCACTAATACCAATGATCGGGCACTATTCCTCCCACTGATACCAATGATGGGGCACTATTCCTCCCACTGATACCAATGATGGGGCACTATTCCTCCCACTAATACCAATGATGGGGCACTATTCCTCCCACTGATACCAATGATGGGGCTCTATTCCTCCCACTAATACCAATGATGGGGCACTATTCCTCCCACTAATACCAATGATGGGGCACTATTCCTCCCACTGACACCAATGATGGGGCACTATTCCTCCCACTGATACCAATGATGGGGCACTATTCCTCCCACTGACACCAATGATGGGGCACTATTCCTCCCACTGACACCAATGATGGGGCACTATTCCTCCCACTGACACCAATGATGGGGCACTATTCCTCCCACTGACACCAATGATGGGGCACTATTCCTCCCACTGGTGTGCATTGGAAGAGGGGTAGTCTTATACGGCGAGTATAGCCCAAACACTACATTTTAGCAGGAAAAGTAGGGGGTCGTCTTATACTCCCAGTCGTCTTATACGCCGGAAAATACGGTATATATAATATTGGTAGGACAAGAAGTGGGACAGGGACTTGTGCTCTTGGCCATTACACAGTCATCCACAAGCTCCCTTACAGGCTGCTTGTAGAAACGATCTATTGACTATTGTAACAATGTTGCAATTTAAAACATTACTGGTTACAACAACCTGCCTCTGCTCTTACTTTCCTACAGAATTCTGGGTTTCTGTACAAGGAGATGTAGGTGCCTTGTCAGAGGCACCCTTTGTCACAGGCACCCTTTGTTTATTTGTGATTAGTACACCTTCCAGTTCAGTTATCAAATGAGTACATTTAAAGTGCAAAAGTACTTTTCTTCCTCCAGTTTAATTATATGAAATAATATTTTAGATAGTCAGGGATGGCCTGTAAGTACACAAGTCAGAAAAGCAATACGAAAGCTGTAATTGCTGACTGGTTGTTCAAGGTGTATGGCCAGGGGCTGTCATCTTTATGCAGACTTGTAATGTGATGGAATTATAAATAGCCAAGCTATGCCAGTGTGAAAATGTATACAACAAATATTCCACACAGGTTCAATTTAAGCCTCTCGATATTGTGCTATTGAATAATAATGCAATCACACATAAGAAAAAAAGAAAAAAAAGTCAAATTTACTTATTGTATCTTGGTAACAGAGAGTTGGTTACAGAAATAGCAGTATATTATTTCTAGTCCAGTCCTCAGCAGGGCCCAACCTGCAGACATCTCTTGGTGGTCATATACAGTTCTGAGTCTTTTATGGTTTTATATTAATTAAAGTTGAAAAAAATGTAGACATTAACAGACCTTTTTCTAAGAAACTATTATAGTATTTGACTTAACTCATCTTTTCATTACTGGGTTTATTAGTAACATTATCCAAAACGGTGGTTAAAAACCATAAAATAATATAAGGGCATTTTGGCTTTTTACATCATAGATGTCCAGTAGACATATATTATCCTGTGCCTGTGTCCTCCTATATTATACTGTATGTTTGGCTCTGTATATACAAAACAATATACATGAGCTTGGCAAATATCATATATCTCTTTCCTGATAATCCAAGGAGGTGGCTCTGTACATTTTCATATTTCATGTACTGCTGCCGCATTTCACATTCAAAACCTTTTCTTATTAAGGAATACAAAGCAGCTTATTTGAAATACAATTGCGAAAGATGTACCTTGAAATATTGAAAACAAAATGTTAGAATGCCCAAGCTGCGTTCTCCACCTAATTGCCCTCTCCCCTTATTCGGCCCAGGGGTTGTAAGGTTACTCACACTGTCCTTCCTGATAGCTCAAAGGGTAGGTGGCTGCCTTCAGGCCTTTCGCTGGGCTGGCTCCTTCTCTGATGCTCAGGTTGTCCTTCCTGCATGACGATGGTACAATGGAGACTCCCTTGTCCAGCACCAACCTGTAGGTAGATCCCATCCCTGGGAGCTCTTTAAGCAGCATAGAACAGAGGTTATGTGATCACTTATATAAAGGGGAAACATTTAATTGTAATTTTTTTTTACATCTATACACAAATGTTTTACCTTTAATTTCTATTTTAAACTGTATGGGTTGCTTTGCAAGGTGAGGTTTTACATATACTTTAACCCTGGGCCTACAAAGGGTTACATTGTTTTTCCTTCTTTTTATTTTTTCCTTCATCATGGAAGGGTGGTTGGCTTGATCAGGTGTTGCCTTGATCAGGGGTTACCAGATATAACCGTTCATGCAATTTTGCAGCAGCATTATCTAAAATAATGATCCAATTTATAGAGTAACTGAAAAATAATGAGGACAGAGATGATGGTGTAGCACTACCCCCTTTGGAGTTGCTGGATTATTTTCGGGTTCCCTGTTTCTCTGGACACCTCTCTAAAAGTCCAACCCTTGGTGACACCACAGTAAACTCTTAACCGGAATAAATCATCACCAGAAAGTGTACTCACACTCTGACTGGAGTAAACTGATGAGGTTTATAGCAAGCGTCAATGTAGCTTGGTTATACAACATAAACAGAATTAGTATGTGCATAGTCAGTTGTTACTTGTGTCAGCTTTAAATAAGAAAAAGACAACACTTATCACAGAGTCTCAACTAGTGATAGCAGGCCTGCTTTTCAGAAACTAACCCAACCTTCAACCTGAGGTGGCTTTACAGTCCTCAGTGAGCAGCAAGTTTAGCTAGGGGAAGCTAGTTAGTTTTTTAGGTAGTGACTGGGATGAGTCAGCCTGGGTGTGAGTTAGCCAGGTTATTGTAGGTCAGGCTTTAGGGCTCTGCAGGTCAGTTCCCTAATATCTCCCCATGCTCTAGAAACTGGAGAAGTTTCTGGAAGGCAGCGGGTGGGATGTGGAGAGACGGATCTGCATACTTAATGGATCTTGACCAATCCCCAAGCAGAAGGCTTGGCATGGGGCCAGGACAGCCCTTAAGTATGAGAGAGCCTGACCAGCAGGAGAAGTAGTGTTGGGAGGAAGATGGCGTTAAGCCTGGAATGTGGAGCTTGGGCGGGGGCCCAGGGATGGGATCTACCTACAGGTTGGTGCTGGACAAGGGAGTCTCCATTGTACCATCGTCATCCAGGAAGGACAACCTGAGCATCAGAGAAGGAGCCAGCCCAGCGAAAGGCCTGAAGGCAGCCACCTACCCTTTGAGCTATCAGGAAGGACAGTGTGAGTAACCTTACAACCCCTGGGCCGGATAAGGGGAGAGGGCAATCAGGTGGAGAACGCAGCTAGTCTTCATCTGGGACTGTTTGTTAAATTGGCAGTTTCTGGGAGAGCTTTTTAAAGGAGAGACTTTTTTGTCCATGGACTTGTACATAGTTGCTAAGGAGTTTATCCTCACAGTTCACAGTTTACATGGGCATCCCATACACCCCTCAAACCCAAGTTCAAAACCCTGAAATAAAATCACAAAATCAAGCTCAAGGACTGTCTACAGTCTCCAGTGTGCAGGTGCAGAAGAAGATGCGTGTTGCCTGGCTATGCAGAGCTGAAGGGGGACCCAAAACTCATGACTCCTAAGGAGGTAGTGCTATATCCAAGTTACAGATCATAGTCTCTGAATTTTCCCACTAATTTCCTGGATGGTGGTAAAGGTAACCAGACATGTCATCTCTTTTCCATCCTTCAAATACAGAGGAGGCACTTGGACTGCTAACTGTTCTATCGCAAGGAGGTTCTAGCTGGAGACTGACCAGTAAGAGGCCCATTCCCAGAGCTGAGGTGCAAGACTGGGCAATGCAAAAAAGTGAATTATGCAGCATTTCCCCTTTGCCAACACTGTACTTTTATTTATTTTTTTTTAAAAAGGATCAGAGTGCTCAGACTCTTAGGGAGAGATTTACTACAACTGCTGAACTTGGGATCTGGCGCAGCTGTGCATGGTAGCCAATCAACTTCTAACTTCAGCTTGTTCAATTAAGCGTTGGCAAAAAAACTAGAAGCCAATTGGTTTCTAGGCAGAGTCGCACCAGATTTTGTACTCTCAAGCTTTAGTAAATACCACCCCACCTCCCCCAAGTGACAACTGAATGCACATTCTCCCATGTCATTATTTGGAAGAGATATGCAAAATAGCAATATACATGGAATCAAAAGAAAATATGATTCTTGGGAATATGTATTTTTAATAATTTTCCAGATTTCAAGTCATATCTCACCTATATTTTAAAAGAAATTGATTTGGTATGTTTCCTTGTCTTTATACTTGCCTCTTGTATTTTAAAGGATAAACATAAAGACTGCTTGGCACTGAGTAAGCTCAATACAAAACATCACAATCTTTCCTCAAGTGAGTGATTATACATCTTCCAATGGCTTGCAGGTCATCTGATACACAGCATATTTTTTGACCTCTTCGAACTTCTGTGCCCAGACTGATCATTGCTTACTCCCCTGAAACTGGTGACATATTGATTTCTGGCTGACAGTATATTAACACTAGAACCATTTCAGTTCAACTATCAATGCACCCAGTCAACGTGCTGAGCTTTGACACGCATATATTTCACTGTTGAAAGAGAAGCAGATGTGAAAAACACATTCAGAATGCCAACAATTACTATAGGTTTACAAATTATATTAATCATTGGCAGTAATATATGTTGGTGGATTGACTGCATATAGAAAAGGAAAATGTATTAATATGTTAGTTAAAGACCGGCAATTCAGTAATGAATATAGATTTACAAAACATGGAATTACATAGATAGATATTGTGCTTGGTCTTTATTTAAAGAGATTTTGAGTCTATTCTAAGGTGATGGTTTTGAAATAATTTAGTCCTGTTTAAAGTGGTCCTGTAACCCAAAAGGTCCGTCAAACCACCACAAGTATCCCAGAAACACCCCACAGTATATATTCAGAGGTCAGGTTAATGACAAAAAGTTAACTGCGCTGAGTTATATCTAACCATATTATATCATGCCAGCATCCCAAATGTAACCGTTGCAAACACTCAATCCAGAAACCCCCCTGGGACTTTTAAGGCAGCAGCAAAGTAAAGTGTATCATCTAAAAGATATTATTCTTTACTACAAATTCATAAAAATAACAATAAAATAGACCAGTGGGTCATTAACACCATCTGACCATTGCATTCAATACACTTTTTTTTTGTGAATGAGTAACAAGTTGTACAATGACCCCCGCACTCATTCACTTGGGTGGGGGCTGGATATCCGGAAGTGCTGAACCTGCATTAAAAAACACAGGTTCAGCACTCTCCACAGGCAATCATTAGATTTTTTTTGTAGAAAATGCCCTGATTCAACTCAAGCTAGGCAAATTATAGAAAAATAAGTATTATTCGCCCTTTTGTTAGATAGGGGTTGAATTATTAAAGCTGGAGAGTACGAAATCTGGTGTAGCTCTGCACAGAAACCAATAAGCTTCCAGGTTTTATTGTCAAAGCCTAACTGAACAAGTTGAAGTTAGAAGCTGATTGGCTGCCATGCACAGCTGTACCAGATTCTGAGTGCACCAGTTTTAGTAAATCTCCCCCATAGGGTGAATGTTACAGTAAAAACATTTTTCGGCTGAAGAACAAGTGTTTACAAATGTCAGGAAATGTCATTTTCACTTTGTAAATTTTGGGAACGTTTACACTAATTTGGCTTGATATGAGTTAAATGTTCATCGATATTGGGTAAATATCAGGTGAAACTATGAATAAATATACTCCGAAATGTATAAAATTATTTAGGTAGGCAAATTTGAGATAATTAACTAACCCATGCTGACTGTGTTACATTTTGTAACGAAATGTAGCTGCCAGTTAAAGAAATTGTAAGTCCAACATTTCATATTCCTGATATGTGCCTGCTGTACCATGTACTTGTATGAAAGAGTATCCTGTTCTCTTTGTATTGCTTCCTTTGTGTGAAATCCCTGGTGTTCCTGCCAGTCCTTCTGCTTTCCTATTAAAATTATTTATTATTATTGTTTATTACAGGTACTTATATAGTGGCTTCAATTTTACGTAGCACTTTACATATATATTGTGTATTCACATCAGTCCCTAAGCCTCAAGGGGCATACAATCTAAGGTCCCTAACTCACACATACACATACTAGGGCCAGTTTAGACAGGATCCAATTAACCTACCAGCATGATTTTGGAGTGTGGAAGGAAACCCATGCAGGCACAGGGAGAACATGCAAACTCCACGCAGGTAGTACCATGGTTGGGATTTGAACCAACGACCCTAGTACTGCCAGGTGGCAGTTCTAACCATTTAACTTGCTATAAACCTCTTATCAGTTTACTCCAATCAGTGTGTGAGTTTATTTTCTGGTGATGATTTATTCTGGTTAAGAGTTTACTGTGGTGTCAGTAGGGGTTGGACTTTTAGAGAGACATTAGGGTTAAGAACACAGTATGGTCAGGAACTCATCCTCTCATCCTGCTCTCCTTCAATGATCAGACTTCTGCTGGACTTCCCCCGCAAAACCATTCACTGGGAAGATCAGTGTGCTGCTGTTTGTCCTTCCTGAGCTCCTTGTGCAGCATAGAACAGAGGTTATATGATCACTTATATAAAGGAGAAACATTTTATTTTTATTTTTTTACATCTATACACAAATGTTTTACCTTTAATTTCTATTTTAAACTGTATGGGTTGCTTTGCAAGGTGAGGTTTTACATATACTTTAACCCTGGGCCTACAAAGGGTTACATTGTTTTTCCTTCTTTTTATTTTTTCCTTCATCATGGAAGGGTGGTTGGCTTGATCAGGTGTTGCCTTGATCAGGGGTTACCCAATATAACCGTTCATGCAATTTTGCAGCAGCATTATCTAAAATAATGATCCAATTTATAGAGTAACTGAAATATAATGATGACAGAGATGATGGTGTAGCACTACCCCCTTTGGAGTTGCTGGATTATTTTCGGGTTCCCTGTTGCTCTGGACACCTCTCTAAAAGTCCAACCCTTGGTGACACCACAGTAAACTCTTAACCGGAATAAATCACCACCAGAAAGTGTACTCACACTCTGATTGGAGTAAACTGATGAGGTTTATAGCAAGCGTCAATGTAGCTTGGTTATACAACATAAACAGAATTGGTATTTGCATAGTCAGTTGTTACTTGTGTCAGCTTTAAATAAGAAAAAGACAACACTTATCACAGAGTCTCAACTAGTGTTAGCAGGCCTGCTTTTCAGAAACTAACCCAACCTTCAACCTGAGGTGGCTTTACAGTCCTCAGTGAGCAGCAGGAACTATCAAACAGGTAGACCAGCTCACTTCTGGCCCTCAGGACCTGATGGCAGGGAGGTAGCCTGAAAAAAGAAAAGAGCTCCTTACCCCAACATCCAATGTTCTCTTAAATGCAGTGAAGGGTCTTATGTGTGCTTGGTGGGGCCCAGTTGGTGCACAATGAGAGGAAGTGTGAATAATGTTTCTCTGAAGAACAATGTAATAAAGAAAAGGGAAGAACAGCACTCCTCCTGAAAGCAGCAACTGACATGTGTAATGCCCCTTTAAAGCACTAGTCACTAGTAGATCTAAAGCATGTTAAGCTGTTAAGATGTTAAGCTGGCAGAAGAGACTGTTGAGACAGGGCAGCTCCTTTCTAGACTGCAAGACTTGGCACAATAGGCAAAGATCTCTTTGGAAGAGTAAATTGAGCATGGTGGTGACACAGCTGTGGTTCAGCCTGTTGAATGGCTGTCTTGCTATCAGCTCTGATGATAAGGCTGTGTTGTGTGTGGTAAAGCAGTAGCGGTTGCTGGAACTAGGCTGCGGTCAGAGATCAGCAGATTCTCCTTGCCTCTCTTCTCTCTCTCTCTCTGCGGCCTGGTCGGTCAACACACTCCTCTCTCCAGATCTTTCCCCTCTCACTTC
Organism: Staurois parvus; assembly: GCF_062004578.1. Lineage (NCBI taxonomy): Eukaryota > Metazoa > Chordata > Amphibia > Anura > Ranidae > Staurois > Staurois parvus. The sequence continues at coordinate 14,362,253 of NW_028317968.1, forward strand.
CTCTCCAGTCTCCCGGGTGTTTGTACATATACATATACATATATATATATATATATATATATATATATATATATATTTCACAGAGGTGAGTACATCCCTCACATTTTTGTAAATATTGTATTCTATCTTTTCATGTCACAACACTGAAGAAATTACACTTTGCTACAATGTAAAGTAATGAGTGTACAGCTTGTATAATAGTGTAAATTTGCTGTCCCCTTAAAATAACTCAACACGCTGCCATTAATTTCTAAACCACTGGCAACAAAAGTGAGTACATCCCTAAGTGAAAATGTCCAAATTGGGCCCAATTAGCCATTTTCCCTTCCTAGTGTCATGTCATTAGTGTTACAAGGTCTCAGGTGTGAATGGAGAGCAGGTGTGGTAAATTTGGTGTTATCACACTCACTCTCTCATACTGGTCACTGGAAGTTCAGCATGGCACCTCATGGCAAAGAACTCTCTGAGGATCTGAAAAAAAGAGTTGTTCTCTACACAAAGATAGCCTAGGCTATAAGAAGATTGCCAATACCCTGAAACTGAGCTGCAGCACGGTGGCCAAGACCATACAGCAGTTTAAAAACAGGTTCCACTCAGAACAGGCCTTGCCATGGTCAACCAAAGAAGTTGAGTGCACATGCTCAGGGTCATATCCAGAGGTTTTCTTTGGGAAATAGATGTATGAGTGCTGCCAGTATTGCTGCAGAGGTTGAAGGGGTGGGGGGTCAGCCTGTCAGTGCTCAAACCATACACCGCACACTGCATCAAATTGGTCTGCATGACTGTTGTCCCAGAAAGAAGCCTCTTTTAAAGATGATGCACAAGAAAGCCCGCAAACAGTTTGTTGAAGACAGGCAGACTAAGGACATGGATTACTGGAACCATGTCCTGTGGTCTGATGAGACCAAGATGACCTTATTTGGTTCAGATGGTGTTAAGCGTGTGTGGCGGCATCCAGGTGAGGAGTACAAAGACAAGTGTGACTTGCCTACAGTCAAGCATGGTGGTGGGAGTGTCATAGTCTAGGATTGCATGAGTGCTGCCGGCACTGGGGAGCTACACTTCATTGAGGTAACTATGAATGCCAACATGTACTGTGACATACTGAAGCAGAGCATGATCCCCTCCCTTCGGAGACTGGGCTACAGGGCAGTATTCCAACATAATAACGACCCCAAATACACCTTCAAGATGACCACTGCCTTGCTAAAGAAGCTGAGGGTAAAGGTGATGGACTGGCCAAGCATGTCTCCAGATCTAAACCCTATTGAGCATCTGTGGGCATCCTCAAATGGAAGGTGGAGGACCGCAAGGTCTCTAACATCCACCAGCTCCGTGATGTCATCTTGGTGGAGTGGAAGAGGACAATTTGGACATTTTCACTTAGAGATGAACTCACTTTTGTTGCCAGCGGTTTAGACATTAATGGCTGTATGTTGAGTTATTTTGAGGGGACAAAAAATTTACACTATTATACAAGCTGTACACTCACTACTTTACATTGTAGCAAAGTGTCATTTCTTCAGTGTTGTCACATGAAAAGATAGAATAAAATATTTACAAAAATGTGAGGGGTGTACTCACATCTGTGAGATACTGTGTATATATATATATATATCTGTCCACACGCCAGCTTCTCTGGCAAATGTAGTTCCTAGATACACTGCTCCTAGGTAAAATCCTGCAGTTCAGCATACAAGTTCCATGGGGCTGCTCTACAGAGTGTGAATGCCACTGTTCTGCAGGACACTGCCATCTTTTGTTCACTGTAACATCTCGCATCAAACACTTGTAGCAGGGTGTTACACAGGTATAAGATGTCTCACTAACAATGTGGAATTGTAGTAATTTAAGGCTACGGAAGCACATGATGTAATCAAATAAGCTCCTGAATTTAGTGGTAAACCCTAGCTGTCACAGCCATCAGCACAAACACTGATTAGTACCTGTCAAAGTTACTTACGCCGGTGGTGCTGCTAAAAAGAAATGTGGTTTTGGCATCATTTTGAAATAGTGCCTGGTAGCGTCTAAGTAGTATGAGTGGTTGGGGCACTTCCTAAAATACACTAACACATAACACACTTAAAAGAGCATCATGATATTCAGAAAGACAGTGCTAAAAAAGGGCATTGTTCTTCCTCTTATTCTGTAGTATGTTGTATCTTCCAAGTGACAAAAGCTAAAAATAAGTCTCGATTTTTAGTAAAATGTGGAAAAGACCCTTCATTTTCCTGTATCCCTTACCTTATAAAAACACCATTGCAGCTTTTTTTTTTGTCTGTAAAACATTACATTGTTTTCGTGAAATGTTATAATTGTTCTCAAATCCCATAGGGGAAAAAATCTATATTAGCTCCGTATGAAATAAACTTCCAGTGAACTGCAGTGAGTAAAGCAGGCAGAAACACAAGTGATGATGAGCCTCCTTGACAGTTTCCCCAGCAGTCAGCGTGAGGTTGATTGGCTTTACCAAGTGACAAGGGTCAAGCTTTGAACATTTTTCAACAATGGGACTACAAAGTAAAAAGGTCTCATCTACTTTAACCCTATGTCCAATCCATGATTGCCTTCAAGGGCAGGTTAGAGTGTCCCAACACCATCTGTCATATTGTGTGCAAAGAACATCTGATTGCACTTATAAAAAATGCTTTGAATTGTCTCTATTTCATTTAAGCTAATCAACGTGTTTGCTTATAAATTTGTCATATAACCATTTTCCCTACGTTGCTCCTGCTGTCTTCTTTGAAATGTGGTGAATGAATGAATGTTATGGTTCATTAATGTTTACACACTAACTAATAGGGTTAAAAAAACGTTGATTCTTCAAGAAAAGCAGAAGAATATGCCCGTTGTGTTCCCAGACATATCGCCCATTTTATTTTATCTATAAAAATGTCCAGAAAAATAGAAAATAGAACGTTAAGAGTGTTTGAATGCCGGGTAGCATCACCAATAGCAGCTATTGGGAGCTCAGATAATGATGATTTGAATATAAGAACACTGTTTTTTTTGTAAAGACGCGTTAACTACCTGAAGCAGCAGCAAAAAGCAGCATTAACTAAGACAGAAAGTATCTATCTATCTATCTATCTGCTGAAAATTGTAACTTATATCAAACTGATTTTTATTTATCCACACTTACCACATGATTTTTTTGGTATATTTGGAGATGACAATGTTCTCATTTGCATTAAATATCTATCAGATGGGCATTTTGGGGAAGGCAGAAAGGTGCATGGATAGAGACTGGGTCAGTTTAGGTTACTGTTGCAAATTCATGCCCAGTAATGTCAAGGTCCAGACCTACTGCATGTTTGACCATCTTTTTTTGATTGCATCCTTTTCAGTATGCTCTGACCATGTTTTCCAGAGGCTGTTTGTGGCTTTCGTTTGGTGCCTCTGTTTCATCTTGTGCTTTGCAAGAACTGGCAAAGGTGGAGATGCTGGAACGATGATGCAATGGGAAGCAAAGGTGACAGACATCTTTAGAACTTGGATTTAGAGTCATCAGCATGGCGAAGCGGTTGCATGTTGGGTGCAGAACATAATCTGAATATGGTTTCCTTTTCAAAGACCTTGCAACATACTGCATTTATAGCAAATATCCATTAGCATAGATAACCAATAGTTAATTATTCTAATTTCTCACTTTCAGTGTTCCAGTAGTCACACAGGAAACCTCCATCCTTTAAATAGACACCACTGGTACCTCTGTCCAATATTAGGTCTGACCCATCTCCAAGGTCTTTCTTCCCTATACAGGGGATAACTTCATGTTGCACTTTACCTACTGACAAATCTAGACAACAATGCAATATAATCTGGTGCTGCCTGGGCTTAAAGTGATTATTTTCTGGTAAAGAAAAAAATAATGGGAATGGAGTATACATCTGTGAGAAAGACATAAAAGAAAATGATCCCAGGGATCAATCATTTATAGAGTGTGATGGAGTGATCAGTTGCTTTGGTGGTGTTTATTTTAATGTCAATTAAAGCACAATTCTACTTTGGGCAAAAGGTAAGTAAATACATAATTCAAAGCTTCTAAAAATAGAAAAAGCTGCTTTACTCAACTGGTCTCTGGTTCTTTCCCTTGAAAACTTACTGATCCAGCAATGTGCCACTGCTCTTTTCCTGGTTGAATGATGCCTACTCTTATTCAACTCACTTAGAGCCTAGGGCATCAAGGCTCCCCCCTGCTCTGGACTTACAGGCAAATTCTGCAGAGAGGGGAGCTACTTAATTAAATGTATATACAGTATATGACAAAATAGGGCAAAAAGTTAATGGAAAATTTGATTGGTCAAGATATGTCTCAGATGAAGAAAGTTATCATGGGTGGGTCATGTATAATAGTCTGGCAACATAGGCATTTGAGGATCCTCATTTGAAGCCACCCAAACACAGTTTATTATTAGGTGTAAATAGGGTTGCCTACATTTCTCTGGACACTAAATGTTTCTTTTTGGTAGACCATTCTCAGACACTTGTAGGGCAGTCGGGTGACACTCCATGTTCCCCTTCTCCATGGAAGTCAAGCGTGGGTCACCCTGGAATAACCCTTGGGTGGGTTCTTTTGGGCTATGCTGGGCACATAGGATGGGTCACTCCCCTTGCACATGGGGCACCTTTGCTTATGCCATGTTCACCAATGCCCTGGGACAGGGCGGAGGTCGCTTTCAGGGATAACTCAACCTTAAGGCAGACCTCTAATTCAAGGAAGGCTGTTCACCATGTGAACAGATGACTGAACTCTAGTTAACTCTTTTGAGCCCCTTGTCAATTTACACCACTACTGTCACTTGTTGCCTTTAAGATAGACACAAAGAGCCAATGCTCTCTCCACCTGTCAAGCGCATCTCCGCTACCTCATTTCCAGGAAAGGAATACAGCCCTGCCATGCACCTAGCGCTGACCTCATGTGTGCACTCACTTAACTCTTCTTCCTTCGTATCAAGGCCTAGAATGCTCCTGGACACAGGCGAGTGGGGATAGGGACACTCTCTTACATCTTGCTGGCTGTCTGTGTCTTCTTTTCCATGCATCAGACTGTCCATATCGGCAGAGCCCTCCCCCCTTTTATTAACAGCACAGGGAGAGAGGCAGAGCTCAACAGAAAGTGCAGGAACTCAGGTTAACCCCTTTCCTCCCAACTAAGGCAGCATTTGTATCTGCTTACACAGTCTAGAAGATCACATTGTAAAAGCTGAACATGTACAGTACGTGCCAGTGTTTTTTCACAATTTTGTGGGCGATGGGTACACTTGCTATTATATTTGGGTGGTCTTTGTAAGCTTGGACTTGGTTCAGTTTTTACATATCTTAGGTTAGGAGGGCAAGTGGGCAAGTCTTAGCATCTCGATGTGAGGTATCTCCCGAGCCTTTGGCTGAAGTGATGTTCACTTGCCAATTGCAGTGGCAGCTGTAAAATTCTAGATATTGTTGTCTACTTTCTTAAAGGTATTCTTGATGGTGATGGCTGGCATGCTGGGAGATTCTCCTAAAATATCAGGCTTTTAAAAACCTCTAAACAACAATGGTTGGAACTCTACTCTTAAAAACACACCCTATGAACACAGACTATCATGATGTCACTGTCAAGGACAGCCGAGACAGAATTGTAGTGTTTTCCTATTAATACCACACTTAGTAGAGCAGAATTGCAGTTTATCAAGATGCTGCCACTCCTTCTCAGTTATTGCGGATTTAGAATAGTTTTTGACAAATATCTGACCGATTGAAGGACCTTTTCATCTCTCTATATATACAGTATATTCCACCTGTTGTACTCTGACAAGTATGTGGGACTTGAATGTGACAGAGTGCCAAGCTGAACAGTGTAACTCAGTAAGGGGCTACATTATTTACTTGAAGACTGCACTTGTCTAGATATAAAAATACTATAGAACGTTGTGCCTTAACAAATCAGTTATATACACTTAAAACTTTTTTCCTTCTAAATGGTTAGCAACCAGCTTAGGTTATTAGATTTTTAAAACAAAATTTTAAACAGACCAAAAAACACAATTAATTCCTTGAACAACTATGTAAGAAAGCGTATACTTAATCTTAACCCAGTATAGTTTTTTAAGGATCTGACATTTCTGGGAGTGTCAAATCCTTTTCTCTGCTGGTCCTACTGATCTCTCCCTCCTTCATCTCATGTCACTGCACTGTGTAAATTCTCTGCTCCATTTCCCAGCTCCTATTACAATTTATCTATGGAAACTTGATTGAAATGATAAACGCTAAGCAGAACATTACATCTCATTCATCTAGCGTTGTCATGACTTACTACTGATGCCTTTCTCTCACTGTCAGCTAAGCTCCAAACACATAAAGTGGATTTTACTGCTGAAGGTGAGAGAGAGACAGCAGTAGTAATGGCTTGGATTTTAACAACTATGGATGTATGAGAATTAATGTTCTCCTTAGCATTTGTTATCAGTTCAATCATATGTGCACAGACAGTACTGTAATGAAAGAGAGCAGATTGGGCAGGGTGGTCACATACTGCAATGAGAAGGAAAGGGAAAGCAAATGGGTACAGCCAGATACCCATGACATGACATTCTCAAAAGGAGATCCAAACTTTAAAGGGTTAGAAAATTTTTTGTTTAAAAAAGAGAGTGGCAAAAATGTGAGTAGATATAATAAATGAATGCTCCAAGTGTTTAAAATGAAAGGCTGTGCATCTGTTTGCCTTTATTCTCCTTGTCACAGCTCTAGAAGCATTGTTGTTTTGTTTTTATTAGTTCATACTCATGCTTCCAATACTGTTATTTTGTGTGGAGCATTTATAGCTGTTATTAAATTTAATATTCAGGCACAGAGGGAAATACATATATGTGAACCAACTTATCTGCCAATCAGGGGCGGATTGACAACTCATGGGGCCCCCGGGCAATAGGGGATCATGGGGCCCCTGTGTCCTTGCCCGCACTCAAAGCACACCCAAAAAAGCCTATAAAAGGTACCAGGGGCATTTCATGGGGCCCCCTACTGACCCCAGGCCCTCGGGCAGTGCCCGAGTGCTCTAATGGTCAGTCCGCCCCTGCTGCCAATAAATGTTTACTTCTGTCCATCCAATTTTGTGATGCATACAGTTGCAAGAAAAAGTATGTGAACCCCTTGGGATTACGTGGAGTTTTGCATGATTTGGGCATAAAATGTGCTCTGAACGTCATCTAAGTCACAACAATAGAAGAACACAGTCTGCTGAACATAATACTAAACAAACATTAGATGTTGACATGGTTTAATTGCACATAACATGTAAACATTCACAGTGCAGGGAGGAAAAAGTATGTGAGGCCCTAGCTTAATGACTTCTCCCAGAGCTAATTGGAGCCAGGAGTGAGCCAACCTTGACTCCAGTCAGTGTGATGATATTGGAAGTGTTGCTGAAAGCTGTCCTGCCCTTAAAACAAACACACACCTGTTTTGGGTTTACTGGTTTCAAGAAGCACTGTCTGATGTGAACCATGCCTCGCAGAAAAGAGCTCTCAGAAGACCTACGATCAAGAATTGTTGACTTGCATGAAGCTGGAAAGGGTTACAAAAGTATCTCCAAAAGCCTTGATGTTCATGTGTCCACGGTAAGACAGACTGTCTACAAATGGAGAAAGTTTAGCACTGTTGCTACTCTCCCTAGGCGTGGTCGTCCTGTAAATATGACTGCAAGAGCACAGCGCAGAATGCTGCATGAGGTAAAGAAGAATCCCAGAGTGTCAGCTAAAGACCTACAGAAATCTCTGGCACATGCTAACATTTTTGTTGACACATCTACAATAAGAAAAACATTAAACAAGAATGGAGTACATGTGAGGACACCACGGAAGAAGCCATTGCTGTCCAAAAAGAATATTGCAGCACATTTGAAGTTTGCAAAAGAGCACCTGGATGTTCCACAGCACTACTGGCAAAATATACTGTGGACAGATGAAACCAAGATTGAGTTGTTTGGGAAGAACACACAACACTATGTGTGGAGAAAAAAAGGCACAGCACACCAACATCAAAACCTCATCCCCACTGTAAAACATGGCGGAGGGAGCATCATGGTTTGGGGCTGCTTTGCTGCCTCAGGGCCTGGACGGATTGTTGTCATTGATGGGAAAATGAATTCCAGAGTTTATCAAGACATTTTGCAGGAAAACGTACGACCATCTGTCAGCCAACTGAAGCTCCGCAGAGGATGGGTGATGCAACAGGACAATGACCCAAAGCATACAAGTAATTCAACAAAACAATGGCTGCAACAGCACAGAATACGCCTTCTGGAGTGGCCCAGTCAGAGTCCTGACCTCAACTCGATTGAAATGCTGTGGCATGACCTTAAGAGATGTCACACCAGACATCCCAAGAATATTGCTACACTGAAACAGTTTTGTGAAGAGGAGTGGTCCAAAATTACTCCAGATCGTTGTGCAGGTCTGATCTGCAACTACAGGAAACGTTTGGTTGAGGTTATTCCTTTTTCCTCCCTGCACTGTGAACGTTTACATGTTATGTGCAATTAAACCATGTCAACATCTAATGTTTGTGTAGTATTATGTTCAGCAGACTGTGTTCTTCTATTGTTGTGACTTAGATGACGTTCAGAGCACATTTTATGCCCAAATCATGCAAAACTCCACGTAATCCCAAGGGGTTCACATACTTTTTCTTGCAACTGTACATTTTTACCAGACTGTGCAGCCATAGAGTGAAACCACATTTTCAGTTAAAGGTAAGAAATATAGAGTACAGATTGGATAATTAATTAATTATTTCTGCTCACTATGCCCTTTTCTTCTGTCAACATGTTTCTTGACAGCTCCTGTGAACTCTTAGTTCACTCTACTCTCTCCAAGTCCTAGTGCTACTGTGCAAGAACTGACAGCATACTGTGTATCCATCCAAAACTTTTTGTTAAAATTTTGTATAGGATAGGGAATGATAAGGACCCCTGTTGGGTTTTAGTGCTATCTGGGGCTCCGTTAAAGGGAACTTTTTTAAGGTAGAGCAGGGGAAGGCTAGAACACAAGTCATCTTTTAATTTCTATTTCTTACCCTGTATTAGATTTTCCCTCACTACCTTTTCAGAGAAAAGTATTGTAAATGAGACAGAAAACAAAGGGGAAACTTTGCCATGGATAGTGGTAAAAACCTTACATTGATTTTAATTCTTTCCTCCTCTATCCTAAACTAAATAAAATTGGATGGACCCCTACTTTAATCAATTTTTTTTATCTGCTTATAGTGCAGCTTTAATGAGGGAATGCTGTGTAAATGCACGTTTACATTTTGCATTGGAGCCTATAGAATTAAATAAAAATACAGTACTGCCATCATATCAAAGGCCCTTTGAGATTCATGCATATCTCCACTGTCAGTTGTGACTCAGGAAGCTATAGAAGCAAAGCAGTAAACCATGCGATCTCATCATTTGCTTGTTTTTACAGTATTATCAAGTAATATTTTTATGAATGGCCACTTAGCACAGTAAAGCATGCCTATAAATAAAATAAAGCTCAGTGACACAGCTTATTACCCTACTGATAGATACTAGTACAGAAACACATAGACAAGAGAGTTTGAGACCTAAAGAGTGTCATACGCAGTTCAGTCAATTCAAAAACATGTATACAGTGAATTTTCCATTCTATTAAAATAAAGAGAAATGTGATAAAGTTTTCCTCTGTCAAAGCTGTACATGCCTATTTTTCAAATAAAAGAAGATCTGGACCTTTGTGACCACGCACAGATTTCACGTACTTTACAATGTGCAGTGTGTATGGTGCGCAACTAATGGAAACATGGGAAGCAATGATATTTCCCTAGGCATAGTGTTGGATGGTTATTATAAATAAGTCAAGAAGGGCATAATAGAAGCGTTCCTGCACTGATATGATATGGAATGAAAGGCTGTTATCTCACCATCCACTCGATATCTCGGCCAGACAGAGAGCAGAGATTAACTCTACCAAGGAATAACCTAACCGTGGATGATTGCAGTTCTCTGCTTTGACTATGCATTCTGCTGCAACTATAACAAAGAGTCTGTTGATTATCAATAACATTGTTTTCAAAGTTACTTCTTGAACTTAATTTCCAAAGTAAAAGCAAAGAATGGAAGACAACATATATGAATATAGATAAAATATTCAGAGCATCACTGCATACATGTTTTCATTTGTTTCAAGAAAGACTTCATCTGTGCTTGCAAGAATGGGGTCTTGTAGGCTGTATGATGATGAAAAGTGCATCTCTTTTTTGAATGACAAAACTATTCCAGTATGCTGGACAATTAATTTTGTTACAGTGTTACATTTTATAGGAAACAATCAACTAAAAAATGCACCTTATCCATTTCAGCTCCAGAAAGTTTTACCCCCTTTATGACCAAGCCATTTTTTGCTATACTGCGCTGAGCTATTTTAACTGGTCATGCAATACTGTACCCAAACAAAATTTATATCATTTTTTCCTCACAAATAGAAATTTCTTTTGGCGGTATTTTTTCACCACTGGGTTTTTTTTTATTTTTGTGATATAAATGAAAAAAGAGCAAAGATTAGAAAAAAAATTCTTTTTTTTTACTTTCTGCTATAAAATATATCCATTTAAAAATTAAAAAAAAAATCAAATTTCTTCATAAATGTTGGCCAAAATGTATTCTGCTAGATGCCTTTGATAAAAAAAATCCCAATAAGTGTATGCAGCATTACCCTCGTGAGGGCTGCTGTGTTTGTAGGTTCTCCTAAGCTCTGCACATCCAGGCAACACGCATTTTCCACACTTGCATCCACAGTCAGTGAACAGTCCATGAGCTTGGTTTTTGGTATTTTATTACGGGAAATAACTTGGATAGGGTAATAGGGATTATGGGATGCCAAATTTGATTGAATCAATGCATGGGGACACCTTCCTTCCTGTTTTTAGAAACAGATCCTGCACTGTTCTGCTCCTTGAAAGCTGTCAATCTTTGTGGATCAGTAGCAACAGCCTCTTACGGGGGAGGGACTCGCAGCCCCTTTGAAAATCAGCTTGACTTATAACTACATGCATAGATGTCTCCTCTCCCCTGTAGAACTGTTCCCAACTCCACAGCCTGCAGAGACTACCAGCCCTCCTGGCTGCTCTGAAGATTTCCCAGGACAAGGATAAAGGAGTAAGTACAGTGCTGTCCTTTGAAAGCTTGCTACATGTTGCAGTCTCTTTCTTTGTGAATCCCTGGGTGTGCTGATGTACTTACTCTGTTCTCCTTGATCCCACTGCTCCCAGGCCTTGATCTTGTTAATGCCAAACTGCTGAATAGAACCTCCTGAATTATCCCAAACCCAGCCTGGAGGCCAGCCCCCATAGACCTAAGGGTCCCCTCCCAGGCCACCAACAGTCTCCTCAGCATTCCATCTTCCACCTAACTCCCCTTTCTGGCTTGACTATCCCATATTTATGGTTTGGTCTCACCAATCTACCAGGGCCTCCAAATCTGAGATTGGTCAGACTCCAATAAACATTAGGTCTCCACCTCTTCCGTTCACTGGATTCTGGTAGGTTCTATGGTCCTCCAGAGCCAGGTGGAGGCGATAGAGTCCCAACCTGTTAAGCCATCCATCCTGACCCGATCTTAATCACAGACTTACACAGTTACCATGAGTCATACACAATAAATTTACTTACACTACATTAGTAGCACACTAGATGGTGCTACAGGTATACTGATTGGTTTGCATGAAAGTTATAGCGCCTACAGCTACAGTATGGTATATATACTGGATTTTTCTTTATACTACTAATGGTGGTAATCAGCGACTTATAATGGGACTGTGGGAGTGCGATGGGCAATATGACACTAACTGCCACTGACATTAATATAGTGATCAGTGATAATACTATACACTGTCACTGTACTAATGACACTGATTGGGAAGGAATTAACATCTAGGGCAATCGAAGGTTAAATTTGTGCCTAACTATTGTACGTGTTATGTGTGTAAAGTGTGCTGCTTTTACTAAAAGTTTCTCATCCCTTACAAATCACTACCACTGTACAAAGCTCAGTGTTGTTTACCAAATCTTTGTCTGGGACTTGCTGACAGGCTCCTGCTGTGTGCAATCACAGCAGGTACTGGTGGTGGGGGGGCATGCCTGAAACCTGGAAATAGGCAGCCACGTACCCACAGCACAAGTGTAAATTGGAAAATCAGAAGTTCTTTTTTTTTTAAGAAAAAAAGGAAGCAGCATTTTTATAAATAAAGAAAAACAGTTTTGTTTCAATATTCATCTTCAATCTGGCACTGTCCCCTCAGAAAATCCTCTCTGCCACAAGATGTCACCGGTTTTTTTTTTGAGTGAGTGAAGAACATCCAGTTCTTGGGGGGTGTTATCATGCTAGCCAAAGCTCACAGTGCTTACACAGGGCTTTCTTTCCCTCAAATAGAGTGAAAAAAGGAAGTTCTTGCTGCTAGGGAGTAGTGGAGGTACTCTTCTTCTTTGTCCTGGCCGGGCAAGTGAAGAGTTCACTTTAAGTCCTAGCATTCAATACAGTATACTCTGAGGATGGATTTTCTCCTAAACAGAACTGTAGTGCCTTAGACAGGTAGGGACTGACAATCAAGTCTGGCATTTACCATCAGAGGTAATAAACTAGTCGGCCATGCATGTATCAAAATTCAGCCGGTTCAGCAAGGAAATTGGATCCATGTATGAGCAGGCTGATTGTACTCAAGTTGATTCATTGATTGACTTGGGTACAACCAGCCTGCTGGATTTTTCTACATGTGATTAATGCCAGCAGCTATAGCCGCTAGCAGTAATGATTGTATTTCGATGGTTCAGAAGGCTCCCTGTGCCCCCCACCAGCAGAACACCAGCAGAACACAAGAGCACTGCTGCAGGGAGAGGGGGGCTTCAAGGGTATCCTTTAGGGGAGTGCGCCAAGCTCAGTCAGAGATTTGCAAACAAACCCTTGGAGAACTTACCACCACCCACCCTTTAGCTCTAGTAACATAGGAATTATTATATAAAGGTCTTAGCAGCTGGTTGGCAGTTTGGAGTCTTTGAAGGTGGTGGTCATGTAAAATGTTTGGGGAGCCATCTTTGGTATGGCATCTTCTTTTAGGTGTGTTTTTTGTGTATGTTTAGTGGCTTACATGTGGCTATGGTACACAGGGATCAAGGATCAGGTGACACAAGGTTTCTTTAAAGAAGTTCTTCAGTCTTTCACTAAAAGGAAACTTACCTGCCCAGGGATCCAGCACTGTCCTCACACAGGCTGGTTCATTCTCAGTCTTCGGGACTCCAGACATAGCATGTTTACTGTGGGAAGCCAACTGCAACTCCTTGCTGCTTCACAGCTGGCTCCCCACTGTGCATGTGCTTTGGGAATGGAAACGCAGCTTCCCAAGACCTATTACATGTCCCAGGAGGTTGTGGGCAGCAAAGGAGGAGAATTCCAATGGAATTGTCTAAGCAGTTCCAGCAAAAATGGGACGTGGTTCTTGATGAAACTAGGCACCTACTCACTTCCCCAAAAAAAGAGAAGGGGGGAGGAGGACATAAAGTAGAACTTTAGGTGAGGTTCCACTTTAAAACTGTCTTTTAAAGTGCCTGATAATCAGCAAGGGAAAATGATTTTAAACATTCTTCCAGAATCAACTTGAGCAACTAGCCACTTACCTGTATAAAAAATAAGGCAATTTTAGTAGTGCAGTAGACATGGAGTGCTTACATTCAGTAGGTTACTTGGGGCTTACTTTATTAAGCAGATTTGCTTGTGGTAGATCAATGTGACCTGCTGAGAGGGATGCTCCACTGTTCAACCAATGCACATGCTTACACCAGACCAGTTGGCAAATTACACACAGAGAGATTCCTTCTTCCCATAAATAGGTACAAACGAGGTGTCTGGGATGTCAACAGACTGTCTTTTCTTCACAGGAACTTGTCCCTATTCTCATCTTATCTCTCTGTCTCTGTCCCTACTAAGAATGAGCAGAAGGTTTGGTCCAAACACAAGTTCGGACCAAACCTTGGCTGTTTAGGCATTCAGGCATGACCATATTTGATCAATGACATCACGTGCATCTCAATGACATCATTGACCAAATATAGTCATATCAATATTTAGTCAATGATGTCACCCAGGAGAGTCACACCCTTGAATATAAGAGTTGTCATTGGTCAGAACCTGTCATTTAGTGGGAGTGAAAGGGTGGGACTAGAGGTGCTTTGGTGAGATGTGTGTGTTTTGTTTTTCTTTCAGGTCGGTGGGCATTGGACATCATCATTGTCCTGGATTTTTTTTAAAGGATTTGTCAAAAACTTTATGTGTGTATTTTTTACTGTTTATCTGGGAGTCCATTTTAAAGTTATAGAGGTCTATCAGAGTCTGATAAGCCCACAGGCATCCACAATCACTGGGCTAGAATTGTGTGGAGGAGGCCCTTGTCCTCATCAAGATGGGAGCAAGGTGCTGTGCCAGAGGATTCCCCTTGGCAAAGTACCAATGCACACCCCCATGTTGAGGACATGTGGCCTGGTAAGGAGGGAGACCTTCTTCCTTGGCTTGCCAGGATGCATGTTCAAATATGGGAATGTATTTTTGGGGAAACCTCAAGCTTTTTTTTTTAATTTTTGAATGGTGTTCCCCCTTAACATTCAGGCCAGACACAAGGGTCTGATATAAAATTTGTAAGAGACCTCATGCTTTTTTGTGAGTTTTGTATGGGGCCCCCCTTAAAATCTATATCAGACCTGAAGGGCCTGGTATAGATTAGGAGGGAACTCCATGATATTTTTTTTGTGTCGGGTCCCCCATTAATATCTATAACAGACTTTCATTTAGGATAAGGGTCTGGTATAGTGAAATGGAATCTCCAACGACTTTGTTTACAAACACAACAAGGAGAGCAGGACCTATCATTCTGCTGGCAATTTAAACACACATGTTTTTTTCAACAAGCCATGCTCCAACCAAACCCAGGTGTGTTTGGCTCATCATTAGTCCATACCTACTTTTCCCCACTGCAGGGCTTCCCAAAATTACACAGCAGGTGCTAAATATCCCATCTATTTCAAAGATGGCTGGCCAAATCTTGAGAGAACTCTGTGTTTGATCAGACAAAGGGTCTCCCAAAATGGCACCCAGAGTCCATAGCAGAGGACATGCTGGTGCTATGACCCAACTTTATCCTAGAAGACAAAACAAAAGGGAAATACTTCTCTTGAACAAAATTCCAGTTAAAGAAATAAGGATAGTTGGGGACATTGAGTCATAGAAAGCAAAAATCACACCAGCAATTTCACTAGAGGGACAAAATGTGAGACTAACACCCCATTACAAACTGGTGGTGACCTGGGATTTATGGATCGGGATGTGTCTGCAATTGGTTTGAAGATATTTCCGAGATGGTTGTTTGATGCAGCTGAGAACATTACACATTGAACTAGCTCTGCAGATAAAAAGATCCTACAGATCTTTGTATCTGCAGAGCTGCATGGAACTGGCTCTGCATATACAAAGACAGTGCCTTCAAAGACCTGCAACTATATTCTATTCTGTTGTATTGTTTTGTCTGTTTTTTCAGATTTGTAATAAAAGGCTCTTATAGACATTTAATCCAACTCTAGTGTGAATCTTTCAGAGTTTCTGGTGGAAGTGGGGTGATGGCAATCGGTGGGGATAATAATTGGCTACATGCATGTCAAAATGTCTGTTTGCTAGTGTCTTTCCACAAGTGTGAATGAGCTCCTACATCAGTGTCCTCAGCCCCCTCTTCACATCACATTTCCCCCTTCACATCACACACACCCCTTTTATATAAGTGCCCTCAGTCCCCCCTTCACATTACTGTGTCCATCCTTACATCCTTCCTAGACTCCCCTTCACATCACATTCCCCCCTTTTAAATCACAGACCGCCCCATAACAGACTCCCCCATCAAAGTCCCCCCATCACAGACCCCTCCAATCACAGATGCCCTCATCATAAACTCCCCCATCACAGACCGCCCCTTCACAGACCCCCCCCATCATAGACCCCCCCCCATTACAGACCGCCCAATCACAGACCGCCCAGGCACAGACCCCCCTTTACACTATTGCCTTCAGTCCCCCCTTCACATCACAGCCCCCCAATCCTTATACCACTGTCCCCCTTACATCATTTTTCACCCATTCTTTACATCACAGTCTTCACTTACAGTTGCTACCCCCATTACTTCACAGTCCCCTATTTACACTACAGGCCCACTTTCACATCACAGTCTCTATCTTTACATCCTTCCTAGACCCCCCTTCACATCATATTCCCACCTTTTACATCACAGGCTCCCCATCAGAGATCGCTCCCATGACAGACCCCCCATCACAAACCCCCCCATCACAGACCACACCATCACAGACCCCCTTTTTACACTATTGTCCTCAGTTGCCCCTTCAAATCACAGCCCCCCAATCCTTATACCACTGTCCCCTTTACATCATGGTACCCCTTTTCCCCTTCTTTACATCACAGTCTTCACTTTATATTACCAACCCCATTACTTCACAGTCCCCCTTTACACTACAGGCCTCTTATTACATCACAGTCTCCCGCTTCCCATCCATATCAAAGTCCTCCCTCCATATAAAGACTTCTGTACTTTTCATCACATCGCCCTCCTCCACTCCCTTTTCTGTCCTACCGTATTCACACAAGATGGAAAGCGTGGCAGGTGTGGACAAAGGACGGGACTTTTCATGTTAAAGGTGAGTGAATACTTGCTTGAATCACCCTGCAGCCTAACAACTAATCACCCACTTCTTAACTTGAAAAGTCTCACTCAGTAGATGAGAACAGCTGGTGTGAACCGACAGTTAATTCCTACATTGCTTGTTTGTTTGTGTGTAGAAATACTCAGTCATGTTACTAACAAACATCTAGCAGGAAGTATCAAGCCTAAAAAGACACTGTCACATGCAGGGATCAGTCCCTTTTTAGCTCCTGCTTCTGCTGCAGCTGCCACTGAGATTCAAAGTATCTCTGGTGTCAGATTGGGGGGGGGGCAATGATGTCACACTGCCCATGTGATAGTGCTGACCTGTAAGGGTGTGGAGGCATGAAATACTGATGTGTAATGTTAAACTGTAATATGCCTGCAATATGCTCTTTGGTCAGTAGATGGCAGCAAAGTACAAGAATCGATTTTGCAGTGACTTTTGCTAAGACAAGATAAATGCTTATTTACCCTATAAAGTTTAATGAATACTAATTTAGGGGCCGAGTAGGACCCTCAGAAGGGTCATAGTGAACTGTAAATGCAGGTTTGAGGCTGCAATTAGGAAATGACTTACTGCATCACAAACTCTATGGGAAGGGGAGGAGTTCCGGTGCAGAGGAGGAAGTGAGAGGGAGTCTGTGTCTGGCTGGTATATGCTGAGGACGTCTGGAGAATCTGTGTGGGGCCTGGAAGAGGATTTACGGCTCACAGTGGAGTCTGGCGACGGCACCTAGGGAAGATTCACCACAACGACACCAGGAAACAAGTGACTGTATGGTCCGGTTCTGGAGTGGATCAGGAAAAAGCACCAAGAGCCTACCAGGGAACTGCAAGTGCGGCTTTGCCGCAGCACATCGCACCACACGTGTTCAGTGACATTTTGGATATACCAGAAAGTTATAAGAGACACACTCCGCTTTCCTTTGGATTATAAATAGTATTGCACAATACTTAGGGTGCACCCCAACGTTATATCTTGCTCAGGAACATTCAGGCGCAGCCAGGCTGCTTTCTGGACATTGGGGAAAAGTCTGCAAGTACGGGGTTAGTGTTAGACAGTATTATTCTTACTGTATGGTTATGCGCTGTTATCATTCTGTTTATGTATGCTCAGCTACATGATCCCTATAACTGTTCAGTAAACGTAATTGTTTTAAAAGAACCGCTGTCTGTGTCTGTGTGGCATCGTGTACCCTCTGAATCTGTGGGCCCAGCCCTGGGCTTTTCTTCAGAAGCACAGCAATTTGATGCTATACTTGAGCACTGTTACATGGGAGATGCCCCCCATTCCCAAAATGCACTGGGTATTATTACTGCCTACAAAAGAGGGAGGGATGGTGAGTGATAGGCTGGTGAGGTGAGTATAACTGCTGCAGGGGGTTAGGGGTATTTGCAAAGGTATTTGTCACTTTGCTCTATCTAGGTGGCAATGTCTCTTTAACCTCCCTGGCGGTTTTCCCGAGTGTAGCTCGGGGTAGAATTTCTATACCACAAGCGGTAACCCCGAGCTACACTCGGGCTTACCATGCGGCGCTGCTCTGGGGGTCCCTGCAGCACTTACCTTGTCCTTCGGTCCCACGATGTGTCCTCTGCAGCGTCCCCGGCCATCTCCTCCGGCCGATGCCGGCATCCGGCTTCTGTGTTCCGGTCCCCGTGACGTCGGGACGTACGGGCGCCGCCGCCGGCGGCGGGAAATTTAAAAAATTTAAAAAATTTCATTTTTTTTTTTTCAATTTTAAATAGTAAAACATTGCTGTTTCATCCCATTTCACATACCTATTGTCCCTAGTGCTTTGCCCTGTGCCCTGCCTGCATTTTGTCTGTTCTTTCTGCCTGGAAACTTAGAAAAGTCTATGGCGTCCAAAAAGCGTCCCTTTACGTCAAAAGCGGTTTTAGACCGGCTAGAGAACAGCGATAGTAAATCAGAACCACTTACAGAATTGAGTGATAATGATTTGTGGGGAAATTTTCCTAAAAATTACAGCCTACAATAAAAAACTATTTCCATGTGAAAAAATGGTACCGCTTTCAGCACAAAAAATCAGAAGGAATCATACCGCCAAGGAGGTTAAAGCAGTATTGAACTCCAACCATTAGATGTGGTGGCTGCATGAGTTTTCATTTTTAGTCTTTTTTCCCTATGTTTTCACCTGGTGATCTGGCCAGTAACACACCTCCTGTATTATCATGCCACTACTCTGGAAGAAGGATCACAGGGGCACAGCAGACAGCAGTATTGTCAGTCTGGGGGGGAAGGGAGTATTACTAGCAGATTTAAATGCACTAACAAACTGAAGCTAAACTGTAGCTAACACTGCATTTACTCAAGCAGTTACAGCAACAATTTTTTCTTTTGGGAGAAAGGTTTTAAATGAATAAATAAAAGCTGGACATTTTATGCACCCTTGTCAAGGCTAAATGGTTTGCCGCAACACTCTTAACCGATACATTTGCAAGACAGCTTGTTCTGTTGAAAAAAGGCACAATTACTGGCCAGATCACCTGGTTAAATTAAGGAAAGAAAGCCTAAGAAAGAAAACTATTGCTGCCATTTCATGTATGAATTGGTAAGCTGAAGTATAATACATGTTTGCTTTTGGGTTTAATACCACTTTAAGAGAGTATGCAGATAACTAAATGGTTGCATTGGAGTAAAGAAAATTTAAACAGACAAGTAAAAAAAAGTTGCATAGGAACATGCTGTATAATATATATCTGATTCTATCTCAGACACCATAGGCAGCATCATGCAGGGGTCCGACGCTCTAACAATTCACCGCAAATTCTGCTTGAATGGAAAACGTTCTTACATTCTAAAGGCTACTTTGTGATCTTTGTCCCAGTAATTTTTTCTCCTGCACAAAGGAAATATATGTCTTATGCCCCACATAAACACAATGTTCTACCAGGACTCAATTAATCTGAAGAAAATTGTTTTATTATTCAGACATAATTTTAGACACAGGGGGGCTGCTAGAGCTTTTAGTTCATATGTGTACAGCTAATTGCTGCATGCTGTAGAGGTGCACTGTGGTGGAAATGATGTTTTGTAAAAGAAAGGCCATACCTGGTGTGAACTCTTTCTAAATCACCACGGCGTGTGCTGCGTGAGTCCACAGGTATTTGAAGCTTGTTATTTTTTTCAATGCAGAAAGAAAAAATAGGAATCCTAAAGGTATTAGAGAGAGATTGCCAAGACTGCAGGTCTTAATGACACAATGTGTAGTACTGGCAATGTTCACAAATTTAAACTATGGATAGGATAATATCTTTTTCCGTTGCAGGTTTTCTTCAGAAGCAAGGCGAGGAAAACTATATATTTAAAGTGGAACTCTAGAAAAAGAAAGAAAAAAAAAAACGAAGTTCACATACATGTTTTCACTTTCTTAGGCCCCTTTCACACAGGGTGGATTCCATTCTGTTGATCAGGTGATCTGCTCACGGAACATATATCACATCTGCAGAAACTGAGCAGACATGGACAGAGCCCGCTCTACTCTGTGGCTGGCTGGGAGTAAACTACTTACACCTGACTGCCCTCTGATCCGATCCACCTAAACGGAAGAGTAAGGAACCCGTTTCATTTATTTTTTAGTGGACCCGGAGGTGGGTGGGTGTAAATGGGCACAAATCTGTTTACACCAACTTACCTCCATAGAGCTAAATGGAGCTTGCAATGGGGGCACTCATGCATTGTTGCTCCAGAGCACCGATGTGTGTCCATAGACACACAGCACGCAGCTCAGCCTCTCCCCTGCTCCCTCCTTACTGGCTGTAGTGGGAGTGCACATCGCTGAATCTAGATCTGACTCAGGTAAGTATTAGGTGGTGGCTGAAGAGGCGCTGCAAACAGAAGGTTTCTTACCTTCATGCAGACAAAGACATACCACTTACAGAGCAACATTGGCTTATACCAACATTGTCCAGACTACCAATGTTTCATGCATATGTAGCAATGACCCATGAAAAAGTTGCTAGAAATGTTGATTTCTCCTATCATTTCCACTGATTACCCACCCTGTGCTTGAACCCTGAACTAATACACTGACACAGAGATGAGAGATATCTGGGGTTATGAACATTAAAAAAACCCAACTGATAAATATTAGCAAAGGAGTGAAGGAAATAATACATTCAGCAGCACTATGCTGACAATACAGTATAACAACAGAATAAAGAAAATACGTTAAGGGTTTGTCCTCTTTTCCACCTGTAATGAGCCTAACTACTAGGGTGTAGTAACAATATACTAGGTCTAGCTAACCACTCGCCAATGGGTACAAATACCACACAGATTGCTGGCAATGGGGCCTATTAGGCTGTTTATATACTTATTGAAAGTTGGACGCTTCAGCATAAACTGGTTGACTTTCGCAGTGGCGTCCCGAGGCAGGTACGTGGGGTGCTGTCCGCACCGGGTGACACCGACAGCACGGGGTGACAACGGACCCACTCCACAAAAAGGTAAGTTGTAAAGCAAGCCGACGATCCACGCAGGATGGATCCATCCTGCGGGATCGTCGGCTTTCTTTACAACTTACCTTTTCTTGGAACGGGTCCTGTGTCACCCCGTATAGGTTTATTTATTTATTTATTTCAGTTGCTTATATAGCGTCATCAATTTACGCAGCGCTTTACATATATATTGTACATTCACATCAGTCCCTAACCCTCAAGGGGCGTACAATCTAAGGTCCCTAACTTACATCCATACACATACTAGGGCCAATTTAGACATGATCCAATTAACCTACCAGCATGTCTTTGGAATGATCCTCGTCCGCATGCAGCCTATACGGGGTGACACCGGACCCGCTCCAAGAAAAGGTAAGTTGTAAAGAAGGCCAATGATTCTCGCAGGATGCATTGGATCTGCAGATTGAGCATAATGGAATGGAGTCCAATCCATTATGCTCAATCCGCAGATCTGATCCATTCTGCAGGGATCATCGGAGGGGGTGTCACCAAGTGTTACCGCACCGGGTGACACCTACCCTAGGGACGCCTCTGGACTTTTGTTACATGTGTACCGCTGTTTGTTCAACAGAAGCCAATCTAATGACTGTTGAATGGTTATACTGGAAAACCAGCAGTTGATAAGTGCTTGCAGCCAATGGCTATAAGCGCTGAGCAGTGTATTCTAGCTGGAGGATTCCCTACTATCAGAACGCAAAGACATAGCAGGCAAGAATCCCATCAACATCGCTTGTGTTGGTGCGGGGATCTGTGAAATTTTTTTTTTGTTGTTCCAGCAGGAACACCCTGCTTTAACTCAATGATGAAGTGTTCAACCATCTTGGGAAGGTCTTTCTGTATTCCCTCCCTCTTTTTGTGAGGTAATTTCCTATTCCTTTGTGTGCGCTTTTGTAGTCCTCCCTGCCTTGCAAGGCACACATTGGGGCTAGGAAAGCCAATACTTCTTTTTAATTGCCTTAAATACTTCTATATCAAGTCTACTGCATCTATTGTATTGCCATATCAGTCTGGATTCAATAAAGACATTCGTGATTTCCAAGGGGGTTATTTACTAAATCTGAATAGTGAAAAATCTGGTGCAGCTCTGCATAGAATCCAATCGGCTTCCAGGTTCTATTGCCGAATCCTAATTGAACAAGCTGAAGTTAGAAGCTGATTGGCTACCATGCACAGCTGCACCAGATTCTAAGAGCACCAGTTTTAGTAACCCCCCCCCCCCCCCCGCTCCAACTTTTTGGTGATTTCAGCTATCTGATAAAGACTGTCCACGATGAATGTCTCTGCAATAGTCAGGCCTGGCATAGAGGTCTTAGGAAGGGATTAGTCACTATCTTGATGATTGGAGTCAGAATGTGCGCTGTCCTGCCTGGATGGCAGTGAGTAATGCATAGGCCATACTTCTTTCTTCCCCTGTGTCACACTCTATCTCCATTAAAGCGGCACTAAACCCTCCTATTCTTTTTAGCCAAGGAAGCTGCCATCTTAGCACCTGTTTTATCTGCAACTGCCATGGTGGTGCACATATGATCAGATATGACACCAGATATTTGATGGTTTGACAGTTCAGTTGAAAGCACAGGTAAATGTAACAGTTAGCATTCAGGAATATAACTGCTTCTTTGAAACTGTTAAATTGATAGATTTACTTCCACTTTAAGTTCCGCACACTCTTGGTGGTTTATATGGATCTCTGCTGTTGTGCTTTGACAGGCTTCTCTGAACAGGTCCACTCACTTTTTGCCTTGGTACGTCCCCTGCCTTCTGACTCATGTCTCTAGGGATTTTTCCTTGTTGTTCACACACAGCAGCTCTGTTCCCCTCACTCTCCGTGTTCATTTTACTCTTCATAAATGTTGGTGGGCCAGCTTACCTTCCCAGCCACCACCAATTCCTGTCCTTCCTCCCCTCTCTCTCCAAGTGGCCTTTTAACCAATGGCCAAGGGCAGAAAAAGACCCTGCGGCATGACTGTGGTGAAGCATAGGCTGATAGACAAGCATGACAAACAGGTATTTTTTGGGTTGCACGTATCCCTCCCGCTCATTCTTTACATTTGTCTAATTACCTGACTTGACTAAAAGCCCTGGTTGTTCTATAGTTTATAAATAAAGCTTCCATCAATTCTTCCTTTTTCCCAAATACCTGAGCAACCCTTTCAATTAAAATTGTACTTTAATATCTAACTAGTAAAAGTGTTGAACAGTGGTAATAGAGCAGGCAAAATCAGTAGATCCTGATGGACAATGTCGTTCTGCAAAAATGCAGGGTGGTGCAGCTGATAATCATTTCATTTGATAAATTGTGGGAGAAGGGCATGTGTTCATCTTCACTTATTGGGAGGTGGGTGGTCTTCAGTACAGAAATAGTTAGTTAATGTGTTTTGTTGACAGTCTCGGATTAGTCTAGGTCAACGAGGTTGGTCTTTCTGGGTGCCCTGCAGGTCTATAAGCGCAACACACTAAACCATAATAATAGCTATTTGCCTTAAAACAGTTATTTACAACAATGAAAGCTGAAAATAATAGTCACGTGGCTGGAAAATATCATTGTTTTGGCAAATAATACACATTATGGATTAGTGAATTAAGATTTCTGTCTGTTTGTGAGGAGGGTGCAGGCAGAAGATGTTTTTTTAAAATGGTATGTAGGTGGAGGGCTGTTGGGGGAATTTGGAGCCTCAGTAGTTGAAATTGATGCAGGAAGGTAGTCAGTCTGCCGGACAGTCAGACTGACTGTATGAGGTTGGGGTTACTGGAGAAAAGTTGTTTGTTGTAATAAAAAAAACAATCCTACTACACGTAAAGAAGTAGGTCCAAAACTCTTTTAACCCTATTTCTCCTATGTGTCAGAGGAATGCACTTTGTTCTGCACTCCTTTGACCTGTGATCAGCAGACAGCGGGCTAAAGCCTGCTGTCAGCTGATGTCACTCAGCTGGTCCAGGCTCAGGAAAGATCCCTACTGTAAAGGCCAGATACCTGGACAGGCAGACGGCTCAGCCTCTCAGTAAGGAGGTATTGCTGCTCTCTGGGTGACGTGTCCAAAGAGCAGTCCAACCATTGTTAAATGGTTGGTTGTCCAATGTCAGCACTACAGCACATCAATGAGCAATGCTTGCTGATTTCAGTTGCTTTAACTAATGGTTGCAAAAGAAAAACAAAAAAAAGGGGCACTCTCCTCGTGCATTACCGTGGTTACAAATGAATTTATTAAAAACGTGATAAATGGATACTCACAAAACGAATGTAAAAAACGAACATGAAGCCAAATGGGTCAATGATGTCACACAACTGAAGTCCTGTGATGATGGTGCCCGGTGGGAAAAACCTGACACGTTTCGGGAGTTGAACTCCCTTTTTTAAAGCTTTAGCTTCTCTTCCCTTATATAACTGATCTAATGTCCAATACCTTACTCTTGTAAGCGGGAGCTTGGCCATTCAGTATGAAAGTCTTGTATATATTGTATAGCTCCTCTTCCAGCAGCTGACCACAAATTCTCACAAAGGGAATGTATACTGAAAAAAAAACAAAGGTGGAGCACATCTAAGAGTATTGGTGGATGAACAGAAAAACTGAAATAAATGTAGGCACCAAATGTTGGCCAAGAAAGCACCAATTTGTGTCCTGGCTGGCAAGCTTACATAGCAGTAATCCACAGTCAACTTCCAATAGGTCTTCAACAATGCATCCCAAAGTTAGGTGTACCATGATCAACAACAATGCTGTTTGAGTCCACATGGTGCAGAATAGGGAGATGAATCAAAAATGTTGAATGCTGAATAAACAAAAGTCCCAAATTTAATAAAACCAGTAAGAATCAACATTTTTCCAAGCATGCATTGCTTCAGGAGTTTTTCAGTTTTTTTCTGGTACAGTGATATTTATTGAATAATAGTAACAGAGTAGAAATTTAGCAAATAAGTCTGGGAATAGAGAGAAAAGTAAAAAAAAAACATTTTCGGGAATACCCAAAGCAAAAAAGACAGTAGCAGCCAGTGCTGGAAGTGACAATGCATGTCTGGGTGTAAAGGCTTGGCGAGAAAAGTAAAATAATAGGTGGAAAAAAAGGATGGAGGAGAGGGAGAGGAAGAAGTAGAAAGAAAGGAAGAAAGTAGGCAGGAAAAGGCAAAGAGAAAGAAAAGCAGGGGTAGGCAAGAATTGAAAGAGGTACCTGCGAGTCAGGTGGTGTTCAACAGCAGCCTGAAATATCAGGAGCTTTTAATTTTTTAAATAAAGGACCTCCTTATTATTAAAGGGGTTTGCAGATTCCTATATGTTCCCCTCCCACAAACCCCCTCCAACCACTGGTCAGGATTGTGAGAAAGAGGCCAACTAAAAAAGGGAGAGAACAATGTTCCTGGTCAACTTGCCAGCCAGCTTGTCAACAACTGAATTAACCTGTCTAACAGTATGCGTTAAAAGCAGGGGTTTAGTTAGCACACATTTGCAAATACATACGTAAGCCACAGAGCCACTTCACAGCACCCTGATATTCTGTGGTCCTAACTCTACAATTTCTGAGAGCCCCCATAGTAGAGGCACATGTATTTAATGGATAGATCAAGGGCAGGTGGACCCGAGGGAGCCCACCCCTGCCATTGTGCTATATGCTAGGGGTCCTGTGCACTCCTTTGCCTTTAAGAGGGGTGGGCTCCCTCAGTTAAAATGAATTGATCATTTTTAATATTTCACTTTAAAGCAGAGTTAGCAGCTATAAAAACTGATGTGCTGGCATGTTCAGTGTGGGCACCTGACTGCGACAGCTTGCAGCTTCACAGCCAAGTGCCCACTGCGCATGAGCGAGTAGCGCTGCGCTTTGTGAATGGTCCTCTATTCTTCTAGGACCTGTCGCATGTCACAGAAGACTACGGGGCAAGGGGGAGCTCTATTTCCGCTTCCAATCTACTAGGTGATTGCAGCGGAAGTGGGTACCTGTCAAATTTGGGCACCCGCTCCCCAAAGGTGCCAATCCTTAATGGGGAGCGGGGGACGAACCCTTAAAGCGGAACTTCCCCTTTTGGGTGGAGCTCCACTTTAAGCATTTGGCCCCTCTAGAAAGTAAATGTTTTAAAAAAATTTTGAAATAGAACATGTTCCCCAGGGCAGTGCATAACCCCACCCCCATGCATATTAGTCCAGAAAACAAGCATTTTTAATTTGAGAGATTCTCGTCCCTTTGATTTCAATGGGATTCAGATTCAGCATCTGAACTTTTTGAAGTTTTCCAGATCGTGCTTTAACTGAACCGAGGGCAGTTCAGCTCATTCATAAAGAACAGCAGTGGACCAATGGTCAGAATCAAAAACGACATACTGTATAGTATATGCTGTAGTCTGTCACAAGCATTGTTACATCTGCATTTATTTTCTTTAAAAAAAAATAAACCATATAAATAAGCCAGATCATTGTTAAAGTTGTTCTAAAGGCAGAAGGTTTTTCATTCACCTTAATACATTATCTATATTAAGGTTAAAAAACCTTCTGCAAGCAGAGCCCTCCCTTATCTTTACCTGAGTCTGATCTCGATCCAGCGATGTGCATGAGAGCGGCGGATATGTTGGCTCTCCCTTTCCTTTTTGGCTCAGATATAGCAGTGGGAACCATTGTCTCCTGCTGCTGTCAATCACAGCCAGGAGAACGGAGTGGGGGGCCAGGCTGAGCCAGCCCAGGAGCAAGCACGAAAAAATGCGGCTTGCTATGGGGGCACTTGGCAAGGGGGAGGGGCCAGAAATGCAGGCAGAGGACAAAAGAAGGGGAGGATTGCTCCTCCATTGCACAGAGCAGATAAGTATAATACAGGGGCAGACTGATCATTCGAGCACTCAGGCACTGCTCGAGGGCCTGGGGTCAGTAGGGGGCCCAATGAGATGCCCCTGGTACCTTTCATTGGTTTTTTCATAGGCTTTTTTGGCTGTGGGCGAGGACACGGGGGCCCCATGATTCCCTATTGCCCGGGGGCCCCAAGAGTTGTCAGTCCGCCCCTGGTATAATATGTTTGTTATGTTTAAAACTTTGCTCTCTCATTCAACATTGATTATTTTCAATCCTTACTCTGCTAACATTAGTTAACAGATATAATATTTACTTGTTTTAAACCTCTTTTTCAATGTTTCTCCAGTTACTTGCTGTTTTTTTGCCTAGGCAAGTGATGTCGTACCTCCCAGTAGTCTTCAGGAGGGGAGGAGGGGTTTTCGCAGCTAAGCACACCCTCCTACTTGCATGCCTGAACTAATGGCAGAGGGATTCCAGGAAGTAAATGCTACATGAATCATCTGCCATTACTGAAGTACTGAGAATTACTTAGTACTGAGTTTACCTTAGATCAGAGATTTTTTTTCAATATTTTCAACTAAGACAGGCTCTGAAGATCCAAGGCCTGATCCCAGTTGTTTATTTTTCTCCTGTTCCTATCTTGAATAGTATAGTTTGAGCAAATACCAATAAAGATCTTATTTCTAGGGTATATACAGTATGTGATTGCTTTCTGAATTTATTTCTAAATTACCTATTCCATGTAGGCAAAGATGGAAGTCAGATATTAATGTGTCTTTTGGGAGACATATGGGACCAAATATTGCAGAGTGTACAGCTGGTTTCGCTATCTCCGACTCATAGGGTGACCCAGCTTTCCATCCTGTAAAGGGTTTGCTGTACTCCAAAGCTGCTGCATAGGGTAGGCAGGAGAGAAGTTTCTGAGTGTGTTAGATGCACCCGATCTCCTGGCCTCCTTGTGTATCTGTCCTGGAGATGTCCAAAATTACATTTGTACTGGCAGGCAGTGTTAAATAAGTTGAATCCTGTATTTGACCAAGCTCTAACTCCAGATACCATTCTATGCCTACTAAGGTATGTAAATTCTATCAACATGGATCATGTGCAGAAAGTGGCTATCACGAGATCACTTTTTACTGCTGATAGTCTCTCTCTGGGTCTCATCCAATCCTCCTACCTTTGGGGTTATGTAAAGTTTGAGAAATACACCTACGCTCAACATAATGCCCTTCAAAAGTTTAAAAAAATTTAAAAAATGGATAGATGCATCACATTCCAATTTTAATTTTAAAGTGATATTAAAGGCTTAAATTTAAAACACAAAAAATAACAAACACATCATACTTACCTGCTGTCTGCAGTGGTTTTGCCCAGAGTAGCCCAGATCCACCTCTTCTGTCCCTTGCTATGGGGGCACCCGCTGCTCCATGTGTCCATTCACACATGAGCCATAGCTTGGCCCTGTCCCCTCTCTCTCCTCATTGGCTCACTGGCTGTGATTGACAGCAGTGGGAGCCAATGGCTCCTGCTGCTGTCTCAGCCAATTAGGAGAGGGATTCCTGGGGTGGCTGAGACTTCAGTGCACATCACTGGATCGAGAGGGGGCTTAGGTGAGTATTAGGGAAGGGCTGGGGGAGCTGCTGCACAGAGGTTTTTTACCTAGAATGCATGAAGGTAAAAAACCTTGAGCCTTTGCAACCACTTTAATCTATAATAAAGGTTAGGCATGCTATTGGTAGATCAGAAGGTTTTATCAGATATCATGAATATAACATCTCAGCTTGTTAAGCACTACTTTTGATGAACTCTACCACTCAGTGTTTGAACTCTCCGTCAATATTACTGCAGTTTTTTTGTCTATAATAGACTTATACGTCACCACTTGACATGATCACCATTGCACCATTCACGCACTACGATTAGTGCCCACTTTGAGCATTCATTTTTTTTTTCCTCATATTTATTATTGTTGAGCGCTGCATAACGGTTTACATGTATTTTCTTTTATTTGTTATAAAAAGTTTCAAAATCAAATAAGAATAAAAAGAGAGTTTTTTATTACCTTGATGCAGAGAGTGCAAGCAGAACTCCAGGCAAAAACTTTTTTACATGTCCTTTTTGCTGATCTCCTACTGTTTGTATGGAATCATGCTATTTGAACTTTTTACTGATCTACTGTTTGTATGGAATCATACTGTTTGTCCTTTTTGCTGATCTACTGTTTGTATGGAATCATACTGTTTGTCCTTTTTGCTGATCTACTGTTTGTATGGAATCAGTTGCCATAACCAGTCTAGTGAAAAAAGTGTGCTAGTCTGAAGCAATGGTATCTGTTGGGTTGCTGAATAGGAGGTGCAGAGGGATGAAAAATGTACGCTGGAACATATGCCTGCTTGGTTGTGCGCTTCAGGGCCAAGTGGGGTAAATAAACCTTGGATAATGCACTAGGTGTTTGCGCCACCTGTATGCTCTTTTGCCACTTGTTGATATCCCCATCTGAGGGGGGCTGCATCTGTGAAACGCTATCCATAGGCTTCCTTTATTTTGGTTCCCCAGGCCTTCCTTTGGCATTGATTTCCTGGAGCACTGGAGAGTATACACTGTTGACAACCATATAACCTACTTTATGTGCGTTTTGGATGCAGAAAAAAAGCAGACAAAACGTATGTAGTGTGAACTGGCCCTCAAAGAAGAAAGTGGCTCTCATGGTGCTGAATATTGACTGTGGCTTAAAAGGCCACATAGTTTAGGGGTCAATAGTATGTAAGGCAGAGGATAGATTCTGCCTAACAGTGACAATCTCATGGATACACATAAACCTCAGAACAAAGGATAATTTAAAAAAAAGAAACTAAACATTTCTATCCCATATGCATTTTGCACACAGACACACAAGTAATCACTTTTTTTGTCTTGGTCGACCTTAAAGAAGAACTTCATTAAAACAAATGAACACCTTGGTCAGAATTATGTAATGTACAACATAATGTATAGGAGGCAGGGGCCAAAATTAGTAATATACAAAACAACATATAGAGTGCAGCAGTCAGGACAAGCCCACCTGTTCACATCAGATTCCCCCTTTCCTCATGAATCCCCATCAGAATTCTCAAAGTCGGGGTCCCCAGAGTCATCCCCCCAGAGACACCCTCCTTACATCAGGGTCCCCAGATCCCTCTTCTTACATCAGGGTCCTCCCTCTTATATCAGGGTTCCCAGAGCCCCCCCATCTTACATCAATATCCCCAGAGTCACCCCCATCTTACATATGGGTCCCCAGGGACACCTCCCTTACATCAAGATCCCCACAGTCACCCCAACTTTAAATCAGGGTCCCCAGAGTCCCATCTCTTTACATCAGGTTCCCCAGAGCTCCCCCTCCATACATCATGGTCCCCAGAGCTCCCCCTTCATTACATTGGGGTCCCCAGAGCTCCACCTTCCTACACCGGGGTCCCCA
Organism: Staurois parvus; assembly: GCF_062004578.1. NCBI lineage: Eukaryota > Metazoa > Chordata > Amphibia > Anura > Ranidae > Staurois > Staurois parvus. The sequence goes on from NW_028317968.1 coordinate 14,392,705, forward strand.
GAGACACCCTCCTTACATCAGGGTCCCCAGATCCCTCTTCTTACATCAAGGTCCCAAGGATTCCTCCACCTTATATCAGGGTCCTCAGAGCCCCCCCTGCTTACATGAGGATCCCCAGAGTCACCGCCACCTTATATATGGGTCCAGAGGGACACCTCCATTACATCAGGATCCCCAGAGTCATCCCCTCTTTAAATCAGGGTCCCCAAAGCTCCCCCTCCTTACATCTCGGTTCCCAGAGCTCCCCTCCTTACATCAGGGTCCCCAGACATACCCTCCTTACTTCAGGGTCCCCAGAGCCCTCTTCCTTTCATCAGGATCCTCAGATTCACCCTCACTTTACATCAGAGTTCCCAGAGCCCTCCTCCTTCCATAAGGGTCCCCAGAGACACCCCCTTTACATCAGGTTTCCAGATTCCTGTTCCTTATATCAGGTTCCTGAAAGTCCTTCTCTTTACATCAGGGTCCCTAGAGGCACCCCCTTTACAGCAGGGTCCCCAGAGCCCTCTTTCCTATATCAGTGAAATAGGATGGGAAAGTGATAAGATGTTTTGGATAACTATTGAAGTCAAAGTGATGAAATATACCTGAATAATATATAAAGCACAATCCGCTAGAGCCCCCTTCCTTACATCAGGGTCCACAGAATCACCTCCCCAACATTTAATCAAGGTCTCCATAAGATCCTTACCCCCCTTGCAGCAGAGCTCACTCACTGTTTGTTTCTCAGTGCAGCCCACAGCCGAGAGTGAAAGCTGGGAGGTGGGGCACTGGGAACAGGTCCATACAAGGAAGTTCCTTTCTCCTCCTCTGTAGCTAGGGGAGAAGCAAGCACTTGGTTGCTAGGGCACTGGGGGTCCTAGCAACCAACTACTAGATCTGACAGTGGTTGGTGGGAGGTGGCTATGCAGCAGCAGCGGCTGCCGGCTCAATTAAATATGTAATATATCTTGCACTTGACACTTGGACAGGATACTCTAAGGAGAGGGGGTTTATCTTCGCCCCTGATTTAGAAGTATGGCATTGTGACAGCTAAGCAGGAACCTAGACATTGCTCATCACTATTAACAGTGACAAACCCCAGGGACATGCAGGGGGGGACACAGGCTGCACAGAATTAACCCTATAGCCTCTGAGGAGGGAGTCAAGCAGGTGGCTAACAATTAACCCCTCAATTGCCAGATACCTCCACCATGTACAACTCAAAGCATCCACTGATATATTATGAGGGACAGGAAAATGGGTGGGGGGTGTCTGTCATTGGGGTGAGGGGCAGTAGTTGGGGTTGTGGGGACCTGCCAGATATAATGCAGCCCAAGGTGTACTGTCACCCATGATACCCCTATCTTGCACAGGCAAACCCCCCACTCCCCGCAGACTGATATCCTTCATCCACACCTACTGATCCCTGCCTGCCACGCACAGATCCACATCCCCTAACCACCAACCCCTGTCCCCAATGACAGCCCCCAACCCTTACACTGACCTTCCTACTCTCCACACTGACTGTCAGAAATGATAGGTGTAAAACAACCAGTGAGCTTCAGGCAGTCACTACTGGTTGCATAGTAAAGGTGCTTGGCCATTGAGGGGTTAAATGTGATCCTTCCACTTGGCTTGGTTAAATCTATGTCTGTCTGTGACACATCCACTGCTCTAATGACATCATTCACTGCCCTACTGACACCATCCACTGCTCTACTATATAAAATAAGACATTAAAAAAAACCTTAGCAGGGATGGTGGAAACCGCTCCTATAGATATATGCAATACAGATTAACGTCAAGTGCAATGATTCCAGTGATATGTGATTTCACACGTGATACACATCAAAATGAGAACACTAAAAAAAATGTAAAGCTTAGGAGGGATCATGTCAACCCCTCCTATAGATATTTGCAATACAACTTCCAGTGCAACAACTTTTCAGTTGAGAGAGTTCCCACCATTATTGCACTTTGGGTTTTTTTGGGGGGTTTAGAGTTTTACACTGAAAATTATATATTTAGTTACTATTACAATGTGAATTATTGCACCTGAAGTTAATCTGTATTGCAAATATCTACAGGAGGGGTTTCCATCGACCCTGCTAAGTTTTATTTTTTGATGTCTTATTTTAAGTTTCTATGTGAAGTTACATATCACAGAGACCAGTATTGTGATAATATTGAAGTTTATTGAGATTACCATACATTAGAGGGTTCCACCATTATTCTTAAGTTATTGTTTTTCTCATGCCAATCTTTACTTTTGCCCCATACCAATGTTTATTTGTGTCACATGCCAATATTTAGTATAACAGGTAATCACTGCACTACTTTTTACAATAAACTACTGGAGGTAAATTAAAAAAAATGTGTGTACAAGACTTTGCGGCTAAGCACTTTTTTCACACCAAAAAAGCAAGAAAAACAAAAATACAAATAAAGTGAAGTGCTACCTTACTAATCAATAACTTAACAATAATGGTGGAACCAGGGGTGGACTGACAACTCATGGGGCCCCCGGGCAATAGGGGATCATGGGGCCCCTGTGTCCTTGCCCAAACTCAAAAAAGCCTATGAAAAAGGTACCAGGGGCATCTCATGGGGCCCCCTACTGACCCCGGGCCCTTGGGCAGTGCCTGAGTTTCCAAATGGTCAGTCCGCCCCTGGGTGAAACTTTCTAATGTATGGTAATATCAACTTCAAAATTACCACAATGCTGGTCTCTGTGATATGTAACTTCACATATAACACACATCAAACGTAAAATAAGACATTTAAAACAATGAAACTTAGCAGGGATGGTGGAAAACTTTCTTATAGATATTTGCAATACGGATTAACTTCAAGCGCAATAATTATGTGATTTCACATGTAATACACATTAAAATGAAAATAGGACATCATTTTTTTTTACTTAGAAGGGATTGTGGAAACCTCTGTACAGATGTTTGCAATACAAATTAACTTCAAGTGCAATAATTCACATTATAATGTATTTAATTTGTAATGCTACCCATCTATCTGTCTGTCTCTCTATCTATCTCTTTATCTCTACACATCATTCTATGCTAGGATGTCTTATTATTGATCAGAGGCCCCTTGAGAATATCAATCATTACCTAGATTCTACTCTGTGTGCAGGATGAATTGCCCAATCAGAAGAAATAGGTTAACATTTCAGATGGAGAAAAGTCATTTCTCATAATAACAGCAATCATAGCACCAAATAGAAGAATAAATGTGTTTATATATATATATATATATATATATATATATATATATACACACACACACACACACACATTCATTGATGGTGTTACACTTTAAATGCATCTGTTCCCAACTGTCTTTTTTTCCTAAGTGCTTTTTGACCTCTCTTAATACCTCCCCTTCTTTGATGTCTGGCTAGGAACACAAAGTAAGTACTGAAAGACTAAAGCTAACCAAGCTTTGAACTGCTATAAACTCTGTGAAAATGAAATCGATTCTGCAGTCTGATGACTAGGTAATGAACATTCAAGTTCCTCACAGCGGCATGTCACCCAACGACATCTTTATCCTTTTTATCTGCATTGAATGAGTGGATTTGCTTGTTCCGAGAGAAGCAACAGCAAATGGGCCTATGATTATTGCTTTTCCCACAGAAGTCCTTAAGGTTAAGTTCTTGATCTTCTATAAACCATTAAAGCCAAAGCTTTTCGGCTCTGTCTACTTATGGGAACCAAAAAAAAAAATGTACACATTTTATAAATTACGAATAAATTGATTCACACATTCTCTACCAGTTTTCTTTTTTACCCTTTCCCTGCTGGTACTTCTGTGAAGAATTAAAGCTCAGAATCCTTTTGGATAAATTAAATCTAAGGGAGGCTTCTAAAGTATAGTAAGTGTGCTTTTCCTAGTGTTACTGGTAAAACTGTACCCATCCCAGAATGAGCAGGGTTGATGATATTACAACCTGATATTACAACAATGTTGAAAAAGTCATCTAATGGGTAAGATGTACAGTACTGGAGCGCAGAGAGTATAACAGCAAGTAATATGAGTTTCATGATGGTGTTGATGGGATGATGACAGACAGCTTGTGCAATAGAGGAGTGCAGAGGGAATGAGAGCAGGCAGTATGCATAGGAAAGGAGTGTGTATAGTATGACAGCAGTCAGTATCAGGGGCGGACTGACAACTCATGGGGCCCCCGGCGATAGGGGATCATGGGGCCCCTGTGTCCTTGCTCAAACTCAAAAAAGCCTATGAAAAAGGTACCAGGAGCATCTCATGGGGCCCCCTACTGATCCCGGGCCCTCGGGCAGTGCCCGAGTTTCCAAATGGTTAGTCCACCCCTGGTCAGTATGTGTTGGAGAGACTTATGGAGGGTATAACAATGGGCAGTAAAATACATAGGACATACACCATAACATTGTGACCACCCACCATAACCCGTTGAGGCATGGACACCACTAGACTTCTGATGGTATGCTGTGGTATCTGGCACTAAGTCTTCAGTATCAAATCCTTTAAGCCCTGTAAGCTGACCTTATGCTCTTTGTTTTGCTCCTCAAATTATTATTAAATTTATCAGATCAGGACACCTTCTATTGCTCAGTGGTCCAATTCTGATGTTTATGTGCCCGTTGTAGGTACTTTGGCTGTGGAAATATGTCAGTATTGGCACCAGGGGTGTATTTACCACAAGGCAAACAAGGCATTTGCCTAGGGTGGCAATTTTCAGGGGGGCAGCAGTATTTTTTCAGGGGGCAGCGTTTTCCCCCAAAAAAAGGAAAGGAAGAAGGGACACGCTTCATGGAGACCAGGTGGGATCCGAGAGAGGCTGCGGGCTGCTTGATGGTGTATGCAGAGCCTGACTCTTGTTCCCAGGGATGTCCGTACCTGTGAAGGTGAGTGTCTTATCTCTTGCCAGGTGGGGTTGCCATTGTATGGGGAGTGGTGGTAGTGGAAGGCTTTCTCCGGTGGTGGGGCTGGAATGTTGTTGGTCAATGTCAGGCTCTCTTCGTGGGGGAGGGGGGTGTTGGTCGGTGTCAGGGTCTCTCCGTGGAGGGGGGGGCAATGTTTGTGTTTCCTAGGGCAGCACAGAACCTATATACACCACTGATTGGCACCCTGACCAGTCTGTAGCTACTCAACCCCATACACAACAAACTGCAATGTACTGTGTGTTCTGAAATCTTTCTAACAGAAGCAGCATTAACTTTTTGCAGCAAATTGAGCAATAGTAGCTCTTCAATGGATCAGACTACATGGGTCGGCCTTTGCCTTCCACGTACATCAGTGAGCTTTGGTCCCCCATGATCATGTCACCCGTTAACCAGTCTTCTTTTCTTTGAACCACTTTTCTTGATCCTGACCACTTCAGACCAGGAACATCCCCAAAGAGCTGCAGTTTTGGAGTTACAATTAGGCCCTTGCTCAAATCCTTATGCTTGTCCATTTTTTATTTCAATGCAACAACTTCAGGAAGAACATGCTCAATTTCCTGCATCTACTTCAGTAAAAGATCTTTGTTGTTCATCTAAAATGAATGGTCTAAAGTCTCTAAAGGGTTAAATGTAAGGCATGCCAAAAGAACAGGGCTTAGAGAAGGTTAGAGAAGATACAGTACAGAGTCTAATAAGCAGAATGCTGTCCAAAGGAGGTTATATTGTCGTTGCTAATGACTACTGTATTTGTGTCGCTTGCTAAAGCAATCAACCAGTTAGGAGACTGACGAATACTGAGGTGACGAATACTCTGGAAGTGAAGGGGAATTATGCTTGGCCCCTTCACTAGTAACCGGCTCTCCAAATACTGGGACTGAGCTTGTGGCAGAGTTCCTAGGGACCCAGCCTAGAGTCACAGAATAGAGATGTAGAGGGGCCCTGGGACAGAGAACAAGAATGGAGTTGTGGAAAAAGTATTTTCCAGTTTCATGTGTCCAGCAGTAACATACCGACATTGTCACTGGTAGTGAGATGACAGGACTGCTGAGTTGGTGGAGCTCTGCTGTACCGGCTCAAAAATCCTGCACAACCGGGGAAGTGGTGTTCTCTATCAAAAGTGTCCGAAGTGCTTAGTGTTAACAGTGTGAGAAGTATGGCCAAAGATTATGGCCACAGAGTCAACTGTGTATGCTGCTGCTCACTTCTTAAGTGCGAAGTCCTGCCTTAATGTTGATTTCACATATTACCTCAACTCCTGACATTTAGGCATTAGCAAATGCAGTTCCACAGTGTCCCCACTAGGGTGCCTTAAGCCCCATCCACACATTTTCAGCTTCCATCCCTGACCCTTGCAAGCTTAGTGTCCAGCCATTTACTAGTCCTGTTCTCTCCTGCATACTATGTCTACCTTGAATTGTTCCGCATGCTAACAGTGGTTGTAAAGGCTTAAGATTTTTTACCTTCATGCATTGTATGCATGAAGGTAAAAAACGTTCTGTGTGCAGCAGCCCCCCCCAATATTCACCTGAACCCCATTGCGATCCAGCGATGTGCATGAGAGCCTCAGCTCTCCTGGGACTTTCCCTCCTCATTGGCTGAGACAGCGATGGGAGCCAATGGCTCTATCTGCTGTCACTCACAGCCAGTGAGCCAATGAGGAGAGAGAGGGGGCGAGGCCGAGCTGAAACTCTGTGTGTGAATGGACTCACAGAGCACCGGCAAGAGAGCAAGCCTGCTCAAGTACCCCCATAGCAAACTGCTTGCTCTGGTGGCACTAAGCGGGAGGAAGGGGCAAGGAGCAGCAGGGGGGACCCAAGAAGAGGATGGTCAGGGCTTTTCTGTGCAAGACCACTGCACAGTGCAGGTGAATATGACATGTTTGTTATTTTGGTTTTGGTTTTTTAAACTGCCTTTTACCACTTGCCTACAGGGCACTTATACCCCTTTCCTGCCCAGGCCAATTTCCAGCTTTCAGCGCTGTCACACTCTGAATTGCGTGGTCAAACAACACTGTACCCTATATGAATTTTTTATCATTTTTTGTGACAGATAGAGATTTCTTTTGGTGGTATTTAATCAACTCTGGGTTTTTTATTTTTTCTAAAACAAACTAAAAACCACTGAAAATTTTGAAAAAAAAATGTTTTTTCTTAGTTTTTGCTATACAAATTTGTAAATAAGTGATTTTTCTCCTTCACTGATGTGCACTAATGAGGCTGCACTGATGGGCACTGACAGGCTGCACTGATGGACACTGATAGGTGGTACTGATGGGCACTGGTGAGGAGGAACTGGTAGGTGGCACTGATGGGCATTGACAGACATCACTGATGAGCACTGAAAGACAGCACTGATACATGGCACTGATATATGGCACTGATAGGCAGCACTGATAGGCGGCACTGACTGGCACTGTTAGGCGGCACTGACTGGCACTGTTATGCGGCACTGATGCGCACTGATAGGCGGCACTGACTGGCACTGATAGGTGACACTGATTGGCAGCACTGATGAGTGGCACTGTTTGGCATTGATAGGTGGCACTGACTGGCACTGATGGGTGACACTGAAAGGCAGCTCAGATGGGCACTGATATGCGGCATTGATGTGCACTGGTAGGCACTGATATGTGGCACTGATGTGGCACTGATGGGCACTGGCACGAGGCACTGATGAGCACTGACATAAGGCACTGATGGACACTGACAGCTGGCACTGCTGGGGCTACACTGATCATCAGGGTACACTGATCATCAGTGCCCTGATGATCAGTGTACATGTCCCCTCCGCGGAAAGCCGATTACCGGCTCTCCTCTCCTCTCGAGATGTCAGAGGAGAGAAATGCAGATAACCGGCATTTCCCTGTTTACATGTGATCAGCTGTGATTGGACACAGCTGATTACATGACCGAGCTGACATCTTCGGATCTTTCCGTGATCGGTGATCCGCTGTGTCCGAGGGACACAGCACACCACCGATCGCCGCGCTGCATGCTCCCTGAGATGCCTCGCCACTTACCAATGTTGTTTCAAGTTCTGGAAATGGGCCCCAGAATCTGGCTGGAATGATTCAGCACCATGTAGCCAGTTTAGAATGGGGCTGTCCAAAGCTATCAAAGATGTTTAATCAGCCCACATCTGAGAAGCTGGAAGAAGCCATGCAGCTGGTATACACTGCTCAAAGAAATTAAAGGAACATTTAAAAACACATTTAGCCGCGTTTACAAGCATTTTGCATTTGAAACACTGATAGAAATTAACTGCTGAACGCAAGTTTTCTGCATTCCGAAAAATGAATGTAAACTCAAATGCTTGTAAACAACTGTAAACGAAGATGTGTACATTGACACATAGGAAAACATTAGGGTGAGTTCAGGGGCTGCTGAAAAAAAATGCTGAACAGTTCCTAAATGTGAGTTTATCAGCTGCAGTGTACATGAGCCCTTATTCTCCAGGGTTGTGTCCTAGGTCATTGAACTAATAACCGAGCATGGTCATGGTATTCAGACATGTATGTTAATGTGCACAAAAAAAAATTAACTTATCATAGGCAAGATTGTCTGATTAAAATGCGCATAGCTAGCTTTATATTCACAATGCATATCTGTAATAGAAACCTTTTACATTTAGCTGAATTAAATCCTGATGGTTATCACAGTTTACCACTTGGAGAGCTCCAGTATTTAATTGATAAATCTGTTTTGCAATGTGCAGCATCATGCTTACTATCCATGACCAAACCCCCACTAAACTACTTCAGACTGATTAAAATAACTTATTTTGGCATCCGCCAATCTTTAAAATTTTAGCAACTTTGCTTTATAGATGAAAACAGATTCTTTGAAGTGTTTTGTTTAAGGGTGAGTGCAAGGTCCAATGGGGTAATTGCTTCTAAAACAATTCTAAGAACTTCACTTTTTACTGCCATTGTCTGGCTTTTTCGTAGAAGGCTAACAGTTTCAAGAAAAACATATGGTTAAAAGGCATCATTCTGACATTTAAAACATTCACCCTGCAACACTTTTATGTCCTTTAACAAATCTGTGATACTTTTTCAAAGCTTTTATTACCTTGTTTTTTTTTTGTTTTTCTTTCATTTTTTTTCCATACTGGCAAAAACCAAACGGATGCTTTACCCAGCAGCCAAATCATATATTGCAATGGCTGGAGAAGGTCGTTGTCTTTGATGACAGAATTATTAACACACATTTAAATGTGAGATCTTGTGGCTTGGAAACAATAAATCCAGTAAATGGGCAAAGCAGCACTGCTAACTCAGCTAGTAAGAAACTTTAATATTCTCCGCTCAGTTCCGTTTATGCCCCAATCTGACAAGGGTTACAAGACGCTCGTCAGTGAATTTTTACTGGCTAATTACAGGGTTTAATCATGGGGAATATTGGAGGGGAAAGGACTGCGAGGATGTAATGGAGAACAAAATAATAATAGGAGCTAGTTATGCAGGCTAGACAATACCTGGTGGTCCATATCCTATCTTTCATACTTTTATGCTCTGAATTTTCTGTGCGTTACCTAATTATCATCTATTGCCATTTGCTGAGTTCTCTCAGCAACTCAGCAAGGTCAAGCAAAGTCTCACTCTTTGTTCCAAAACCATATGCGTTTAGTGCTTGTCATGCACGATGGCAGATTCGTTATTGCTGAATGTAGCTTCACAAGCTTTTTAGAGTACAACTTAAAGGAAAGATCTGTCTGTACAATCAGATTTTTTAAATTCTGTTCTCAAACAAAATTTAGCTGTACACGCGGCAGTTACTGTGTTAGAGGGAACGACTTCTTAGAAAGGTATATTTAGAGAAGCACGTAGGAATGTTTTAAAAGGAGCAGCAAACCTTGTACTTCTACCAAGTCAGCTACATAAATTTCACAGCTGTTACGAAAAGGCTTGAAATACTATAACTGTTTTTAGACGTTATAGCACAGTGACAGCAGAGACTTGCTTACCAGGTACTCTGCAGCCCAAAAAAAGCCTTAAGCTTTAGTAATGGATAAGCATACCTTCACAGATAAGCTGCAGAGTTCACCTGTCAGCCAGTGGTGTATTTAAGTTTTGTGCTGCCCTAGGCAACACCAAAATTGGCCACCCAACACCCCCCCTTCCACAGAAAGAGCCTGACACCAATCAACACCACCAACCCTCTGTGGAGAGAGCCTAATATTGACTAACACCTCTGCCCCCCCACCTGGGACAGCTTTCCACTACCACCGCCCCCCATACACTGGCCACCCCCCTGTCAAGAGAGAGAAGACACTCACCTGCACAGCTCCGGACATCCCCGGGAAAGAGATATAAACTGTCAAGCAGCCCACAGCCTCTCTCAGATCCCACCTGGTCCCCATGCTGCATGTGTCCCTTCTTCATTCCCTTCTTCCGAGGGGCAGTGCTGCCCCCCTGAAAAATGCCACCCTAGGCAAATGCCTTGTTTGCCTTGTGGTAAATACGCCCTTGCTGTCACCTATAGTTCTTTGAACATGCAAGGCTGATCTATTACTGGTTCCTGACGCAAAGTTGGCTTGTTACCTGTAGCTTATCTGTTACTCGTAGTCCCTCGGGCTAGTTGGCAATCTGCTACTTGTAGTCACACAGCTGTACATACTAAGCTCCTCTGTTATCTGTTGCTCTACATATATACTGTATATTCAAGACTGGAGCCTTAGGCATCACCCAAATCCACTGCTGTTTAATAGAGCCGCTTCCCAGGTAATTCCTGCCCAGTCTGCCATTCAGCACCACTATTTAGGATATGCTCAAACTACAGTATTTGCCTGGACAATAGGTGGCCTTTTTAGTTGCAAGCAGGGGCAGACTGACCATTTGGAAACTCAAGCACTGCCCGAGGGCCCGGGGTCAGTAGGGGGGCCCATGAGATGCCCCTGGTACCTTTTTCATAGGCTTTTTTGAGTTTGGGAAAGGACACAGGGGCCCCATGATCCCCTATTGCCCGGGGGCCCCATGAGTTGTCAGTCTGCCTCTGGTTGCACGCTGCAGTTCCTAGTACCATTTCTGAGTTCCTAGTGTTAGTTTCAGCTCCAGTGTTTTCCTGTTCACCGCAGCTGCATCCAGCCTTCCAACTCCAGTGTGTTTCCAGTGCACCCCAGCCACATCCAGCATTCTTCCTTCAGTGTGTCTCCTGTGCACTCTAACAAGAATCCTGTCCCAGCTCTTGTTTGCCCATGTGCACTCCTGTCTTCCTGTGAGTCCGGCATTCTTGTGCTGCTTTCCTAACTCTTGAATCCAGTGACTCCAGTAAATATGATCAACTGAAGTCTGAATGGGTGCACTTGGGGGCCGCAACCTGGGTGCTGCTCCGTAGCAAAATTATTCTCCACTATCAGGAGCACTGATGAAGACCAGGTGCCCATTAGACCCTGCACCCCAAAACACTGCCATCAGACATGCAGGCTGCACAAAGGATCCACAAGCCCTCAGCCTCTAACACTAACACATATTTTGCAAAGCCTTTTATCATCATCAGTAGATCTATAGAATAAGTCGCATGAGCCAGCTTAAATGCTTTACAACTACAAACAGAATATGTAGTCATGGACTTTTAAAGTACATATAGAAGAGAAACTGAGTACTGTAAAAAGCATTAAAAATCTATTACACAATATTAAAAATTACTCTCCAGATAAGGGTTCACAACATGCAAAGATTCCGATTAATGTTCACATGAGGACTTGATGCGTTTCATGAATCCTTCTTCAGGAGCACATGCAGGGGTGTATCTGCCGTAAGGCAAACAAGGCGTTTTCAGGGAGGCAGCACTGCCCCCAGGCAGAAGGGACAAGGGACCAGGGTTTGGCAGGTCAGGAGAGCTCGGCAGGGCTCGGGCAGGAGCCAGGTTGTGGGCTCAGAATTTCTTGAGCATGGGAAGGTGGGCTCGACTTATCAACCTGCTCCACTCACCCGGCCTCTTTGCAGCCAGCCGGCCGTCTATTCAATTCCGTGAATACAACCATCAGGGCCGAAGGGCAGAGCCTAGAGCTGACCGTGAAGAGGGGGAGCAAGAGAGGAGACTCCATCGCTGCATGTCAGGTATCACGGCCATGGACCCCAAATAAGTGCAATAGATGATCAATCTCTCTCTCTTCCCTCTCTCTGTCTCTCGTTCTGTCTTCCCCCCCCTCTCTCTCCCCCTCTCTCCTCTCTCTCCCCCCCCCTCTTTCTCTCTTTCTCCCCCCTTTCTCTTGCCCCCCCTCTCTCTTCCCCCCCCTCTCTCTCTCCTCTCCCCCCCTCTCGCTTTCCCCTCTCTCCTCTCCCCCCTCTCTCTCCCCCTGTTCTCTCTCTCTCTTTACAGTCTCTCTGCAGTCTCTGGTCATCTCCTGTAGTATGTCCGCAGTCTCTGGTCATCTCCTGTACTGTGTCCGCAGTCTCTGGTCATCTCCTGTACTGTGTCTGCAGTCTCTGGTCATCTCCTGTACTGTGTCCGCAGTCTCTGGTCATCTCCTGTAGTATGTCCGCAGTCTCTGGTCATCTCCTGTACTGTGTCCGCAGTCTCTGGTCATCTCCTGTACTGTGTCCACAGTCTCTGGTCATCTCCTGTAGTATGTCCGCAGTCTCTGGTCATCTCCTGTACTATGTCTGCAGTCTCTGGTCATAATCTCCTGTACTGTGTCTGCAGTCTCTGGTCATCTCCTGTACTATGTACGCTGTCTCTGGTCACCTCCTATACTATGTCCGCAGTCTCTGGTCATCTCCTGTACTATGCCTGCAGTCTCTGGTCATCTCCTGTACTATGTCTGCAGTCTCTGGTAATCTCCTGTACAATGTCCGCAGTCTCTGGTCATCTCCTGTAGTACATCCGCAGTCTCTGGTCATTTCCTCTACTATGTCTGCAGTCCATTGGTTCAGAATATTTTTTTCTTGTTTTCCTCCTCTAAAACCTAGGTGCGTCTTATAGTCAGGTGCATTTTATGGAGCGAAAAAAAAAGGGTAACCACTTCCCGTCCGCTGTATATTTATGAATGTCCTTGGACGGAAAGGGTGATATCTCTGTCATTGTTGCAACTGCAGAAATGATGAAGATAACATTCTCTAGCCCCAGCGATTTTGCACACGATAAAAGTAATCTGGGGGCTAACAAGTTGCTGGATTACTTTTACAGGCGGTGTAAGGGCGTCCCTCCCTCTCCTGCCACCGATGCCTTTACCGGGCTCTCCCGTGCAGTGGGGAAGCCCGGTAAGGATGTGACCAGCGGCATCCAGCTCTAGGCAGACAGAGAGAGGAATAGATATTTTCCGCCCACTGTGTGATGTCAGAAACAGGAAGCAACAAGGATTTTTGTCACTCCCTGTCTTTGCTCTTTGTTTACCTGGCCATCAGTGGCCAGTAAAGCAACCGATCAGACTGATCTGTGTCTGATCGCATGCATTGGGAGGCCAGAGGAGAGATTTGGGCTCTAATAGACCCCTAATCTCTCCATAAAGAAGACCTGTCATGGCCTATGCTATTACAAGGGATGTTGTGCATCCCTTGTAATAGAGATAAAGTTGATAAAAAAAAGTTAAAAGGTACAGTGTAAAAAAAAAATTATATAAAGAAATAATAAAATAGCAAAAAAAATGTAAAGCACCCCCATTCCCCCATACAACATTCACATAGGTCCCTCACGCATATGTAAATGGAGATCGCTCCACACAAGTGAGGTACTGCCATGAATGTCAGAGTGAGAGTAAAAATTCTAGCACCAGCACCTGTGTAACTCTAATTTGGTAACTTGTAAAGGCTTTATAAAAATGTTGCCTATGGAGATTTTTAGGTACCATAATTTGGCACCAAATGGCATACCGTGGCTGGCGTGGGACAAATTCAGATGGTGGGGGGGGGCACCCGATTTTAGTCTTGCCGAGGGGGAGGAGCGCGGGGGCGCCCAATTTTAGTCTTACCTAGGGCAGCACAAAACCAAAATACATCACTGCGCACATGTGACATACTGTGCAGTAATCAGTACACTGGAACCCACTCCTAATCTTTAACAGAGTAATTTCAGCCAGTAGGGTAGACTGGAATTCATAGCATGTGCATGTTGCCCATGGAGGTGCAAATGAGTAAGCCAAGATGAAGCCACTGCTTCTCAGGTGGAAAATTCAGGTAGATTCAGTAAACAGCCAATGGTCTTGTACACATAATTTTAAAATAGAAGGACCAATTTCTCATCCAGAAACCACCCAGACCTAATGTAAGAAAATCACCATAAAAACAGCATGGTAGTCAAAGTACTCAAGGCACATATATTCCAAAGAGGGGGCTCTTGCTAAGTATCTTAGAAACAATCTCAATTCACATAAATCCAGCCTAAATTCTTTATTTTACAATGTATGTGTTGCTTTGTTAAATGTGTAGCACTACCCCCTTAGGAGTTGCAATAGATTTGGGTCCCCCTATAGACCTGCATGGCCAGACAACACACATTTCCACAGACTTGAATCCAGGAGACAGAAATCAATCTTTAAGCTTGTTTTTGATGTTTTTTTAGGGGGATTTCAACTTGGATGGGGTAAGGGGGATGCCCAATGGAACTGATAAATTGAAGACAACTTCCTGGAACTATTTACAAGTCTCTACTGCAACACAGTCTCTTTCGAAGAGCTAGCCAGCATCTTCTGTAGTACCACCCCAGACCCCAGATAAACTCCTCATCTTTACCCAGCTATCTGGAGGTATCCCTGAGCAGGGGATCTGGTGCCTGTCACTTCAAGAAATTAGAGAGCCCCAGTAGGTGGAAAATCTGGTTTCCCTCCAGAATTCTCTTTCCCCTATCTTGCTAAGGGGGTGCAGGGATACTCACTCAGTCCTTCTCCTGTGAGGCTGGTGGGTCAGTGGCTGCTACAAGGTCTTTTAGCTGGGCTGCTCCTTCCCTGCTGCACAGGTGGTCCTCGCTCTGCGGGCCGGTGAGGGTCTGGGTTTTTGTCTTTCCCAGCTTCACTTCCTGTAGGTGAGCCCCTCTCTCCATCTGGCCGCCCTCCCAGGCTCCTGCCTTTTAGTTTCCCATTCTCTCTGTCTTCCACCCAAACCCTCCTACAGCTGAGCAGGCTCAATCACTTTTAATGACTGTCCTGGCCTCCTAGCTGACAATTGAGGTCTAACTCTCCCCAGCTGACTAAAATGGTGCTACAAATGTATGGCTGGGTTCTCTGTTCACCTTTTTACTAGCTCTTATTTATTCAAATGTAATTCTATTTGGATTAAAGCATATGTAAACCTTCACCTTGTAAAACAACCCATTCAGTTTAAAAAAGAAATAAAAGGGCAAAACGTTTCTGTATAAATATAAAAATAAATCACAAATACCTTTTTTATAAGTAATCACAAACACAGGAGCTGTGAAGGAGAAACATCAGTTCACTGATCTTTCCAGTGAATGGCTGTGCAGAGGTTATGTAAACAGAAAATATGCTCTTTATTTGCACCTTCACTTCTGAATTACATAACAGGATTGTCAGAAGTGGTTTATATGCATCTGTGTACTAGTGGAATTTTTTGGGGGTATTTAGCATTTTAGCTTTAGTATACTGACAAATATGCTATTAAAAAGTAAGTTCACATATACATACACTATATTGCCAAATATATTAGGACACCCCATTAAATCATTGGATTCAGGTATTCCAATCACCTCCATGGCCACAGGTTTATAGAATCAAGCACCTAGGCATGCAGACTGCTTCTACAAACATTTGTGAAAGAATGGGACTCTCTCAGGAGCTCAGTGAATTCAAGCGTGGCACCGTGATATGTTGCACCTGTGCAATAAGTCCATCCATGAAATTTCCTTGCTACTAAATATTCCATGGTCAACTGTTAGTGGCATTATAACAAAGTGGAAGCAACTGGGAACAACAGCAACTCAGCCATGAAGTGGCAGGCCATGTAATACTACAGAGAGGGGTCAGCGTATGCTGAAGCGCACAGTGTGCAGAAGTTGCCAACTGTCTGCAGAGTCAATAGCTAAAGACCACCAAACTTCGTGTGGCCTTCAGATTAGCACAACAGTGCATAGAGAGCTTCATGGAATAGGTTTCTATGGCCGAGTAGCTGCATCCAAGCCTTACATCACCCAGTGCAATGCAAAGCATCTGATGCAGTGGTGTAAAGCACACCACCACTGGACTCTAGAGCAGTGGAGACGTGTTTTCTGGAGTGACTAATCACGCATCTCTGACTGGCAATCTAATGGATGTGTTTGGCTTTGGTGGTTGTCAGGAGAGTGGTACTTGCCTGACTGCATTGTGCCAAGTGTAAAGTTTAATGGAGGGGGAGATTATGGTGTGGGGTTGATTTTCAGGGGTTGGGCTTGGCCCCTTAGTTCCAATGAAGGAAACTCTTAAGACGTCAGCATACCAAGACATTTTGGACAATTTCATGCTCCCAACTTTGTGGGAACAGTTTGGGGATGGCTCCTTCCTGTTCCAACATGACTGCACACCAGTGCATAAAGCAAGGTCCATAAAAACATAGATAGGTGATTTTGGGGTGGAGGAACTAGACTGGCCTGCACAGCCCTAATCTCAACTCCATAGAAGACCTTTGGGATGAATTAAAGTGGAGACTGCGAGCCAAGCCTTCTTGTCCAACATCAGTGCCTGACCTCACAAATGTGCTTCTGGAAGAATGGTCAAACATTCCACTCCTAAACCTTGTGGAGAGCCTTCCCAGAAGAGCTGAAGCTGTTATAGCTGCTAAGGGTGGGCCAGCTCAATACTGAATGCTACGGACTAAGACTGGGATGCCATTAAAGTTCATGTGTAAAGGCAGGCGTCCCAATACTTTTGGTAAAATAGTGTATGTCTGTCTGTTGCCCTGTAGACCATATTGCTTTAGCTATTTTGTTGATGAAGTTGTAAGTGAGTGGTTAACTTACAGATCACACATAATATTGAAAAAAAAAATGCATCCCATTTAGACTTCAGAAATGACTTCTCTTTCTTTCTTTCCAAAATGCATTGCCGTAAATGAGACAAGATGTTCCTGGGCTTAAAGCTGGCATTCTATATGTAAATGTCCTTCTGTGTCATAAGTACTTTGACAGCTTCATAAGACTCAGCCTCAACACTTCATCAATCACTCGTGCTTATCCATTTTCCTTGCTTTTTCCACTGCAAGAAATAAAAACAAGATTTAAACCTCAATATCGTAGATAAGGTAAATGGTCAGCATATCACATATACTCCGTTGTTAATCCTAATTCCTTCAGGCTAATCTACTTCTACTTGGCTGGTGAAAATCTACTTCACTGTAACCAATCGGGAAAATACATAAATTCATTATATGAGAAGCAAACAGATATCAATTATTGGGATACATATACTGTATATATATATATATATATATATATATATATATATATATAAATATATATTAACTGATCATTCTCCTTAAAATATAACTAAACGCAAGAACAAAAATGTAAAAATGTAATATACAGTGTGTTTCAAAAACGAGAAATATTTGGTGCACTAAAAAGAAAAAGACCAGATGTATAATGTGATGGCTAGTATATTAACCAAAGAACAAAGGTATACAGCTCAGGCAAACAATCCAGATCAATCCACAACAGGTGCAGACTCTTGCTCGCCACCACACAAGATGCAATAGGAAGCAGGGTTAGCCGCACACCAGAGGATAGATGAATATAGTGTGCATTTATTAATCCATAGGACACACCAGGACATGAATACAGGACCTGTTAACGCGTTTCACACAATCTCGTGCTTAATCATAAGTTATGATTAAGCACGAGATCGTGCGAAATGCGTTAGCAGGTCTTGTACTCATGTCCTGGTGTTTTGTGTGTCCTATGGATTAGTAAATATACACTATATTCATCTATCCTCTGGTGTGCGGCTAACCCTTCTTCCTATAGTATATTAACCACACAAGCCCTTAAAGTCCAAAGGTGGTTAAGGGATAATCCAACAATGCTTGACTTTGTGGCAGCCAAGGAGAGACTCTGTTTAAACCATAAAAAAGGGAGGAGCAGCTCCATCTAAGTGCAGCAATAAAAGCACATAATTTATTTCCACAAAACTGTCAACTCATAATAGTAGTAGTTAAATGAGGCCTTGTCTAACTAGTGTCAACCGCTGTGCAACTCCTGGCCAATCCTGCTGCCGGCAGATCTCCAATGCACTGTCCTTGGCTGTGCCGGTGCTTCCCAGTACTTCTTGATCAAAGTGGATTCACAAGGCAGGCAGAAGTGATGTCAGCTCCAGGTACAGCAGCAGTAGGCTGCCATACATTCAGAGCATGCATGCTCCTCCATCAGGCCATAGAGGGGGCATATATTGGCAAATTATAGTGGTGGATTATAAGGCCCAGCCAACTTATGGAGGGGCCCAAGTGTCATCATAGGCTTGTACAAAAAATATATCAAGCCTCCCTCTCTTAAAGTAATTAAACTAAATACAATAAATAAAATACAATAAACATATAAGGAGGATATTAAGGGAAAATTATGCAAATTATGCACGTATCTCACTATGCACTATAGCATAGAGAGCAAAAGGGTCCTGTATGGAAAAATAGAAATGTTTATACATAAACAGATGATCCATATTATTGAAAATGTGTATACAAAGTGCTAGATGTTAATAATAATGCTACCTATGCCATTTGGGAAAATGAAAAAAATGTAGAGCAAGAGAAAATAAAAAAAGAATAGAAAAACAATAAGAATCTTGGAAGGATGGCCAGCTACCGTAAATATTAGGAAATGGATGTAACTATGTATAAGCTAAAGCACTAGAGCAGGTGTGTCAAACTGGTAGCCCTCCAGCTGTTGCAAAACTACAAGTCCCATCATGCCTCTGCCTTTGGGAGTCATGCTTGTAACTGTCAATCTTGCAATGCCTCATGGGACTTGTAGTTTGGCAACAGCTGGAGGGCCGCCATTTTGACACCTGTGCACTAGGTATCAAGTGAGTAGGTGTAGTCTCAGAGTATATGATAATTACTAGCTGACACAAACAAAACATATGGTGTACAAACAAACATGTAACTTGTGGATCAATTATAGTGCCAAGGAGATGAGGGCAAAAAACAGCAATAGGAGACAGATGGGAGGGGCGGTGGAACCCCCCATACAACTCCACCACTAAAAGACTTAAAGCTTGCCTCCCAAAAAAGGGGATAACAACAATGGAGGCAATGCCAAGGAGACACATCCGTAAAATATTTAGAGAACTGTGAATGCGTTGAATATGGTTACGAGAGAGGTGTGTGCGAGAGCAAGAAAGTGATGGGTGTGTTGGGTGGGAGAGAAAGTTTGGAGTTCATAGGCGGTTTTAGTGAAGTACAAAGTAAGAGAGTATGGGGAAATGTGTGTAATAAGGATCTTGGAAACAGACAGAAGGATATTGCATGGATGGCTGTGCATAGATGTTTACCAATGAGGGAGTTTCAGAGGAGGAGAAGATTGGTGGATAGTGACGTGTGTCCAAGGGAGGGGTGTAGGAGGGTGGAGAATGTGGAACATTTGTTTTGGGAATGTGATTTTGCAAAGAAGGTATGGAAGAATTTGACGAATATGGTGAAAGGTTTGACTAGGATAGAAAGGGTGTCTTTTGAAATGATGCTATTTGGTTTGTGTAAGCTGGGAAAGACTGAAGAAAGAGTGAAGAAAGTGTTTTGTGGATGTTGATGAATTGTGTAGAGTCTGTGGGATGTGTGGTGTTTAGGAAGGAAGAACTAAGTGTAAAAGAGTGTGTTGCCATGGTCTGTGGAGGGTTATACTTATATGCATACTGTGATTGTAAAAAATATAGTTTTGAAGAGGTACAAAAGTTTGGAAGTTGAGTGGGTGGAGGGAGTGGAGCAAGTGATGTTATGAATAATGTTGATGACAAGTATGGTTGGGAGAGGAATGTGTATATCATTTCGGGTAGAGGGTGGGGGTTTGGTTTATTTTAAAGTTATGATATGACTTTTATGTAATGGAGGGAATTTTTGATACTAAAGATGATTTTTATTAGGATGGTAAGGGTGTTTTTTTTTCTGTTATAATGTGGTTTTGAGGGTTAAGGGTTGTATGTTTTGGTGGTTGTTTTAAATATAAGTATTTTGCTACTATGAGCTACTAATTTGCTATTTTTTTGTTTTAGAGCGAAAACAATGGTGGAGGGACAGGGGTGGAAGGAGAGAACTTTTTTTATTGTTTAGATGGAAGGGAAAGGTTTTGAGGGAAAGGTTTTTTGATACTATTGTGGGTGAGGGTGTACTTTTGGTTATTTGATGATGGTGTGTTTATTGTGACCTTTGTTATGTGAAATTTACTTCACGTAAATATCTATTAATGACTTTTGAAATAAAAGAATGAAAAAAAATGCCTACTGCTGCTGTACCTGGAGCTGACACCACTCCTGCCTGCCCTGTGCATCCACACCAACCAGGACGTACTGGGAACCACCAGCACAGCCAACGACAGTGCATTGGAGACTTGCCTGCAGCAGGACCGGCCAGGAGTTGCACAGCGGTTGACACCAGTTTGACAAGCACTCATTTGACTACTACTATTGTGAGTTGTCAATTTTGTGAAAATAAATTATTTGTTTTTATTGCTGCACTTAGATGGTGCTGCTTCTGTCTTTTTTATAGTGTGTGTAAAATGAATGACCCAGTTTTAAAACCTTAGATCTGTGCAACCACGCACCGCCAATGAATGAAACCTGTACTACTTGAATGAGCATGGCCTAGGATTTCAAATGACGGTTACTAAATACCACTAATAGTGCCCAAATAACCTCAATTGTTAACAAGATGGCATCTATGCAACAGAAAGTTTTTTTTGTGTTCTCCAATTTAGCAAGACTGAGTCCATAATAATGGTGGAGCGTGCCTTTTAACAACGTTTCAGGATTGATCCACCAATGGCAAATAACATTCGTCATTGGTATAAACAAATCGAAGAATTGGGGTGTTTATGTAAGGGGAAGAATCCAGGGTGACCATGCACTTATGAGGAAAATGTGCAACAAATTCAAAAGGCTTTTCAGCAAAGCCCGCACAAATCCGCTCATCGCGCTATCTGAGAACGTACAATCCCTCATATGACTGTTTGGCGCGTGTAAAGACGATGTTTGCTTCATTCCGATTGCAACTGGCGCAAGCTCTTCATGTAAATGAGAGAAGAAAATGTTTCTATTTTTTGATGACAGATATTTACCGGGGGGGTGAACTTTTGGTGATGAAGCAACGTTTCATCTAAGAGGTGAAGTTTTGCATTACAATGTTCGCATATGGGGACTTGAGCAGCCACACAAACTTGTACTGCATGAGCGAGATTCACCAAAAATTAATATGTTTTGTGCAGTTTTTTTACAAAGATTTATGACCCTTTCTTTTTTGAGGAAAACACTGTTACAGGACATTCCTACCTTGAAATGTTGAAAGACTGCCTTTTCCCATAATTTAATGAAGATGGAGCACAAATCAAGTTTGTCGGTTTTTAAATGAAACATTGCCTCAACCAGGGGCGGACTTACCATTTGGAAACTCGGGCACTGCCCGAGGGCCTGCGGTCAGTAGGGGGCCCCATGAGATGCCCCTGGTACCTTTTTCATAGGCTTTTTTGAGTTTGGGCAAGGACACAGGGGCCCCATGATCCCCTATTGCCTGGGGGCTCCATGAGTTGTCAGTCCGCCCCTGGCCTCAACATTGGATATGTGCCAAGGGACCCCAAGACTTGGCACTACACTCTTGGCCCCCAAGATCTCCAGACATTACACCCTGTGACTTTTTCTTGTGGGGATATGTAAAACGGATTTATGTTCCACCACTGCCGTTGACTTGGATAAGCTCAAAAACAGAATCACAGCTGCTGTAACTTTTGTGGAAGAAGATATTTTCAGACTCATTGGGGACGAATCCAGCTATCTTCTTGATGTTATCCATGCACCAGGTGGAGGGCACATAGAGCATTGATAACATGGTGAGTAAAGCTTGAGGACTTACTTAATAGTTTGTCATTTGTTATGTAACTGTAACCAGGGGTGGACTGACAACTCATGGGGCCCCCAGGCAATAGGGGATCATGGGGCCCCTCTGTCCTTGCTCAAACTCAAAAAAGCCTATGAAAAAGGTACCAGGGGCATCTCATGGGGCCCCCTACTGACCCCGGGCCCTCGGGCGGTGCCCGAGTTTCCAAATGGTCAGTCCAACCCTGACTGTAACCCATTGTCATTATTAAATATAAATATTTGAAATCGGATCATTATTTTATAAATACAGTGTATTGCTGCTTACCAGTCTTTAAATGTGGTGGCTACATTAAATGCCTTTTTTTTCAGGCTAAATACATTATCAGCAAGTACATAAATCACCTGTTGATCTTGCCAGAAATCAAGTGTTCCTTTACCTGTGAATGGAACCGAAATCTCAAATGATGTTTCCAGCCTTCTCAGCTATCTTCGGTAAACCTCAAATCCCCTTACTACCTTCCTCGTATTATAGATGAGGATAGGGGAAAGTCTTTGTAGTCCAAATCCGAAGAGCAGCCTGGGATGACTATGCTGCTCCTCCATAGATACAGCAAAGTAAGTGAGCATTGTTATGAAATCATATAGTGCAGCTCTGCCAAAAACCTCTATGGTATGCAAAAAAAAATAAAAACACCAAGCAGCAAAAAAATATCCTGCATGCTGGACAATCTCTACATCACTCCAAACAATAAAAAACGTGTTTGCTACATAGCTTTAACATATGTAATATCGCCGAGAGTATTAGTGATAAAAAAAGTTCCACTATGTAAACAGTCCTCTTTACGATTGATATCTTGTGCTCCAGACGAAAGATATGTGATCACCCTCGTGTCTTCCACCTTTTACACTTAGTGCTCACCTTCTTTTTGACCTATAATTGTGATAGGTCAACTTGTGTTTTCCCCTTTAAAAGTGGCTTATTAACTCCAAATTTTTCTCACTCTGTGATCTCCTCCACTGCTCCTCCTTATTCTCCTCCTTTCTAGGTGGTGCTATGGATTTTTTCCTTTTCTATATATGCACCATAATCTTTTATATTCCTGAAAAAGATTTTCGAAAAGAAAATGAAAGCCAGAGTGCTTTCCTGCTTAAAACAGTACCCCAATTTTATTAAATATTAAACACTTACCCTCTAGAGGATCTACTCCCCTTCCTGACCAGGCCATTGTTTGTGTTATGGCACTACGTTACTTTAACTGACAATTGCGCGGTCATGCAAAACTGCACTCCTTTTTCCCACAAATTGAGCTTTCTTTTGGTGGTATTTGTTCTCCACTGAGTTTTATATTTTTTGCTATATAAGGGGAAAAGACCAAACATTTTGAAAAAAAAATATTTTTACTTTCTGTTATAAAAAATATCCAATAAAATCACATTTCTTCATACATTTAGGCCAAAATATATTCAGCTACATGTCTTTGGTTAAAAAAAAAATCCCAGCAGGGGTACAGTATATTACTGGTTTGTATGAAAGTTATAGAATATACAAACTATGGTATAAATATTTCAAAATTGATCAGTCCTGAGGTACTGACAGCCTATCTCAAATTCATAAGGCCCCAAAATTCCAGGACAGTACAAATATCCCCAAATAACTCCTTTTTGGAAAGCAGACAGTCTGAGGCATTTAGTAAGAGGCTAGTTTTTCAAATTGTAATTTGTTGTCACAATTATTGTGAAAATGAAGAAATTAAATATTTTTTTTTATTTTTTTGTTACCATTGCAATACAGCATCATCATTTGATTGGTATAGCAGTGATCAGGGATACTGACTGGTGACAGTATGTAAAAAAAAAACTTTTTTTTAACTTTTTTTTCTTTTTTCCTATTTATTTTTTACATCCTGTCATCAGAGTAGCTCAGTGTCCCAATAGTGACATCAGGATTTTTTTTTTAATTGATGATCACTGTATAAGCAATAGTTTTTAGCTGTCATTAATGGGTTAACCATTCATAAACAGCCTGGTTATGTTTGTGATTTGTAATTGGCTAAGCTAATCACATGGTACAGATAGCCAGATACCATGTGATTACTTTAGGCCAATCATAGACTACAACAGTAAGCACGCTGTTTATGAATGGAAACCATTTGTGACAGGTTGCTTACATATTATCATGTGATTGCTATAGCTAATCATAGTGATCACATGAAAACCTGGCTACCGATTACCGGTAATAGTAAGTTGCTGTGTGCTCCTAACCTGGAAAAGGCCAGATCATGTATATATGTGACTGAGCCTGCCCGTGCAGCCCCACCACCAGAGGCGTCCCTAGGGTTGGTGTCCCCCGGTGCGGTAACACTTGGTGACACCCCCTCCGACGATCCCTGCAGAATGGATCAGATCTGCGGATTGAGCATAATGGATCGGACTCCGATCCATTATGCTCAATCCACAGATCCGATCCATCCTGCGGGGATCGTCAGCTTTCTTTACAACTTACCTTTTCTTGGAGCGGGTCCGGGACAACTGTGCATGTCCCAGTTTCAGGCACGATCAATCGATGATAGCAGTAGTTCTATCATTGATTGATCGTGCCTAATACTGGGACATGCGCAGTTGCTTCATGGGGACATCTACATGGGATACACATCTTGCCAATACACCGGTGTCACCCCACAGGATCGTCCGCATGCAACCCATACAGGGTGACACCGGACCCGCTCCAAGAAAAGGTAAGTTGTAAAGAAAGCCGACGATCGTGGAGCGGGTCCGGTGTCACTACGTGCGTTTGGTGTCACCCGGTGCGGACCGCACCCCCGCACCTGCCTCAGGATGCCACTACCCACCACAGTATATCTTCGAAAGTGGGGAAGCAAGTGGTTATTATAAAAGTAATCCTAGCGGCTTAATAGCGGGTTCCCCTACTACTGCCACCTGGTTGCACCTTTTTGGGCTTTCCCATCCCACTGGGCAGTCTGAGACTCAAGCTTACTGTAGAGATGACTGAGGGCTGTATTGTCCCTGATCTCTATGGTCTAAGAAACTTTAAGTGATAAGTATTTTGTCACTTCTGGTTTTGCCAGGATGTAAACATGCCATTACTAGATTGTGATTAGAGATGAGCGAAGTATTCAAAAATTCGATTCGACTGATTCGGCGAATTCGTGGACAATATTCGATTCGAGTCGAATATATTCGCTGTGAATTTAACTTAAAAAAGGGTGTTTCTAGGCTTCAGAGAGACTTAATATTAGTGCAGAACACTGTACCTTTAATTTAAATGCCCTTGGAGTCTGCTGGGGAAGAGAAATAATACTGTCAGTCAGTATGACATGCAGATGAGTGCCGTCGATCTTAGAATCACCGCACACTTCACTCATTTGGCCAGTCACGGGGCCAAAACCAGTGTTTGGAGCCACAGTGTGGCGGTGGAGGCAGCAGCAATGTGAGGCCATACAGCAACCTATGACAAAATGGAAACCAGCAGGAGTGTGAGGAGACCTCAAAGTGGCACATGGCAGAGTGGGAGCAATGGGAGGCGGTACAGGGACCCATGTCACACTGTGGACCCAGCAGCAGCGTGACGAGGCGGTACGGGGGCCCATGGCAGATTTGGGGCCTGGCAGCACCTATGGGAGGCCTGTAATCTGCCAGCAACCTATGACAAAATGGAAACCAGCAGGAGTGTGAGGAGACCTGAAAGTGGCACATGGCAGAGTGGGAGCAATGGGAGGCGGTACAGGGACCCATGTCACACTGTGGACCCAGCAGCAGCGTGACCAGGCGGTACGGGGGCCCATGGCAGATTACAGGCCTGGCAGCAGCAATGGGAGGCCCGTAATCTGCCAGCACCCTATGACAAAAAATGGAACACACCAGCAGTGTGTGAGGAGACCTGAAAGTGGCACATGGCAGAGTGTGGCGATGGAGACAGCAGCAATGGGAGGCCGTACAGGGACCCATGAGAGACTCTGGACCTGGCAGCAGCATGAGGAGGCGGTATAGGGGCCCATGGCAGATTAGGGGCCTGGCAGCAGCTATAGGAGGCCCGTAATCTGCCAGCACCCTATGACAAAAAATTCAACACACCAGCAGTGTGTGAGGAGACCTGAAAGTGGCACATGGCAGAGTGTGGCGATGGAGACAGCAGCAATGGGAGGCCGTACAGGGACCCATGACAGACTCTGGACTTGGCAGCAGCATGAGGAGGCGGTATATAGGGGCCCATGGCAGATTAGGAGCCTGGCAGCAGCTATGGGAGGCCCGTAATCTGCCAGCACCCTATGTCAAAAAATTCAACACACCAGCAGTGTGTGAGGAGACCTGAAAGTGGCACATGGCAGAGTGTGGCGATGAAGACAGCAGCAATGGGAGGCCGTACAGGGACCCATGACAGACTCTGGACTTGGCAGCAGCATGAGGAGGCGGTATAGGGGCCCATGGAAGATTAGGGGCCTGGCAGCAGCTATGGGAGGCCCGTAATCTGCCAGCACCCTATGTCAAAAAATTCAACACACCAGCAGTGTGAGGAGACCTGAAAGTGGCACATGGCAGAGTGTGGCGATGGAGACAGCAGCAATGGGAGGCCGTACAGGGACCCATGAGAGACTCTGGACTTGGCAGCAGCATGAGGAGGCGGTATAGGGGCCCATGGCAGATTAGGGGCCTGGCAGCAGCTATGGGAGGCCCGTAATCTGCCAGCACCCTAAGACAAAAAATGGAACACACCAGCAGTGTGAGGAGACCTGAAAGTGGCACATGTTTGGGGCATGATTCATGGCGGATTTAGTCAGTTGTGTCAGGAACTGGTGGTTTGAAATCCAGACTAATCCACGCCTGATTCATTTTCACAAACGTGAGTCTCTCCACACTTTGGGTGGACAGTCGTGTCCTCCGCGGAGTTGCAATACCTCCTGCCGCACTAAACACGCGCTCCGATGCCACGCTACTGGCCGGGCATGACAGCCTTTCAAGGGCAAATTCAGCTAGTTGGGGCCAAAGGTCAAGTTTCGTTGCCCAGTAGTCAAGGGGATTGTCTACCTCGGTTGGCAGGGTGCTGTCCAAGTAGGCCTAAGCCTGTTGTTTGAGGTCCTGCTCCAGGTTCACCTGATGCTGCTGCTGCTGCTGCTTCGGCTGGTTATTAGTTTCCTCACTGCGCTGGTGAAGAAAGCTACTCATCATCGACTGCAGACTGAGGCAGCTGCTGCTGGTGGAGCTGCCACTGCTCCTACCACCCCACCCCTCCCCTGCTGCCATGGCAGCGTAACGCGAGCGCACAGGGCCCACAGTGTCTGAGGATGGACGTTGGTGCAGACAGGCAGAGACCAGCTGACTACATAGGTGGTTTTTATAGTACGTTATTTTGGCCTCCCTCTCAGCAGGTGTGAAAAAGGCCACCATTTTGGAACGGTAGCGAGGGTCCAACAAGGTGGACAGCCAAAAGTCATCCCTCTGTCTGATGGCTATTATTCGGCTATCGGTACGCAAGCAAGCGAGCATGCTATGGGCCATTTGTGCCAAGGAATGCGAGGGACTCCCTGCCTCCATCTCCACAGCATACTGCCACGGTGCGTCTGGGTCCTCTGTCTCCTCTTCCTCCTCCTCTACCAGATGCTCCTGCTCCTCCACTCCTGTCCGCTGAGTGAAAAAACCACCCATTTCACTCAATAATTCCTGAGCACCAATGTCCTCCTCTACCTCCTCCTCTTCTTCCTGTCCTGCCCCCACAGGGGTCATGTGGCGTTGAGATCTGTGCGCCACGTCTACCGCACCCTGACCGGCCATTATTAACAGCATTTGTTCCAGGACGTGCAACAGAGGAATGACGTCGTTCATCCCATAGTCCTGCCGACTCACGAATAGCGTGGCCTCCTCAAAGGGCCTGAGCAAGCGCAGGTGTCACGCATGAGCTGCCAACGGCTGACATCTAAGTTACACAGGGAGTACTTTTATCCGCTTTTAACATCAGGAAATCTGTGATGGCCTTTTGCTGTTCGTAAAGGCGGTCTAACATATGTAGGGTTGAATTCCACCTTGTTGCAACGTCACAGCATGAGGAGTCGGTACGGGGGCCCATGGCAGATTACGGGCCTGGCAGCAGCAATGGGAGGCCCGTAATCTGCCAGCACCCTATGTCAAAAAATTCAACACACCAGCAGTGTGTGAGGAGACCTGAAAGTGGCACATGGCATGAGAGACTGTGGACCTGGCAGCAGCATGAGGAGGCGGTATAGGGGCCCATGGCAGATTAGGGGCCTGGCAGCAGCTATGGGAGGCCCGTAATCTTCCAGCACCCTATGTCAAAAAATTCAACACACCAGCAGTGTGTGAGGAGACCTGAAAGTGGCACATGGCAGAGTGTGGCGATGGAGACAGCAGCAATGGGAGGCCGTACAGGGACCCATGAGAGACTCTGGACTTGGCAGCAGCATGAGGAGGCGGTATATAGGGACCCATGGCAGATTAGGGGCCTGGCAGCAGCTATGGGAGGCCCGTAATCTGCCAGCACCCTATGTCAAAAAATTCAACACACCAGCAGTGTGTGAGGAGACCTGAAAGTGGCACATGGCAGAGTGTGGCGATGGAGACAGCAGCAATGGGAGGCCGTACAGGGACCCATGAGAGACTCTGGACTTGGCAGCAGCATGAGGAGGCGGTATATAGGGGCCCATGGCAGATTAGGGGCCTGGCAGCAGCTATGGGAGGCCCGTAATCTGCCAGCACCCTATGTCAAAAAATTGAACACACCAGCAGTGTGAGGAGACCTGAAAGTGGCACATGGCATGAGAGACTGTGGACCTGGCAGCAGCATGAGGAGGCGGTATAGGGGCCCATGGCAGATTAGGGGCCTGGCAGCAGCTATGGGAGGCCCGTAATCTGCCAGCACCCTATGTCAAAAAATTGAACACAACAGCAGTGTGTGAGGAGACCTGAAAGTGGCACATGGCAGAGTGTGGCGATGGAGACAGCAGCAATGGGAGACCGTACAGGGACCCATGACAGACTCTGGACTTGGCAGCAGCATGAGGAGGCGGTATATAGGGGCCCATGGCAGATTAGGGGCCTGGCAGCAGCTATGGGAGGCCCGTAATCTGCCAGCACCCTATGTCAAAAAATTCAACACACCAGCAGTGTGTGAGGAGACCTGAAAGTGGCACATGGCAGAGTGTGGCGATGGAGACAGCAGCAATGGGAGGCCGTACAGGGACCCATGACAGACTCTGGACCTGGCAGCAGCATGAGGAGGCGGTATATAGGGGCCCATGGCAGATTAGGGGCCTGGCAGCAGCTATGGGAGGCCCGTAATCTGCCAGCACCCTATGTCAAAAAATTGAACACAACAGCAGTGTGTGAGGAGACCTGAAAGTGGCACATGGCAGAGTGTGGCGATGGAGACAGCAGCAATGGGAGGCCGTACAGGGACCTATGAGAGACTCTGGACCTGGCAGCAGCATGAGGAGGCGGTATATAGGGGCCCATGGCAGATTAGGGGCCTGGCAGCAGCTATGGGAGGCCCGTAATCTGCCAGCACCCTATGTCAAAAAATTCAACACACCAGCAGTGTGAGGAGACCTGAAAGTGGCACATGTTTGGGGCATGATTCATGGCGGATTTAGTCAGTTGTGTCAGGAACTGGTGGTTTGAAATCCAGACTAATCCACGCCTGATTCATTTTCACAAACGTGAGTCTCTCCACACTTTGGGTGGACAGTCATGTCCTCCGCGGAGTTACAATACCTCCTGCCGCACTAAACACGCGCTCCGATGCCACGCTACTGGCCGGGCATGACAGCCTTTCAAGGGCAAATTCAGCTAGTTGGGGCCAAAGGTCAAGTTTCGTTGCCCAGTAGTCAAGGGGATTGTCTACCTCGGTTGGCAGGGTGCTGTCCAAGTAGGCCCAAGCCTGTTGTTTGAGCTCCTGCTCCAGGTTCACCTGATGCTGCTGCTGCTGCTGCTGCGGCTGGTTAGTAGTTTCCTCACTGCGCTGGTGAAGAAAGCTACTCATCATCGACTGCAGACTGAGGCAGCCGCTGCTGGTGGAGCTACCACTGCTCCTACCACCCCACCCCTCCCCTGCTGCCATGGCAGCGGAACGCGAGCGCACAGGGCCCACAGTGTCTGAGGATGGACGTTGGCGCACAAAGGCAGAGACCAACTGACTACATAGGTGGTTTTTATAGTACGTTATTTTGGCCTCCCTCTCAGCAGGTGTGAAAAAGGCCACCATTTTTGAATGGTAGCGAGGGTCCAACAAGGTGGACAGCCAAAAGTCATCCCTCTGTCTGATGGTTATTATTCGGCTGTCGCTACGCAAGCAACCAAGCATGCTATGGGCCATTTGTGCCAAGGAATGCGAGGGACTCCCTGCCTCCATCTCCACAGCATACTGCCACGGTGCGTCTGGGTCCTCTGTCTCCTCCTCCTCCTCTACCAGATGCTCCTGCTCCTCCACTCCTGTCCGCTGAGTGGAAAAACCACCCATTTCACTCAATAATTCTTGAGCACAAATGTCCTCCTCTACCTCCTCCTCTTCTTCCTGTCCTGCCCCCACAGGGGTCATGTGGCGTTGAGATCTGTGCGCCACGTCTACCGCACCCTGACCAGCCATTGTTAACAGCATTTGTTCCAGGACGTGCAACAGAGGAATGACGTCGTTCATCCCATAGTCCTGCCGACTCACGAATAGCGTGGCCTCCTCAAAGGGCCTGAGCAAGCGGCAGGTGTCACGCATGAGCTGCCAATGGCTGACATCGAAGTTACACAGGGGAGTACCTTTATCCGCTTGTAACATCAGGAAATCGGTGATGGCCTTTCGCTGTTCGTAAAGGTGGTCTAAAATGTGTAGGGTTGAATTCCACCTTGTTGCAACGTCGCAGATCAGGTGATGCTGTGGAATTCCGTTCTGCCGCTGCAGCTCAAGGAGGGTGTGCTTTGCGGTGTAGGAATGGCTGAAATGCATGCAAAGTTTACGTGACATTTTAAGGATGTCTTGCAGTGGGATGGTGGATTTTAGGAACCGCTTGACAACCAGATTGAACACGTGAGCCATGCATGGCGCATGGCACAACCTTCCTTGACGCAGAGCAGACACCATGTTCTTTCCGTTGTCGGTCAACATGGTTCCGATTTTCAGTTTGCGCGGAGACAGCCATCTGTCGATTTCTCTGTTCATTACACTCAGAAGTTCCTCCCCTGTGTGACTATGTTCGCCAAGGCATACCAGGTGCAGAACAGCGTGACACCGTTGCGCCCTGCACATGTGATATGCCGGTCGGGTAATGGGACTTGGCACGGGGGTGGCGGCTGAGGACACGGCGGAAGAAGAGGTGGTAGAGGCGGACATCTTTTGTGGACCAAGGACGTGCAAACGTGGAGGCAAAAGCGGCGTGACCTGTCCAAGTTGCTGGTGCGGCTGTGACGGCACCACGTTCACCCAGTGGGCCGTAAATGACATGTACTGTCCCTGACCGTAGTTACAGCTCCACGCGTCGGCGCTGCCGTGCACTTTGGCAGAGACCGACATGCTCAAAGACTGACCCACCATGTCTTCTACATGTGAATGCAGGGCTGGCACTGCCTTTTTGGTGAAGAAATGACGGCTTGGCATTCTCCACCGCGGCGCGGCACAAGCCATCATTTCTCGGAAAGGTGCTGAGTCCACCACTTGGAAAGGGAGGGACTGCAGCACCAGCAACTTGGACAGGAGGACGTTCAGCTTTTGCACCGTCGGGTGCGTGCTCGCAAACTGTTGTCTCTTGGAAACGGATTCCAAGAAAGACTGCTGACGGAATCCGTGAAGAGGAGTAGCAGGAGAAGGAGCATCTGAACGAGCGGAAGATGCCAACGAGCGACAACTCCCCTCAGCAGAGGTGTTGGAGCCTTGACTGGCTGATGGAGGGCGATTGACGTCGGGTGACGGAGCAAGTAACGGAGCGGGTGATGGAGCGGGGGCTGGGGCGGGCAGAACCGCCGTATCTTTATCACGGTTTTCCCAGGCCACCAAAGGGCAACGCTGCATATGCTGCCGCAACGCTGTTGTCCCAACATGGGCCCCCTGGCCACGCTTGACTTTCTGGCCACATAGTCGACATACGGCTACGTTTACTTCCTCTGGCGGCTTGACGAAAAATTGCCACACCGCCGAGTAGGAAACTTTGCCCCCGATACTCCTCACTGGCTGACTGCTGCTTCCTCCGTGCACACCGGCACCACTACTGGCCGTGGTGGTAGGCTGCAGTGGAGCTGGTGCTCTACTCCGTGGCCGTTTGGCTCCACTGACACTGCTGCGACCCTGCTGCCTCCTGGGCAACCCACCGACTGTTTCGCTCGCTGCCAAGCTGCCACCCTCTTCTCCTGATGATGCGGAAGAAATTGCCTGATGACGACGAGGCTGCCAAGTGCGATCAACCTCCTCATCATCAAGTAGGGTCTCCGCCTCACTACTAGCCCCCTCGGCTGCGTCTGGGTCAGGAGACAGACCTGTCTCTAGACCGGCTACCGAGCCACTCTCCTCGCCACTACTTCTTCGCCTGGCTGCTGAAAAGGCGGATGTCTCCCCCCGTTCCTGACCGCCCTCTGTTAGCTCTTCCTCACTGTACAGTGGGGCTGAGCCCACAGCATGCGATACTTCGCTTGGTGAGGGAACACCAAAGGACAGGGGCAGGTAGAGGACACGTGATTTCAGTGGGCTTGGTCCCGGGCCATGCCAACTAACGGTTGTGTCTGACGTACCCACCGACCGTTGGCTGTAGGTATCAGAGGTGACCTGGGAAGAGGATGACGACCGAGCCAACCAATCGATGACGGCAGGGTTGTCGGTGGAGACACGACCGCTGGATGACACCGGGAGCACTGGCCTCTGGCTGCGAATAGTGCTGCCTCGACCCCTTCCTCTGCTGCTACGTCTGCTCGCTCCTAAAACATTGCCTCCTCTGCCACTCCTCTGCATGTTGTCTGACATACTCTTTAATTCAACAATTCTGTGTCCCTGAGTAACAATTCTGTGTCCCTGAGTAACAATTCTGTGTCTGTCCCTGAGTAACAATTCTGTGGCCCTAAATAACGGTTCTGTGGCCCTCAGTAACAATTCTGTGTCCCTGAGTAACGTTTCTGTGGCCCTAAGTAACGGTTCTGTGGCCCTCAGTAACAATTCTGTGGCCCTGAGTAACAATTCTGTGTCTGTCCCTGAGTAACAATTCTGTGGCCCTAAGTAAC
Organism: Staurois parvus; assembly: GCF_062004578.1. NCBI lineage: Eukaryota > Metazoa > Chordata > Amphibia > Anura > Ranidae > Staurois > Staurois parvus. Next base: position 14,425,782 of record NW_028317968.1, read on the forward strand.
GGTTCTGTGGCCCTCAGTAACAATTCTGTGTCCCTGAGTAACGTTTCTGTGGCCCTAAGTAACAATTCTGTGTCCCTGAGTAACAATTCTGTGTCTGTCCCTGAGTAACAATTATGTGGCCCTAAGTAACGGTTCTCTGGCCCTCAGTAACAATTCTGTGTCCCTCAGTAACAATTCTGTGGCCCTAAGTAATGGTTCTGTGGCCCTCAGTAACAATTCTGTGTCCCTCAGTAACAATTCTGTGGCCCTAAGTAATGGTTCTGTGGCCCTCAGTAACAATTCTGTGTCCCTGAGTAACATTTCTGTGGCCCTAAGTAACAATTCTGTGTCCCTGAGTAACAATTCTGTGTCTGTCCCTGAGTAACAATTCTGTGGCCCTAAGTAACGGTTCTGTGGCCCTCAGTAACAATTCTGTGTCCCTCAGTAACAATTCTGTGGCCCTACGTAACGGTTCTGTGGCCCTACGTAACGGTTCTGTGGCCCTCAGTAACAATTCTGTGGCCCTAAGTAACGGTTCTGTGGCCCTCAGTAACAATTCTGTGTCCCTGAGTAACAATTCTGTGGCCATAAGTAACGGTTCTGTGGCCCTCAGTAACAATTCTGTGTCCCTGAGTAACAATTCTGTAGCCCTAAGTAACAGTTCTGTGGCCCTGAGTAACAATTCTGTGTCCCTCAGTAACAATTCTGTGTCTGTCCCTGAGTAACAATTCTGTGGCCCTAAGTAACGGTTCTGTGTCCCTCAGTAACAATTCTGTGTCCCTGAGTAACGTTTATGTGGCCCTAAGTAACAATTCTGTGGCCCTCAGTAACAATTCTGTGTCTGTCCCCGAGTAACAATTCTGTGGCCCTAAGTAACGGTTCTGTGGCCCTCAGTAACAATTCTGTGTCCCTGAGTAACGTTTCTGTGGCCCTAAGTAACAATTCTGTGGCCCTGAGTAACAATTCTGTGTCTGTCCCTGAGTAACAATTCTGTGGCCCTAAGTAACGGTTCTGTGGCCCTCAGTAACAATTCTGTGTCCCTGAGTAACAATTCTGTGTCTGTCCCTGAGTAACAATTCTGTGGCCCTAAGTAACGGTTCTGTGGCCCTCAGTAACAATTCTGTGTCCCTGAGTAACAATTCTGTGGCCCTAAGTAACAGTTCTGTGGCCCTCAGTAACAATTCTGTGTCCCTCAGTAACAATTCTGTGTCTGTCCCTGAGTAACAATTCTGTGGCCCTAAGTAATGGTTCTGTGGCCCTCAGTAACAATTCTGTGTCCCTGAGTAACGTTTCTGTGGCCCTAAGTAACAATTCTGTGGCCCTCAGTAACAATTCTGTGTCTGTCCCCGAGCAACAATTCTGTGGCCCTAAGTAACGGTTCTGTGGCCCTCAGTAACAATTCTGTGTCCCTGAGTAACGTTTCTGTGGCCCTAAGTAACGGTTCTGTGGCCCTCAGTAACAATTCTGTGGCCCTGAGTAACAATTCTGTGTCTGTCCCTGAGTAACAATTCTGTGGCCCTAAGTAACGGTTCTGTGGCCCTCAGTAACAATTCTGTGTCCCTGAGTAACGTTTCTGTGGCCCTAAGTAACAATTCTGTGTCCCTGAGTAACAATTCTGTGTCTGTCCCTGAGTAACAATTCTGTGGCCCTAAGTAACGGTTCTCTGGCCCTCAGTAACAATTCCGTGTCCCTCAGTAACAATTCTGTGGCCCTAAGTAACAGTTCTGTGGCCCTCAGTAACAATTCTGTGTCCCTCATTAACAATTCTGTCTCCCTAAGTAACGGTTCTGTGGCCCTCAGTAACAATTCTGTGTCCCTGAGTAACAATTCTGTGTCTGTCCCTGAGTAACAATTCTGTGGCCCTAAGTAACGGTTCTGTGGCCCTCAGTAACAATTCTGTGTCCCTGAGTAACAATTCTGTGGCCCTAAGTAACAGTTCTGTGGCCCTCAGTAACAATTCTGTGTCCCTCAGTAACAATTCTGTGTCTGTCCCTGAGTAACAATTCTGTGGCCCTAAGTAACGGTTCTGTGGCCCTCAGTAACAATTCTGTGTCCCTGAGTAACGTTTCTGTGGCCCTAAGTAACAATTCTGTGGCCCTCAGTAACAATTCTGTGTCTGTCCCCGAGTAACAATTCTGTGGCCCTAAGTAACGGTTCTTTGGCCCTCAGTAACAATTCTGTGTCCCTGAGTAACGTTTCTGTGGCCCTAAGTAACAATTCTGTGTCCCTGAGTAACAATTCTGTGTCTGTCCCTGAGTAACAATTCTGTGGCCCTAAGTAACGGTTCTGTGGCCCTCAGTAACAATTCTGTGTCCCTCAGTAACAATTCTGTGGCCCTAAGTAACGGTTCTGTGGCCCTCAGTAACAATTCTGTGTCCCTCAGTAACAATTCTGTGGCCCTAAGTAACAGTTCTGTGGCCCTCAGTAACAATTCTGTGTCCCTCAGTAACAATTCTGTGTCTGTCCCTGAGTAACAATTCTGTGGCCCTAAGTAACGGTTCTGTGGCCCTCAGTAACAATTCTGTGTCCCTGAGTAACGTTTCTGTGGCCCTAAGTAACAATTCTGTGGCCCTCAGTAACAATTCTGTGTCTGTCCCCGAGTAACAACTCTGTGGCCCTAAGTAACGGTTCTGTGGCCCTCAGTAACAATTCTGTGTCCCTGAGTAACGTTTCTGTGGCCCTAAGTAACAATTCTGTGTCCCTGAGTAACAATTCTGTGTCTGTCCCTGAGTAACAATTCTGTGGCCCTAAGTAACGGTTCTGTGGCCCTCAGTAACAATTCTGTGTCCCTGAGTAACAATTCTGTGGCCCTAAGTAACAATTCTGTGGCCCTCAGTAACAATTCTGTGTCCCTCAGTTACAATTCTGTGTCTGTCCCTGAGTAACAATTCTGTGGCCCTAAGTAATGGTTCTGTGGCCCTCAGTAACAATTCTGTGTCCCTGAGTAACGTTTCTGTGGCCCTAAGTAACAATTCTGTGGCCCTCAGTAACAATTCTGTGTCTGTCCCCGAGCAACAATTCTGTGGCCCTAAGTAACGGTTCTGTGGCCCTCAGTAACAATTCTGTGTCCCTGAGTAACGTTTCTGTGGCCCTAAGTAACAATTCTGTGGCCCTCAGTAACAATTCTGTGTCTGTCCCTGAGTAACAATTCTGTGGCCCTAAGTAACGGTTCTGTGGCCCTCAGTAACAATTCTGTGTCCCTGAGTAACGTTTCTGTGGCCCTCAGTAACAATTCTGTGTCCCTCAGTAACAATTCTGTGTCTGTCCCTGAGTAACAATTCTGTGGCCCTAACTAACGTTTCTGTGGCCCTAAGTAACAGTTCTGTGGCCCTAAGTAACGGTTCTGTGGCCCTCAGTAACAATTCTGTGTCCCTGAGTAACAATTCTGTGGCCCTAAGTAACAGTTCTGTTGCCCTCAGTAACAATTCTGTGTCCCTCAGTAACAATTCTGTGTCTGTCCCTGAGTAACAATTCTGTGGCCCTAACTAACGTTTCTGTGGCCCTAAATAACAGTTCTGTGGCCCTCAGTAACAATTCTGTGTCCCTGAGTAACGTTTCTGTGGCCCTAAGTAACAATTCTGTGGCCCTCAGTAACAATTCTGTGTCTGTCCCTGAGTAACAATTCTGTGGCCCTAAGTAACGGTTCTGTGCCCTCAGTAACAATTCTGTGTCCCTGAGTAACAATTCTGTGTCTGTCCCTGAGTAACAATTCTGTGGCCCTAAGTAACGGTTCTGTGGCCCTCAGTAACAATTCTGTGTCCCTGAGTAACAATTCTGTGGCCCTAAGTAACGGTTCTGTGGCCCTCAGTAACAATTCTGTGTCCCTGAGTAACAATTCTGTGTCTGTCCCTGAGTAACAATTCTGTGGCCCTAAGTAACAGTTCTGTGGCCCTCAGTAACAATTCTGTGTCCCTCAGTAACAATTCTGTGTCTGTCCCTGAGTAACAATTCTGTGGCCCTAACTAACGTTTCTGTGGCCCTAAGTAACAGTTCTGTGGCCCTCAGTAACAATTCTGTGTCCCTGAGTAACGTTTCTGTGGCCCTAAGTAACAATTCTGTGGCCCTCAGTAACAATTCTGTGTCTGTCCCTGAGTAACAATTCTGTGGCCCTAACTAACGTTTCTGTGGCACTAAGTAACAGTTCTGTGGCCCTCCATAACAATTCTGTGGCCCTGAGTAACGTTTCTGTGGCCCTAAGTAACAATTCTGTTGCCCTCAGTAACAATTCTGTCTGTCCCTGAGTAACAATTCTGTGGCCCTAACTAGCGTTTCTGTGGCCCTAAGTAACAATTCTGTTGCCCTCAGTAACAATTCTGTCTGTCCCTGAGTAACAATTCTGTGGCCCTAACTAGCGTTTCTGTGGCCCTAAGTAACGATTCTGTGGCCCTCACTAACAATTCTGTGTCCCTGAGTAATGTTTCTCTGTCCCTAAGTAACGTTTCTCTGTCCCTAAGTAACGTTTCTCTGTCCCCAAGTAACGTTTCTGTGGCCCTATCTCTGTCCCTAATACAGAGCGGTCTGCCTCTCTTGAATGACTGGAGGCAAATGAAGAATTCTAAAATGGCCGCTATTTATAGCTCGACCATTACACAGTGCTGGCTGGCTGGCTGCTGATTGGCTAATGCGATCACATGTCATTAAGGAATTCATTATGGGTCAGCGCGCCTTGTCTGCGCGCCTTACCAGACATCCCCGCTCCGTCGCCGCACATGTCCGCCGCCATTTTAGGAAAAATTTCGATTCGCGCGTCCGAAGTAGGCTATTTTTCGGATTCGGCGCGAATATTCCAATATTCGAAACGAATTCCACTTCGCCTACTTCGATTCGCTCATCTCTAATTGTGATAGCATCTGATGAAATTTATCTTGGTTTAATCGGATGCTTTTAAGGGCAGGGGAGAGATCTGGGGTCAAATAGACCCCAGATGTCTCAGTAAAGAGGGCCTGCCATGGCCCATGCTTTCACAAGGGATGTTAAGCATCCCATGTGGAAGCAATAAAAGTGATAAATAAACAGACAGAGTAAAAAAAAATGTAAATAAAATACATAATAAAATAAAAATTTTAAGTGCCCCCACTCCCCCATGCTCATATGCAAAAGTGACCACATATGTACGTCCTGCACGCATACGTAAATGGTGTTCTCCCCACACATGTATCATCGTGAATATCAGAGTGAGAGCAATAAATCTAGTGCCAGAGCTCCTGTGTAATTGTAAACTGGTAACCTGTAAAGTCTTTAAATGCATCACCTGTGGAGATTTATGGTTCCATAGTTTGGCGCTGTTTCACGGGCGTACCCAATTTAAAGCATGACATGTTTGGTATCTGTTTACTTGGCATAGCATTGTCTTTTATATATTGCCAAAAAATGGGTATTATATTTTGTGTGCGTATGCACTAAAATTCATAAAAGTGTATTTTTTCCATTTGCAGTAAAAAAACTGTTGCATAAATACAATGTGACATTTTTGGTGCTATGATTTGAATAGTTGTGTTAAGCATAGCTGTGTTTCTCTGCTTAACTGTAGAAAAATCTATTTGAGCTCTGTGCTTAACAGAGTGCTGTGATTGATTAGTCGGGTCTGCTCATGATGCTCTAGTACTGCTGGATTTACCCTGAGTTCTGCCTTGAGCAATTGCAGGGGAGGGTGGCCTCATTGCATGCTGGGAGTGGTATTTATTTTCTGGGAGCGCATGGGCTCTGTGTCTTTCAGGTGAGGATTGAACCAAGCCAGGCTAGAGGCAGGCTTGCCTCGCCTGGCACTGGCTACCATGCATCCTCAAGTGGATCAACCTGAGGGCCTGAAGCTAGAGAGAGTGACCCTGATTCTACATTAAGCTGACTGAGGGGATCTGTCTGCCAAAGCTCTGTCTGGTATTACTGGAGAGTTCTGCTTGGAAGATTGGAAGGAGGCAACCATTCTGTCCTTGGGCCTTGTGAGTACAGACATTGAGGAATTTGGGGACTCTGTGTGCTTGCTACCTCTCCTAGTGTTTGAAAAGAAAAGGGAGCACTGGCTAGTTTTCTGAAGAGCTTGTCTAACTGTTGCCACTGGAAAGGACTTGGCTTAGCTAACTTACCTTCGGGTTGCCACAGTCGGTCGTGACTGGCTTATACCTGAGGAGCTCAGCCCTGGAACTACTAGTGTTCACTTTTGACTTTGTTCACGCAAAACTACTTGCAGCTACAGATTAAAGAGAAGTCTGCTATCTGCTTCAGCCAAGACCTCAACAGTGGTCAACTAAGAGATCAGCTAAATGTCCTCAGTGTGAATAGTTCTGATTTTGGAGTATCCTACTAAATTCCCCATCCCTATCCCCAGTTCTACTGTAAAACTCCAAAAACAAACATCCCCTAGACTGGTCATTAAAGACAACGAGTGGAAGTGTGAGTGTACCTGGCTGTGGAAAATACCTTGTGCCTGGCTGCAGGGTGAAGGACTGGAAACCTGGCCAAAAATTCAAGCAGGCCTCACAAGGGTAGTGCTACAATTACAAAACCCATCTTTTTTTTATCTAGTGCTTCTGCTAAAAATATATATATTTAACCTATTGTATGGGGGTTCTAAGTAATTTTATAACAAAAAAAATATGATTTTTGCATTGAGGAGATAAATGTTCGAATTGGTCTTGGTAGAAAGTGGATAAAATAGGAGAACTGGAACTACAGATACATGAGGAGGATTTAGACTTTGTGGGAGTATCAGAGACCTGGTTTGACAGCTCACACAATTGGCTTGTGACTGTCCAGGAGTATTCCCTGTATCAAAGCAACAGGGTAGGTAGGTGGCTTGAGGATCTCAGTTATGAGGAACAGCTACACACATTAACCACTTAAAGTGTTACTAAACCCAGGACCCTACATTCACTATATTTGGTCACCCACAGTACACAGAATATGAATGTGCGATTATTTTTAAACTGCAAAATACCTTTTCTCATCAGCAGTTAGAGCAGTCTTGTGACTTCTATCAGTGTCCAGCAGAGCACTAGTTACAGCTTGTAGGAGGAGTTTTCATTCTCCCTGTAGTAACCCTGACCATCTGTCTGGACAGCGCTGATTGGCCCTGTGCTGATCATATGTGCTCTCCTAAGAAAAAAAAACTCTATAGTAATACAGATCAACCTGAGCATGTGCAGCTTGCCCCCAAGGCTCTGTTCTATCAGCAGATGGACTGAGGACAGTGGAAGAAGGGGAGGATCAGAGAAGACAGGATCAAACAGCCTTTTTACACAATGCAGAGGATTAATCCCTTAGATTCCAAATTAACAAGCATGCTTTAAGCTCCAGAGGATTTAACCCCTTCATGACCAGGCCGATTTTTTGCTGTTCGGTACTGCACTACTTTAACTGGCAATTGAACGATCATGCAACGCTGTACCCAAATTAAATTTATATCTTTTTTTTACAAATAGAGCTTTTTTTTGGGTGGTATTTGGTCATAAATTATAAACAAAAAATAAAATAACTTAAAAAAATCTAATTTCTTCATAAATTTAGGCCAAAATGTATTCTGCTAAATATCTTTGGTAAAAAAAATCTCAGTAAGTGTATATTGATTGGTTTGTGTGAAAGTTACAGTTGCAAGAAAAAGTATGTGAACCCCTTGGGATTACGTGGAGTTTTGCGTGAATTGGGCATAAAATGTGCTCTGAACGTCATCTAAGTCACAACAATAGAAGAACACAGTCTGCTGAACATAATACTACACAAACATTAGATGTTGCCATGGTTTAATTGCACATAACATGTAAACATTCACAGTGCAGGGAGGAAAAAGTATGTGAGGCCCTAGCTTAATGACTTCTCCCAGAGCTAATTGGAGCCAGGAGTGAGCCAACCTTGACTCCAATCAGTGTGATGATATTGGATGTGTTGCTGACAGCTGTCCTGCCCTTAAAAAACACACACCTGTTTTGGGTTTACTGGTTTCAAGAAGCACTGTCTGATGTGAACCATGCCTCGCAGAAAAGAGCTCTCAGAAGACCTACCATCAAAAATTGTTGACTTGCATGAAGCTGGAAAGGGTTACAAACGTATCTCCAAAAGCCTTGATGTTCATGTGTCCACGGTAAGACAGACTGTCTACAAATGGAGAAAGTTTAGCACTGTTGCTACTCTCCCTAGGCGTGGTCGTCCTGTAAAAATGACTGCAAGAGCACAGCGCAGAATGCTGCATGAGGTAAAGAAGAATCCCAGAGTGTCAGCTAAAGACCTACAGAAATCTCTGGCACATGCTAACATTTTTGTTGACACATCTACAATAAGGAAAACATTAAACAAGAATGGAGTACATGGGAGGATACCACGGAGGAAGCCATTGCTGTCCAAAAAGAAGATTGCAGCACGTTTGAAGTTTGCAAAAGAGCACCTGGATGTTCCACAGCACTACTGGCAAAATATACTGTGGACAGATGAAACCAAGACTGAGTTGTTTGGGAAGAACACACAACACTATGTGTGGAGAAAAAAAGGCACAGCACACCAACATCAAAACCTCATCCCCACTGTGAAACATGGCGGAGGGAGCATCATGGTTTGCAGCTGCTTTGCTGCCTCAGGGCCTGGACGGATTGTTGTCATTGATGGGAAAATGAATTCCAGAGTTTATCAAGACATTTTGCAGGAAAACGTACGACCATCTGTCCGCCAACTGAAGCTCCGCAGAGGATGGGTGATGCAACAGGACAATGACCCAAAGCATACAAGTCATTCAACAAAACAATGGCTGCAACAGCACAGAATACGCCTTCTGGAGTGGCCCAGTCAGAGTCCTGACCTCAACCCGATTGAAATGCTGTGGCATGACCTTAAGAGAGCGATTCACACCAGACATCCCAAGAATATCGCTACACTGAAACAGTTTTGTGAAGAGGAGTGGTCCAAAATGACTCCAGATCGTTGTGCAGGTCGGATCTGCAACTACAGGAAACGTTTGGTTGAGGTTATTGCAGCCAAAGGAGGGTCAACCAGTTATTAAGTCCAAAGGTTCACATACTTTTTCCTCCCTGCACTGTGAATGTTTACATGTTATGTGCAATTAAACCATGGCAACATCTAATGTTTGTGTAGTATTATGTTCAGCAGACTGTGTTCTTCTATTGTTGTGACTTAGATGACGTTCAGAGCACATTGTATGCACAATTCATGCAAAACTCCACGTAATCCCAAGGGGTTCACATACTTTTTCTTGCAACTGTATTGCATCTATAAGCTATGGTATGTATACTGGAATTCTTATTTATTTTTTTAATACTAGAAATGATGGCGATAGGACGTATAAACCTAGTCAAAATGGTAATTATGCCTAAAATACTGTATAGATTTCAAATGGTACCAATTAAAATTCCAGAAGCCTTCTTTAAGATAATGAAAAAAATATTAATAAGATACATATGGAAAAATAAAAAACCTAGAATAGCATATGAAACATTGAGTAGGACTAAAGAGAAAGGGGGATTGGGTCTACCAGATGTCAAGAGATACTATAAAGCAGTGGTTTTAGCAAGAATATATGACTGGACATTTAACCATAAGGGAAAAAGCTGGGTAACAATTGAAAATGATCTTAGTGGCATTAGATTGAGTCAGATGATATGGGTTCCACCACAGTTCAGGGGAATTAAAGAAAGCACAAGTATCTACACTTTAAATGTCTTTAGGGTATGGGACAATTTACACAAAAACATGAAATGGGAATTTAATTCTATATTAATGCCTCTCACAAATACTGAGTACTTTCCCCCGGGAAAGAATAAGATATCAGGGAGATGGTTTAGAAAGGAGGATACCCAACTGAGAGATGTTTTGGTGGAGGGGGAATTGAGATCACTTAAAGATTTAATAGAGAAGAAGGGAGATATTTTTATTAGAATAGATGAGTGGAAATATCATCAATTGAAATGTTTTATTGGAAATCTACCGAAACCCCTGAGATTAAAACAGGAGTGGAATATGTTTGAAAGGTTGTTAGAGACACGAAGGGATGGGAAGCACGGTATTTCAAAAGTGTATAGAATACTCACAGAATTAGACACAAGCACAAAGTTAATTTTTATAACAAAATGGGAAAGGGATATGGGAGTTGGGTTTGATGAAGATAGACAGAGAAAGATGTTTAGATTGATACACGATAATGTTAGTATGAGAGAGGTCGAGGTTAATTATAAGTGTGTGACACGATGGCACATTACACCGAGCGTAGAGCACAAGATGAATGGGGAAAATTCAAATATGTGTTGGAGAGGATGTGGAGAGATAGGCACGGTGTTTCACATATGGTGGGAATGTCTGAAAATCCAGGCTTTTTGGAAGATAATAGTCAAACTGATTGAAGAAATAACTGAAATTGACATAGGGTTAGACCCAACGACGTGCCTCCTACACAATGTGGAGACATCTGTAAATAAATATAAAGATTCAGGTATATGGTACTTCTTGAATGCGGCGAAAGGGTTGATACCCAAGTTTTGGGGGAAATCTGAGGTACCGAAGGAGGAAGACTGGATTAATAGAGTAAACCAGATAGGTAGAATGGAAAGATCATACCATATGCAGGAAGATAGGATGGGAGTTTATTTTAGGAGATGGGAAAAGTGGGAAAGAGCAGGATTGAAAGAGAAATATAGGAAAATATGAACTAGGATGTTAGCAAAAAATTAATAAGCCTCAAGAGATTAGAATAGGCTAGAGTCTGCAGAGGAGGAGGAGGGGGGATGAGGGGCGGGAAGGGGGGTTAGTGGGATGGGAAAGAAAAGAGTTTTTAGTAAGGGAAAGGTAGAAATGTTATAAATGTCTATTTGTATGAGAATTATTTCCCTTTTTGGGTTTTTGTATTAACATGAAAAATTTAATAAATATTTAAATTAAAAAAAAAAAAAAGAAATGATGGCGATCAGCGGCAATCTGATACTGACACTTTGTGGGATCTGACTAACTGACACTGACATCACCAGTGACACTATTACATTGATCAGTGCTAATAATATATACCATCACTGTACTGACACTGGCTGGGAAGGGGTTAACACTTAGGTGCAATCAAAGGGTTAACTGTGTGCCTAACAAAGTTTACTGTGTGCAATATGTACTGTTTTTACAGTTTAACCTTAACCTGCTTAGGGTTTTTTTTACTGTTAGATGGTTAGGATGTAGAACTTCCTTCCACAATCGATAGTATCAGCAGGAAGTGTTGATAATTTAAAAAAACTTTCAGGTGGGCCTCTTAGCAAATACAATATAGAGGGATATGGGAAGTGGTAAAGACATAAATACATACAGAGGATGGACTGGTGTCTGTATTCAACCTTACCAACTATGTAACGATACGTATGCAGTAATACTAGGCCATAACTGAAAATGAAGAGTTGAGGCAGGTTTTATTGTGAAATACAATTTAGGGTGCATTCACAGGGACATATGCATATTTTCTGCACAAAACAGGGGTTCTTCCTGGAAGAGCTAGCAGACTATCATGCAAAGAATATGTGCCTAAAGTCTTCGCATTTAGATGCATGCAGCATTTAGACACATACAATTCTTCTTTCATTCCAGTGAATGACGACACATATATGCTTCCTAATTTCATCCCCTAATAGTGACTTTAAATGCACAGATTATGTTCCATCTCAGTACAGATAACATGACTCCCTTGACTCAGGTAATATGGTCACCCTGTCTCTGCTATTATGGCCACTCTGCCTCTGGTAACATAGCCACTCTGTCTTTGGCAACATGGCATCACTGGCTTTTGTACATTCCAAATGGAAATGGATACGTAACCCTTCACATATTACTATACTTCAGTTCATAGATGAGCACATATATGCTTTTTTTTTTAATCCCCTTTCCACTGAAGATATTGACCGAAGAGATTTTTTTAGCTACTGTTATCAAATACAGCAATCCACAGCTCAGTACTCTGCTTGTCACAGATAGAGTAGAAAAATATAATTTTTCCAGGGATCAGGACTCTCTACATTTCAGTTGTACAAGATGGATGGCACAGCAACTTACCATATGGAAGTGCATCATCTAGCTGGAAAGCATGTGACATCTCATTTTTTACAACACAACATTACTGTATGCTTTGAAGAAAATAGTCTTTTTTGTAGTATGTGCAGTATTGATATTTATTGAGTGTGATTCTCAATAAAAGAAGGTATATTTGTTATGAGTTCTGGATCCCATATCTGCTATGTTAAATCATATACCAATATTGTGTTTTAACAAAAAATTTAATCATAGAAAATTATGGGAAACTATTATAAATGCACTACACAATTTCTTGACTAATGATTGGAGCTGATAATATAAAATAATACTTTATTGTCATTGTATATACAGTTGTGTTCAAAATAATAGCAGTCAGACATCACTAACCTGATCAATCACTGTTTTTGGTAGAAATGATACTTCTACATGGCAAATAATTTACTAGCAGGCGTAGTAGAGTAATAGAAATCCAACAGACCCAACAGTCATGACATGCATGCTGCTGATTCTGTGTAATTGAATCACTAATTGAAAGGGGCATGTTCAAAATAATAGCAGTGTGGAGTTCTATTAGTAAGGTCATTCATTCTTTGAAAAACAAGTGGCAATTATTGCCCTTATTTAAGGAAGGAAGGCAGCAAATGTTGTACATGCTGGTTACAGTGCATTTCTCTCTGAAATTCTGAAGAAAATGGGTCATTCCAGACATTGTTCAGAAGAACAGCGTACCTTGATTAAAAAGTTGATTGGAGAGGGGAAAACATATAAAGAAGTGCAGAAAATGATAGGCTGCTCAGCTAAAATGATCGCAAATGCTCTAAAATGGCAACCAAAACCTGAAAGACGTGAAAGAAAGTGAAAAACTACCATTCAAATGGATAGAAGAATAGCCAAAATGGCAAGGACTCAGCCAACAATCAGCTCCAGGAAGATGAAAGAAGGTCTAAAGTTACCTGTGAGTACTGTTACAATTAGAAGACACCTATGTGAAGCCAAGCTATCTGCAAGAAGCCCCCGCAAAGTCCCACTGTTGAAAAAAAGACATGTGCTGAAGAGATTACAATTTGCCAAAGAGCACATTGACTGGCCTAAAGAGAAATGGCGCAACATTTTGTGGACTGATGAAAGTAAGATTGTTTTTTTTGGGTCTAGTGGCCGGAGACAGTTTGTCAGACGACCCCCAAACACTGAATTCAAGCCACAGTACACTGTGAAGACAGTGAAGCATGGTTGCGCAAGCATCATGATAATGGGATGTTTCTCATACTACGGTGTTGGGTCTATTTATCACATACCAGGGATCATGGATCAGTTTGAATACATCAGAATACTTGAAGAGGTCATGCTGCATTATGCTGAAGAGGAAATGCCCTTGAAATGGGTGTTCCAACAAGACAATGACCCCAAACACACCAGTAAACGTGCAACATCTTGGTTCCAGACAAACAAGATTGACGTTATGGAGTGGCCAGCCCAATCCCCGGATCATAATCCAATAGAAAACTTGTGGGGTGAAATAAAAAATGCAGTTTCTGAGGCAAAACCAAGAAATAGAGAAGAACTGTGGAATGTAGTCCAATCATCCTGGGCTGGAATACCTGTTCACAGGTGCCAGAAGTTGGCTGACTCCATGCAACACAGATGTACAGCAGTTCTCAGAAACAGTGCTTATACAACTAAATATTAATTAAGTGATTCAAAGGAAAGCAAAATCTTCAAACATTTTTCAGTTTATATAGTGAATGTTTGAGTTTGTAAAGAAGAATACAAACACTGCAATTTTTTTGAACAGTCTAATATTCACTTTTCTTCAATTTTTTTAGAGGAACAACACAAATTTGATCTATTTTTCTTCATGTTTTGATTTGGAATAGAATGTGTAGTGTTCCCAATGCATTTGTGTGTATGGAAATAAAAGCTATTAGAAGGATTTTGAGCTTTATTCACTTTTTTCAACACACTGCTATTATTTTGAACACAACTGTATGCAACAAAATGTATCAAGGTACTCTTTACAACAGCAATTTAGAAAACATTTCTCAACACAACCACACATACATACTTCTAGCAAATGCCACTTAAAATGGTAATAATAGCTTTTGCCCACTTCTTGAATCGGCTGGCAAAATCCAGATATCCAAATTCAGCAGCTGTACTGTTTCCACCACACTATAGCACAGTGGAAAAGAATACTCTTAATGGCACAACGATAGAAACTGACCAGAAGCCTTGAGGGTAATCCAGCTGGTTTCAATCTTGTAAGGGTGATTGTAGCTTTATTTATGCACTTGCGACAGAAACAATTGAGTACTGTCTGTAATACTTTGTTTATTTGCACTAACATACAATTTTCAGGACAAGCTTTTGGGGTATGTCCCCATCTTCAAAGTTCAAGCAGTACTACTTCACAAAGTTTAAGCAGAATGTTAAAAAAAACAATCTCTGAGGGAAAAAAACACCAGAAAAAACACACACAAACAAATGTAATCAGCAATGGTTCTAAAACTAGGATTAGACTAGAGATAAGACAGAGCAACAGAGCAAAAGCAAAGACTGGGAGGTTGGGATGACAGTCTCAGATCCAACTGTTGGGAATCCCATGTTTGCATTATCTTTTGTATCAAATAGAAATATTCTTAGTTCAAAAGTTTTCCTTACCTGAATAGTTTTGACATTCCCTTTAAGAAGTAAGATATTGAGGTCTTCCATAATGTGGTCTGGTTGTGCGAAATGGTGTCCCACAGGTGTGCAGAAGTCATCTTCTTTATGTTCCTTAATGGAATGTCTGTGCTAACTAATCCTTGTTTGCAACTTCTGTCCTTTTTCGCCAACGTAAGATCCTTTGCTACATTTCTTGCACTGGATAAGGTACACAACATTACTGGTAGTGCAGCTGTATGATCCGGTGACATTGAAGATCCATTTTGAGTGTTTGACACTTTTTGCTGGATTCATTTGGTTGCACAGTTTGCACTTTTTTTTCCCTAGAACACAAGTATTCTGTGACCACGATAGCCCCCTTGTAATATGCACTCCCAAAAATTTGATAGTGTTCCACCTCTTCAATGTCTATATATACTGGGCAATAAATATTTTTTCTTGATCTACAACAATCCACTATTACTGTATTTCTTTAGTTTTTGCAATATTAAGTATTAAATCATTTCATGTACACCACTCAACTAAATGTTGAATCTTTGCTGCCTATAAGTTGTCTCATCATTATCTCGTATGAGTTCAACTAAAGTGGTGTCATCAGCAGACTTCACTATAGTATAGGAGAACAGTCTTGCATAAACAATGTAAACAGGACCTGACTCAACACTCATCCCTGTGATGCCTCTGTATTCAGAATAATAGTATCAGACACCTGATCTATTCTTCATGAGCACAGTAGTGGATATATGCCCAAAGCATTTAACATATTCACTACTATGTCAGGAACTGTGTTAAATGCTGAGCTAAAGTAAATGAATAACATCCTAACATATGTGTTTGAGTGCTCAAGATGTGTCAAAGCAGAATGCAAACCAACAGCAATTGCATTGGCTGTGGATCTGTTTGCACGATAGGCAAACTGATACTTATCCAGATCAACAAGAATGCTTGCATTAAGATGTGTAATACAAGCCTCTCAAAACATTTCATGATGATAAGAGTTAGAACAACTGGATGGCAATCACTTAAAGCGGAGTTCCACCCAAAAGGGGAAGTTCCGCTTTAAAGATTGGACCCCCCACTCCCCATTAAGGATTGGCACCTTTGGGGAGCGGGTACCCAAATTTGACAGGTACCCACTCCCATTTCCGCTGCGATCGCCTAGGCGATCAGAAACGGAAGTTGTCCTCCTACCCTCCCTCCCCGAAGTCTTGTGGGACATGTGACAGGTCCCAGAAGGTGACGGGGCCATTCAGGAAGTGCAGTGCTACTCACGCATGCGCAGTGGGCACCTGGCTGTGAAACCAAAAGCTGTCCACACTGAAGATGCCAGTGCCTGGAATACAGGACGGCCGATGAAACGGGCTGCGGCGGGGAAAACGTGGGATCGTGGGACAGGTGAGTGGCTGTTTTTTTAAAAGTCAGCAGCTACAGTTTTTGTAGGTGCTGACTTTTATTTTTTTTACAGAGTGAGTGGAACTCAGCTTTAAGTATGTTACTGCTGATTTTTTAGGTATTGGGACAATAGTAGTAGATTTAAAACAATGTACTGTAGCCTGTTGCAGTGATAAATTAAACATATCAGCAAATTATCAGCAGAGAGGCTGTAGTGGTAAATTTTATAAACTCTGGGCTCCTTGGTTAGATATTCCAGGCCTAGACCTGGTAGATCTTGTCATGGATCACATACTGTAATAGCTAGGGAATGATAATAGCTTATTAATATATTCCTGTGGGGGGAAGTGTGTTATTTATATGTCACTTATGAACATTTGCTGTTACGTGTATCTGTGTATCTTGTGGTGGATAATTATTATTACATCAGGGGTCTATATACTAAATGTGTGATGTACCCTATTGCAGTCTGTGTATCTTGGATATGGTCTTTACTCTGTAATGTTTCTTTTCTTTGTTCAACAAAATTTATTGAGATTAAATATATATATCTATCAGTAAAAATACCTGCTAACTGGTTTGCACATACCCTCACTATATGGCATGTCACGCTGTCTGTTCCTGATGTCTCTCTGATGCCAATCTTCCTCAAATTTCATCTGACCTTATGTGTTTTTAGTACCAATAAATGTTCATCCTGCACTAGTTCTTTACTATGGGTTTCACATCTCAGATTTTGATCTTCAAAGTGAGCAACAAATTGGTTTATCCACTTGCCGCCAATCTCCTGCAGAAATACTTTGGCAGGGTGGCACAAACAGGCTCAGTCATGTATATATACGTGATTGAGCCTGCTGTGATTTAGCAGCATACTGAACACCCCTCCTGTGACCTCAGTGTCCACCAGACACAGCAGTTCACTGCTACCAATAACCGGCAACCGGGTATCATGTGATCACTATGATTGGTCATAGTGATCAAATGACAACAATGCAAACAACCTATCATGAATGGAAAGGTTGCTGTACTTGGATGACATCAGGAACGTATCCTTTAAGGCTGTGATGATATCCTGAAAGGATCTCATCGGTGGAGCATATTATGTTGAATTATTCTGTCCTGATGGTTATAAGGCGTGTTATTAATTTTATTTGGTAAGGGTATTCACTCCTTACACAACAGAAGTGGACACAGTTTTTACGCTTGCTGTTGGATTGTTATTTTTTTGCACTTGATTGATTCACTGTCAATTTAAAGTTTGTCAAGGATAATGCACTATTTGAATGTTCTTTTCTATTGAGGTTTTCTATTGGCCTTAGGAGCCATTTGGAAGGTTTTTGAGAATTTTTCTACTGAGTGACTATATATTTTGATGGACATTATTTATATATTTTGGACATTTTCTTTTGTATTATTTGATAGATCTTATATTTTGTGATATGATTGAGGATTTATATATTTTTTTAATAGCATATCATTACTCACAGAATATCACACTTTTGGGGTGAAAGTGTTCACATATGCTATAGGGGATTGTGGATGTAGTTTGTTGAGGGGATACCGTAATCTTAGATAAAAACATGCAACAGTGGTTGGAACTTTACCCAAGCAGGGAGAAAGCTAAATTATTAACAGAAGGTTTTACCAATGGTTTCCCTCTACCCATATTTTCTGGTGTTGGTTGTGAAATTGTTAATAATTTAAAATCAGTAGAAACGTTTCTGATATTGTGCGTGAGAAGTTGGATAAGGAAATTAGAGAAGGCTGCATTGTGGGCCCCTTTCCAACTCCTCCATCTAAAAATATTTGTATATCACCTATAGGAATTGTTCCCAAGAAAGAGCCCAATGCATATTGTTTAATTCATCATTTGTCATTTCCTAAAGGGTCATCTGTAAATGATTAAATAAATGAAGAGATGTCATCTGTTTCTTACAGCTCTTTTGAGGAAGGCAGTCATAAGATCAAACAATTTGGTACGGGGGGCCTTGCTGGCCAAAGCTGATATAAAAGCTGCATTCCGTTTACTACCAATTTCTCCCAATTCCTTTACTTCTTTAGGAATTCCTTTTGATGGTCAGTTCTATTTTGACAAGTGACTGCCCATGGGCTGTTCTGTATCGTGTGCTTATTTTGAGTCAGTCTCACAGTTCTTACATTGGGTGGTTTCGTTTGAATCAGGTTGGGATGGTATTGTACATTATCTAGATGATCTTCTATTCATAGGCCCGCCTGATTCACCTGTGTGCTGTAATATATTGCAACTTATCAGCCTTATCACACAGAACTTTGGTGTTCCATTAGCAACCAAGAAAACCATTTTTCCTGCAACATCTATTTACTTTTTAGGTATAAATATCAACACAGATGTTATGGAATTTAAATTAAAAACTAAATAAATTATCATCCCTCATAATGTTCTTTTTACGTCGTAAGAAGGTTTTGTTGAAAGAAATTCATTCCATTTTGGGTTTGTTGACATTTGCATCTAAAATCATTATTATTATTATTATTACTACGAGTTTATATAGCGCCAAAGGGTTTGCTCAGCGCTGTACAATAGGGGGGACAATACATGGCACAGTACAACAATAACAAACAACGTACGAGGGGTAAGAGGGCCCTACTCTTACGAGCTTACAATCTAGGAGGGAGGGGGTAAAGGTACAGTAGGAAGTGGCTGAGGGGGATGAAGTGGTGGGAGGAATGAGGGAGGATGGCCGTTAGGTGAGGGTGGGGTAGGCTTCCCTGAAGAGATGGGTTTTGAGGGAGCGCCTGAATGTGAATAGGGAAGGCGACAGTCTGATGGATTGGGGCAGTGAGTTCCAGAGGATGGGGGAGGACCTGGAGAAGTCCTGCAGTCGTGCATGGGAGGAGGAGACCAGGGAGCAGGATAGAAGGAGGTCCTGTGAGGAGCGAAGGGTACGGGTAGGGTGGTACTTGGTGATCAGGTTGGTGAGGTAGTCAGGGGCAGTGTTGTGAACGGCTTTGTAGGTCAGGGTTAGGAGTTTAAATTTGATGCGTTGGGCAATCGGGAGCCAGTGGAGGGAGAGGCAGAGGGGGGTGGCAGAGGTGGAGCGGGTGGTGAGGTGGATGAGTCTGGCAGCTGAGTTCAGGATGGTCTGGAGCGGGGAGAGCCTGCACTTGGGTAGGCCAGTGAGGAGGGAGTTGCAGTAGTCAAGGCGTGAGATGATGAGGGAGTGTACTAGAAGTTTGGTGGTGTCTGGGGTGAGGAAGGAGCGTATCTTGGCAATGTTGCGAAGATGGAGCCTGCATGTGTTTGTGAGTGATTTGACATGCGGTTGGAGGGAGAGGTTCGCGTCAAGAATGACGCCAAGGACTTTGGCTTGCGGGGCGGGAGTGATAGTGGAGTTGTTGGTGATGATGGATAGGATGGGGGGGGGGTGCTGGCAGGGGGAAAGATGAGGAGCTCGGTTTTGGAGAGGTTGAGCTTGAGGAAATGTAGCGACATTCAGTCTGAGATGTCATTTAGGAGGTGAGTGATGCGGGCGGAGATAGTGGGGGTGAGGTGAGGGGTGGAGAGGTAGATTTGGGTGTCGTCAGCATAGAGGTGATAGTTGAAGCCGTGAGATTGTATGAGTTTGCCCAGGGAGGAGGTGTAGATGGAGAAGAGAAGGGGTCCAAGGACAGAGCCTTGGGGGACCCCAACAGAGAGGGGGAGGGAGGGGGAGGTGGCACCATTGTAGGTGACACTGAAGGAGCGTCGGGATAGGTAGGATGAGAACCAAGAGAGAGCAGTATCTCCGATGCCAAGGGAGAGTAGTTTATTAAGGAGGAGGGGGTGGTCAACTGTGTCGAAGGCCGCAGAGAGGTCCAGGAGAAGGAGGATCATGCCTATTGGCAGACTTTTTTCTCGTCATATGTAATTGGCTACCTCAGGTTCAAATCTCCCTTTTCACATATTCGATTAACCTCAGAGTTAAAAGAAGACTTGTGGGTTTGGTCCCAATTTCAGGATAACTTTAAATGGTAAGTCGCTCTTTCAAGACGACTTTGTTTTTGCTCCAGACTTCAAACTATTTACAGACGCAGCTGGTTCTAAAGCATTTGCTGCAATATAGAGAACACATTGGTGCTGTGGGGAATGGACTTTGGAGTAGGTGGCAAATAAAGCAACTAAGAATATAGCATTATTAGAATTATTTCCACTAGTGATTACCCTGGAAATTTGGGGTGAACAGTTTAAAAATAAAATAATTTTATTACAGTCAGATAACAAAGGAGTGCTTTATGCTGTGAATTGCCTTTCATCAAAATCTATTTATGTTATAAAGTTCTTTAGACATCTAGTTTTGTTGTGTTTACAACTTAATATATGGGTAAAAGCTAAATATGTTCCAGGAAAAGAGAATAAAATTGCAGATTCACTATCTCGATTTCAGATGTCAAGATTTCGTCAACTTTTGCCCAATGCAGACAGAGAATGAATTGTATGCCCAGAACACCTACGGAAATTGATTTGACAGTTTTGGTTGATTCTGTTAAAGATTCATTAGCAAACAATACATGGACCGATTACATGGTTATTAGGAAAGTACTATTTTACTGAAAGAGTAGTTGATGCTTAGAATAAACTTCCAGCAGAGGTAGTGAGCCGGTGACCAGTAAATAGCTTCATACATGCTTGAGACAAGCATAGATCTATACCCAGACAAAAAAGATAACAAAAAACAACCGCCCCCACCCAAAAAAAAAACAAAACAAAAATGAATCTGCAGTTTTAACCTTTTTGTGTTGTACTATGCAGTTAGAGTATTCTTATAGTCACATTACAAAGAAGTTGGCGGGTGTTTCTTTTTTCCTGAAAATGAGCAATCAGCCCCCTTGTACCAGTTACTTCTTGGTTCAGCAGGCTCTCAAGGGTTATACAAAATCTCATATGAGTCCAGATAATAGGAGACTAATTTCTATTCAAAACTTGCAAAGTATCTGCCTTGCTACTTCTTCTGTCTGCTTTTCTGAATACAAATCTAGTTTATTTAGGGTCGTCTTTGTTCTAGCATTCTTTGGAGGTTTTGCCTCGGAATAAGTTTAATAACGGAGGCCTTAGGTTTGAGCAAGTTTTATTATCAGAAAATGGAGTTCATATATGTATTCCCAAATCGAAAATGGACCAAACTGGTATAGGATGTTGGATTAGCTTACAAAATGGCGACCCAATTGTTTGTCCTTTAATTGCAGTTCAACAGTACCTCTCTCTTAGATCAGCTAGTGCTTTTTTAATTCATGCTGATTCTACTCCCCTTACAAGATATCAATTAGTTGCTGTTTTTAAATAATGTCTTTTCCAAGCAGGGTTAAATCATTATAAATTTACTTCTCATTCATTCAGAATAGGTGCGGCAACTGAGGTTGCCAGAATGGGCCTGGATGATACCATTTTTAAGAAACTTGGTGGGTGCAAATCACGCCGCTTTCAGTTATATATTCAGCCTGATCTTTTTGTTTGAATTCTAGGTAATAAAAGATGCGTTTGGATCATTAGACACTCTCTTATTTTGGGCAAAGAAAAGAGCTGTTCAACGTAGCTATTCCACACATCTGTCCTTGGATCCTTCGTGTTTTCAAGTTTATTGGAAGGGTGTTAGAGGCCTACAGTGGTCTAACTTATTCTTTCATCTTTCTAGGTTGTTTGATATTTGGCATGCTCTGGACATTTTAATATTTCATCTTGGGGGAAACAATATAGGTAAAGTAAAATCATTGGAGTTTATTGGAGTTGTTTATGATGAAGCGAGATATGCACCGCCTAAAATTATTATTCACGAATACGACTTTTAATTTTCATGAGGTTATCCCATGCCTGCTGTGGCTGGTATGTCCTCAACTCAAACCTTTGGAAAAAGTTAGGAAAAGATAAACAGAGCTATGGAAAAATTCATGCCGCTTAGTAACGGTTGTTCTTACCGTCATCTAGATTTAGAAGGCGGTTTTAGTGGCATTTATAGATCTGACCATATTAATTTAGCAGATATTGGTATAGATATATTTAACTTAGGTTTGTAGAATTGCATTGAGTTGACTGCGCTTTTGGGGTAGGCTGGAATTCTCGTAAGACCGGCTTGTAGGGACTTATTGTTGTATGTTATTTAATTGATGCTTGAGTCCATAATGACTGAGCAATTCTTGATTATTTAAGTTTATGTATTACATTCAAATAAATGATATGAGTTATTTATTATTATTTATTTAGTTATTCAATTATACCAACAAAAGTGTCACGGCCAATTTTTCGCCAATTTTAGGGTGTGTCTTTTTTATCAAGTTACTTAGTGGCATTCAGGGAGGGAGCTTGCATTTCCATGTAAAAATTGGGCAAATAATCATTGACCACTTGCATGCGGCCGTCACTCACTATTTATTTAAAATTAATTTTAAATGAATTGATTAATTTACCTCAAGTGACGTTTTAAGAGGTTAATGGCCCTTTAAGAGAATTGTAGGACATTTGGGGTGGGGAAAGCAGCTACCCATGTGACCTTTGAAAAGTTCTGGAATCTTTGAGGCTCATTATATAAACAGTTGTCTCAGGAGATAATTTGCCAGTTAGTTGGTGTCGCCCAACAAGCTCCCCACCCTCCCCTACCTCTTAGTCGCTGGCACTTTATGTGGGTTGTCACCCTTTAATAAAGGGTGGACTTGTTGTATGAGTCCTTAATGACTGAGAAATTCTTGATTATTTATGTTTATGTATTACATTCAAATACATGGTATGAGTTATTTATTATTATTTACTTAGTTATTCAATTATACCAATAAAAGTGCCGCTGCCAATTTTATGCCAATTTTAGCACGTGTGTCTTTTTTATTTAGTAGTATTCGGGGAGGGAGCTAGTATGGCCTGCATTCCCATGTGGATTCAAGTGTGGAAAAATTTAGTAGTATTCGGGGAGGGAGCTAGTATGGCCTGCATTCCCATGTGGATTCAAGTGTGGAAAAATGCGTGTTGGCTGGCTGTGCAAAGCTTAGGGGGATCCAGAAACACAGCGACCCTCAAGAGGGTAGCGCTACACCTATGTTCTGGAAGGCTCTCATAGCTTTCAGAAGGCAGGTTGAGCTCAAGACAAACTCATACAGCACCAGAGCATCATGACCAGTTCTGACTAATAGATTGCAGCACTCTGTTAAGCAGAATGGCAAACGGAATTTGCTTAACAGCCTCTCTATTAAGCAGATAAACACAGTTATACTTATCCTAACTATACAAAATCCTAGCACCTATCTAGGAGGGTGTTACAATGAAATCTGCCATTTTCATTAAAATAATATCTGGTAATTTTGCCAAGAAGATACCTGTTCTGGTTTTACTGTGTTATGGTGGCAATGATTTGTTCCTGTCCTCCAGTTGTACCCCTGCTTTGTTATTCTATCCAATTGAGTCTACAAATGGCAGTTAAAACTCACATTATGCAAGCATAGATCACTGTTGTCAGCCTTAGGAAACCTACCCTAAAAAATGGCATGCAACAACAGCTGGAGAGCATCTGGATAGAAAATGGCTGCAAAGGGGTGCAAACAGGCAATCACTTTTCATACACAGTGCTAAAGCAAATTAATGTCATCCAGTTTGCAGTGGTTACAGAGGAATGTCAGAAACTGCTGACATAATGTTGGAGGTTATTAGAGAATGGTGATGTGCAACAGGTGTAACTGAAGGCTGGATATATGCTGCTGGAAACTGCTGCTGGAAAGTGCATGTCATGCTGTAGTCAGAATAGTATTGACTTGGCTGACAAAGACAACCGTAGCTATGTAGTAGCATAGTAGAAGAGGAAGTGTAGGACTGTCATTTGCTTCTGATCATGCACATTTTTTTTTCTACTTGATTATTTCTGTATGATTATGGATTACTTAAATGGAAATCAGAGGTTGTGTTCACGTACGATAAAAATTTTCAAGCTTGCACCCTCAGTTTTTGTTGTTCAGAAAGGCCGGAATTGACTGTTGAAAGCACTATGCTAATGATCAGATAATTGGCTGATTGTTCCTCGTACAGAAATTTTCATACAATTTTCTTACAGTGTGTATGGTCCACACAGATATGCTACTTGAAACTGATAGAGATCACGTCCATTACTACTCCCACTATAAGCTGCTGGTGGTCAAAGGCAGCACTCTAAGTACTAAAGGGTTCCAGGTTGGGCACCAGTAAAAAATGATCTACATGTACTTAAATACTTATTACAGGTCAAATTACATATCTTCACTGTAGCTACAACACTTTCTCAGGAAAAAGAGTTTACGTTGTTCTGATGCCTCAAATTTAAATATGAAGAATATGTGGAAGAATACAAAAATGCAAGCTGTGTATGTAGTCTTCAATCCTCCTCACAATGAAATTTTTTTGCAGTGGTGGGTCTGGTAATAGGTGCAGCATGCATACTGCAATTATTTTAAAGCTAGATAGCAATATACACTCACCAGCCACTTAATCAGATACACATTGGTAGTACCAGATTGGACCCCCTTTTGCCTTCAGAACTGCCTTAATTCTTCATGGCATAGATTCAACAAGGTGTTGGAAACATTCCTCAGATATTTTGGTCCATATTGACATAATAGCATCATGCAGTTGCTGCACATTTGTTGGCTGTACACCTTTGAACTGTTGCTACAAGACAGGATGGATCCATGCTTTCATGTTGTTTACCCCAAATTCTGACCCTACCATCTGAATGTTGCAACTAAAATCGAGACTCATCAGACAAGGCAATTTTTTTCTAGTCTTCTATTGTCCAATTTTGGTAAGGCTGTGCAAATTTTTGCCTCCGTTTCCTGTTCCTAGCTGACAGGAGTGGCACCCAGTGTGCTCTTCCGGTGCTGTAGCCCATCTGCTTCAAGGTTTGATGCATTCAGAGACAGTATTCAAACCAATCTGCCTATTCTCCACTGACATCTTTTTCAGACCATTCCCTGTGAACCCTAGAGATGGTTGTCTGGGTAAATCCCAGTAGATCAGCAGTATTTGAAATACTTAGACCAGTCTGTCTGGCACCAACAACCATGCCACATTCGAAGTAATTTAAATCCCCTTTCTTCCGCATTCTGATGTTCGGTTTGAACTTTAGCAAGTTGTTTTCACCACGTCTAGATGCCTAAAAGCACAGGTGAAAATAATAAAGTGGCCAGTGAGTGTATAGGTCAGCTTTGCTGTGTGCAAACATTCCTAACACCCAAAGGAGAGGCAACATAGTTAAGAGATTATAATAAGCGATTTGAAGAACTCTTCCATTAGGAACCAGCGATTTTCTATAACTCAATTAGATACTGATCACTACTAATTAATTTCAAAAATTGAAAACAAAACCTATATTGTCAAGGTAAGATTCATTTTACTCTTTACATTATCCTTAAATGAACTGTAACTGTTACAGAAAATCACACACACAGCTTGTACTGTGAGTCAAGAGATTTAGTACATTGTGTACTCATAGCTTAGCTTTGAATATTGGCCATTAATATCTGCTAACCAGCTTGTAAAACCCATTATTGTACTGCTAACAATGATGCCAGACTTCTTTGTATAAAGCCTGGTGCACGATGTGTCAAACTGTTTTCTGTCTGAAGGCCCTCTTGATAATGAAGTTCTTTGTTGCATTGCACTGTCAACATGTTAACTTCTGGCCTCCAGTAAGAAAGAAGGCAAGGATGTCTAATATGGCACAGTGTTCATTAGACTGGGCGCTTTTGTTCTCCAATACTTGACTGATAAGGAGAATATTTCTTATAACCTTTTAACAATGCTTTCCTGTTGTATAAACAGCTGAATATTATATGCCTACTCCTCCAAATGACAGCATGGGGGCAACCCTGATTTTTAAAGCTTGAAATCTCATTTTCAGGCTGTGCTAATGTATTCAAAACCGTAAGTCAATGTGAATAACCTTTGCTAAGCAAAATCACTTTTCCATATATAATCATTCTCATGTTAATTACTTCGAAAATGAAAGGTTTAAACAAATTGTCATGATTCTCATCCTCTTCCATCTGGATTGCAAATTAATTAGCAATATGCAGTATAATATAACATTATTAAAAAAAAGGAAATTAAAATGAAAATATTAAGGTTACACATATTGAAATGAGTTTGGTTAATTAAAGATGTGTGAAAAGAGAGTACTATTTACAGTTACAAGGCTATATAAATGCATGGTTACCAATCAAAAGTAAAGATTCATTAGTATGATGAAAGCTGATTCACTATAGGTAGCAGCATTTTATTGGTACTAGGATGTCAATCTTCAAGATTTCAAGATTAAAAAAAAATGCAAAAATTAAAAAATCATAATTTTCTGCAAATATATGTTCTGTCATTAATGGATTTGAACCATTAATAAATTATTTTAGGGTTCATTCACACCAGGTACACTGAGCTGGGTGGTTGTGCATTGTCAATACAAGGACTTTTATTTATTACAGGCAATTCATATAGCACCATCGATTTACAGTTGCAAGAAAAAGTATGTGAACCCCTTGGGATTACATGGAGTTTTGCATGAATTGGGCATAAAATGTGCTCTGAATGTCATCTAAGTCACAACAATAGAAGAACACAGTCTGCTGAACATAATACTACACAAACATTAGATGAACAATACACCACCCCCACACAGCAGACATCACCACACATGTTATACTAGCCATAAGGCATGCCTGCTTTAAATTAGGAACAATTGTAAAGTGCTCATTCCACTGCAGTGTGTCAGCTTGCATTTGCTCTAATATGGCAACAATAATATGACACTGAGATTGCATCACACTAAGTGTTCATAGGCCTTTTAAAATAGTAAAGTATAGGTCCACCTTTACACCACACCCTAAGCCCCCCAGCTGGTGATGTAGCAGTCAGGGTGCTTGAAACTGTGGTCTTATTCCCCTTCTTTTCTTAGGAATACCAGGATGGATCAAATTGTTTCCAGTGGGTCAAAGCACTCATGTGCCAGCACTGGCCAATAAGAGTCTTTCCAATCCATCCCAGCTTCCCGAAGGAAAGAAGGGGAAGAAGACTGCGTACGGCCTTCAAATCCCTGGACCGCTGCATCGGTTGCACAGACAGTGAAAATAATAATCCTTATAGGTGAATGAAGCGAGATTCGGACGGTGTAATGTATGTTTACTTTTTCATTTTTCAGGTTACATTTTAAAGAGCATAATACATTTTAAAATCTTTGTATCCAAATATAAGGCCTCATACACACATGACGTTTTGCCAATTTCTTTAGAAGCCTTTACTGCTGGCAGCAGTGTTTTGGCAGAAAAAATGTTTGACGCTTGTAAAAGTGTGTAAGGCGCGTTTAGGCATGTCACACGCTTGGTTGTTAATTAATTTCATTGGCCGGAATAGTAATTTTTATTTTGGCCAATAAAATTAATTAAAGTGGTTGTAAGCCCTTATGTATACCCAGAGAAGTGACTGGTCTGTTTATCTCCAGTATTTTGTTCTGTACATCCGCTCAAAGCGCAGAATGTTTAAAGCTCATCTGAGCTGAAATGACACTCTGCAGAGCTCAGTGAGGAGAACTCCGGGAGCTGATTGACAGGACGCCCCCCCTTTACACAGCTCACATGAACAGAGCCAAGGCTGTCAATCTGCTGGAGTTCCCTCCCTAGTCACCATTTTTCTCTTGGTGTCAGGAAAACTTGTGAGAAGTGATCCATGCTGATAGCTGAGGATTGCGGCAGCAGACAGAAATGACACTTAGTGCTCCTAATTGAGACAGGTAAACACTGTAGAGGGATGTGCTTTGTTCATATTTCATGTCTGAGATTTACAACTACTGTAACGCTCAAGCTCTAAACGCGCCTAGCGCTTAGACATGTTTATAAGCGCATATTTACAGGCGTCAGTTTGTTTTCTGCCAAAATGCCGCCGCTCCTTGATGCACTGGCACAGGTTTCTTTTTTTGCCTCTAATCGCCCCTTCTTCTCTAAATGCCTATGTTTGCATGGACATATAGGCTAACATGCAGGAGTGTTTAGAGCCAGAAAAAAAATGCCAGATGCCTAGGAGCAGCTGAAAAAAATCCAGAGTGCAATATTTCAGCACTTTGCAATTAAACACATATAAACATTTGCATCATTGACATACAAGCATCACCAATATTTCCCATTCATGTTTTTGTTTTCTTTATATGTGCAGTTTTAATTTGCTCATATAGACCTATATTGCACAGCTACAGTTCTTTATTACCTTCATGTCATTCAATCCATGTTATGCTGAGCTGGCAATGTACACTTTCAGTATCATTCCAATTTGAACATTTTTGTATTGCTTGCTGTAGAAGAGATTTAAAAAATCCACACTTTTCAATCCCTAACCCATGACTTTTCTTTCCTGTAGTGTTATATGACCATGTCATTGGTTATCTCACTTTCCAAATGGTATGATATTGCTTTTGTTACTTTTTCATCTCAAACTTTAAAGATTAATTGTTGGTAGCTGGATTAGCAGCAAAAAGGGAAAACAATTACACAGCAAAATGATTCAGCTTGCTCAAACTTTTTTTTCAGGTAAAGGTAATTGTTGCTTTTATCTATAGTATTTTCACAGTGACTGATAAAGCCTACAGCACACTGACCAACAGCCAGGCCTTATCTGGATGTGATTTAGCATGATTCCTCTGAGGGTTAGAATTAGATCAGAAAGCCTATGGATGAATGACTTAGATATGTTTGTTTGTTTAAGATACATAATGCATAATGGAAAGAACGCTTGACTGAAACCTGGACAGAAGGCCCAGAAATTGGCAGAAACTCATTTTCTTTCCCCTTGACTTTACAGCCTTCATAACAGAGTGTTTCACTGAAGCTTAGACATCTACACAAGAGGAAGCTCAATCAACCAATGAAGAGAGAAAAGTGGATTTATAGACTTAGCGCTAATTATTGGTTACAGCTGTATCAAAATATGTCACTGAACTAGACATGGACTGCCAGCTGGAAATTTAAGTGAAATGCCAATATGCGCTTAACAAACTATCATACGATTTTGCCATTTATTACTTGGGTAAGTAATAAGAAATGCAAAAATAATGCATCATGCATACAAGATTATTAGAGATTCTTTTGTAATCAATGAGATCACATAAAAAAATGTTAAGTATAAATATACATCTCAAAAACAAACCACCTGACTCAACATTCGACACACTCAAACAGGCAATTGCAGTAATTCTATGACCATATTTTACATCTTTCTAATTTATATTGCATAATCTGGCAAGATCTACTCTGTAAACAGCTGTATGTCAACTGCACTTCCTGAATGCCTGCCGCCTCTGAAAAGTGATCCTCCACCACCATCCATCTATTA
Source organism: Staurois parvus (assembly GCF_062004578.1). Classification (NCBI taxonomy): domain Eukaryota; kingdom Metazoa; phylum Chordata; class Amphibia; order Anura; family Ranidae; genus Staurois; species Staurois parvus. The sequence continues at coordinate 14,455,144 of NW_028317968.1, forward strand.
CTGTGATTATTAGACTTCTAATGGCCACATGTCTCATAAGTGTTCTCTTGCACATGTAGCCAAGTCCAGGCTGTGCCATTCTGCAATCCAAGGTCGTCTGCAGCCTAGACTGAGACCCTCTTTCTTCCCCTCTAGTGTTCAGCTTAAAGCAATCACATCATTTCCTATTAGCAGAGTGGGAAGTGTGTCTGACAAGCAGAGGATCTTGGGACTTGTAGTCTCACAGCCTAGTTACAGTATATTCTTCAGCATTGTCTGGACTGCACTTACCAGAGGGAAAGGATTATACCGGGAGAGCAGATAAATTTCCCTGCAGTAGCTGAGCTGGAGCCCTTGGTGTGGATTTGGAGCTGGACAGAGGGCAGCATGTCTCTTCCCCCTCAGGACTAGGCCGTGACTTACCAATGTCCAGTGCACGTTCTAGGGACTGCAGTATCATCTGGAAATCTGTCCTGATTTGTTGTCAGGAGACAATCCATTTCCACTCTACTTTTTCTCTATATACAGCGTATATACTGTATATTCACGTTTGTCTTAAGATATTCATTAGCTGCCCAATTGCATCTACAATATTCCATGAAGCTTGTATTCATATTATTAAAATACTCTATATTGCCAAAAGTATTTGGACGCCTGCCTTTACACGCACATGAACTTTAATGGCATCTCAGCTTAGTCCCTAAGGTTCAATTTTGAGTTGGCCCACGCTTTGCAGCTATAACAGCTTCAGGCTTAGGAGTGTGTCTATGGGAATGTTTGACCATTCTTCTAGAAGTGCATTTCTGAGGTCAGGCACTGATGTCGGATGAGAAGGCCTGGTTCACAGTCTCCAATCTAATAATCCCACTTGGTGACGTGCACTTAAGGCTTGGATGCAGCTGCTCAGCCACGGAAACCCATTCCGTGAAGCTCTCTACCCTCTGTTGTGCTAATCTGAAGGCTGCACAAAGTTTGGAGGTCTTTAGCTATTGACTCTACAGACAGTTGGCAACTTCTGCACACTGTGCGCTTCAGTATGCGCTGACCCCACTCTGTCATTTTACATTGCCTACCACTTCGTGGCTGAGTTGCTGTTGTTCCCAGTTGCTTTCACTTTCTTATAATACGACTAACAGTTTTACATGGAATATATAGTAGCAAAGAAATTTCACAGATGGACTTATTGCAGAGGTGGCAACCTAACAGGATACCACGCTTAAATTCACTGAGCTTCTGACAGGACCCATTCTTTCACAAATATTTGTAGAAACAGTCTGCATGCCTAGGTGCTTGATTTTATACACCTGTGGCCATGGAGGTGATTGGAACACCTGAATCCAATGATTTAAAGGGGTGTCTCAATACTTTTAGCAATATAGTGTAGGTACATGGTCAGAAATATAAATCATGCCAAAGGAGATGTTAATGTGTTTATCTGCCTAATACAGCTCCAACACAACTCCTCAATGGCCATTTTCTAATGGAGCAATCATTACCAAAGCCCACCTACAACTCCCCAGATTTATGAGCCATTGGACCCCTGGCTTAAAGATACCAGAAGTACTTTCCTCAAATGAAATACTCTATACCAGTGGTTTCTGGGACCCCTCTTCATGCATACTTTCCAAACTCCACTACACTATCGCACATCTTATATGTGCAATTTCAGGAAGTTTTTTCCCCATACTTCCCTTCACTATCCCCAGCACAACTCTCTACACTGATCCTCCATCGTAACATTATGCCCTGTACTTTGTTTACCATGTTGCATTTTCTAACTGTCATACTATAGTTAACTTTTCATTTAACTATTTGATTTTCTATCAACTGGTCCTTTGGCTTTGCCACATGGCCACGTACCACCACTAAATTTAGATAGACACTTGCATAGGGCAGGGTGGCTACACTGATATGTAGATATCAATAAAGATGTTGTACGTGTCACATTTAGTCGTTTTAAGGATTTTCATGACAAGATCATAATCAGTTAGCATCCAGGGATTTTTTTTTTCTGTTCTTTATGTATGCAGTACAGTATGTTTTTTTCTGTTTGAGTTTCCTATTCTTCAACATTTGGATGGAGAGGAAAAGATACCTTAAGCAAATAAGTTGTCTAGCAATTGATGTTAAGACCTGTCATTTCTATCATTTGATGGAATTCACTTAAATCAGATGGGAATCTTTTTGTGTAGACCCTTCTTTTAAAATGGTCCAACATACCAAAAGAAAATAACCATTTGTAAGCCATACCATTTTTTTCAATAGCTTGCAAGTAGTTGTGGCTGATGACTTTATTTTAATGCAGAAAAAATAAAAGGGTTTGGAGGATTTGTACCACATAGTTTTCATATTCTAGGCATGAAAAAGACCTAGTTTTGAGTAGAAATTGCATTCAAAGAAAATTATAATACACAACATAAAATATAATTTAGTTCTTTTCTAAATAGGGGCTTCTGTATAATTATGTCTATCTGTTTTATGCTGTATATCCTTGTTTTCAGCACTATGAATTTCAGGTTTAAAAATGGCAATTTCCCTTTTAAGAGGTGGATGCAAAGTTTTGGCAGAAATGTTGAACAACTGAAAGAGAACAGCTGCCCAAGCCTCTTTCTTTGGCTTCACAGTCACTCCCTAAAGATTTTTCAGGATCTTATTGTTAGTGGTGCATTATTGCCTCATAAGGAAAGAAGTCTCACGCCTTCATCTTACAACTAGCACAATTTTGGATTGCCCCAGAGGTGGCAGGGAAAAGTTGAAGCTGCTTCTCTCTCTTGAACCCAGAGACTTGTTGGACAATAACAATGGGAACCAGGACTGGGACGGGGGGGGCAGAAAGGACAGGAGCCCTGGGAGCAACTGTGCACTGGAGGGGCGCAGGTGGAGTGCAGTGATCACACACTGCAGTGCTGGCTAAAGCCAGTCTGAGGGGGGTGATCCTTGGTTGAATATGCACAGCAGACAGTGCAAAGATTGCAGATACTGTCCACAAAAGACCCTGCCCACACAGTGCGTTTGGAGAGCTGCAACAGGGAGCTGAGTGATGGAGCACCCTCCTGCATCTGGCTGGCAGTGGGCACTACTAGAAGACATACACTATATTGCCAGAAGTATTGGGACACCCCTCCAAATCATTGAATTCAGGTGTTTCAATTACCTCCATGGCCACAGATGTATAAATTCTAGCGCCTAGGCATGCGAACTGCTTCTACAAACATTTGTGAAAGAATGGGTCACCCTCAGGAGCTCAGTGAATTCAAGTGTGGTACCGTGATAGGTTTCCATCTGTGCAATAAGTCCACCTGTGAAATTTCTTTGCTACTAAATATTCCACGGTCAACTATTAGTGGTATTATAACAAAGTGGAAGCAACTGGGAACAGCACCACCTCAGCCACGAAGTGGTAGGCCATGTAATGTGACAGAGCGGGGTCAGCTCATGCTGAAGTACACAGTGCACAGAAGTCGATAACTATCTGTAGAGTCAATAGCTAAAGGCCTCCAAACTTCATGTGGCCTTCAGATTAGCACAACAACAGTGTGTAGAGAGCTTCATGGAATTGGTTTCCATGGCTGAGCAGCTGCATCCAAGCCTTACATCACCAAGTGCAATGCAAAGCATCAGATGCAGTGGTGTAAAGCACTCTGCCACTGGACTCTAGAGCAGTGGAGATGTGTTCTCTGGAATGATGTATCACACTTCTTTGTCTGGCAATCCAATGTACATGTCTGGGTTGCCAGGAAAATGGTACTTGCCGGACTGCATTGTGCCAAGTGTAAAGTTTGGCGGAAGGGGGATTATGGTGTGGGGTTGTTTTTCAGGGGTTGGGCTTGGCCCCTTAGTTCCAGTAAAGGAACTCTTAAGGCGTCAGCATACCAAGACATTTTGGACAATTTCATGCTCCCAATTTTGTGGGAACAGTTTGGGGATTTCCCCTTCCTGTTACAACATGACTACACACCAGTAGACAGCTTTCCCAGAAGAGTTGAAGATGTTATAGCTGCATAGGTTGAGCCAACTCAATATTGAACCCTACGGACTAAGACTGGGATGCCATTAAAGTTCATGTGCGTGTAAAGGCAGGTGTCCCAATACTTCTGGCAATATAGTGTATATACATACTCTGTCAAGTGGAGTGATCTCCACCTGTCAGATGATTTCTAAGTCCGGCCTCTCTCATTCAGAGGCCGGTACAGAGATAACGACTCTGCAAGGGTGCATGTATGAAGAACTGAGCAATACAAGCAGTAGGCAGAGGAGGATACATATTAAGTGTGAAGTTATGTTTATTTACAGTCTTTCACTGTAAAATGGACTGGTTAACACCATAGGGAGTTTGGGGGTTTCGTGACTTGGGGGGGGGGGGGTAACTATCTAACGCTGCCATTAGCTAGTAATGTGCAGCACAAATGGTTAATGTACTGCCACTGGTCACTGATGCATTATTGATCAGTGGCTGTGTTAATTAACCTCTTTGTACTGCATTAGTGACCAGTGTTAATTAACCCCTAATGCAGCATTAATGGCCAGTGTTAATTACCCCTTAATGAAGAGGCTAATAAGTTAATAACCATTTCCACTGTCACTGTCCACTAATGCAGCACAAAAGAGTTAATTGGCACCACCACTGACTACCTATGGGGAGGGATATCTAAATAGCATCGCCACACTGATCATCATTGCAGAAAGACCACTCCATTCTGGTCATGTGATCTCTCCTGTGTGAGCCAGCAGCAAGGGTGTGGAGGGAGCACTAGCAAATGGGACATGGAAGCCTATGGGTGACATCACCACTCAGGTTTTACCAGCTGTTGTTGGAGTGGTATTTCCTCGCCCCTGCAGACACTGCTGGCTGACACAGGGAAGAACACATGACCTGACTGGAGAACTGGATATATATATATATATATATTTTGTACACAGGTTGGTCAGCACAGATGTTAGGAGGGGGGAGATGGCATTTTAAGGCTAGTTAGGTTCAGGCTGAAATTCTACTTGTAGAGGCTATCAATGAAAGGGGGTTTAGAAAGCATAATGCCACTGACCACCTATGCTGTGGACTATTTTTGCTGTTACTGACACCAATGCTGGAGGTTATTATTGCAGAAACTGACACTGATGTTGAGGGTTATTAATACGGAAAATGCCATCTATGAAAGGAGTTATTGCGTAAACTTGCACCAATGCTGGGGGTTGTTATTGCAAAAACTGGCACTGATGCTGGGGGTATTATTGATGCTACTGGCACCAATGCTCGGGGATTATTATTGCACAAACTGGCACAGATGCTAGGGGGTTATTATTGCTGCTACTAACACCAATGCTGGGGGTTATTATTGTGTAAACTGGCCCTGATGCTGCGGGTTATTATTATGGAAACTGCCATCTATGCTGGGGATTATTATTGCAGAAATTGACACCAATGTTGGTGGTTTTCAATGCTGATACTGATACCAATGTTGGGGATTATTGTTGAGGAAACTGGAACTGATGCTGGGGGGGTTATTATTACAGAAACTGCTATCTATGCTTGGGGTTACTATTGCAAAAACTGGCACTGATGCTGGGGGTTACTATTGCTGTCACGTTTGATGCTGGGGGTTATTATTGTAGGTACTGACACCAATGCTGGGGTGCTAATATGGCATTTGCATAAACTGGCACTAAAGCTGTTGGTTATTATCACAGAAACTGCCATTTATGCTGTTGGTAATTATTTCAAACTGGTTTTGAAAAGACACTGACTCTTTCATAACAAACAAGAGGTCTTTCAGGGAGAGAAGCAGTTTGCCACTTTTGCCCAGGGCACCAGAAAACCTTGTCCCAGCACTGCTGGAAACTGTTGCTGTAACCAGGGAGAATTCATCACATAAAGAATTTATTGCTGGCTCACTTTTTTAAAACTGTGCAGAAGGCCACACCTCTATATTTGGACATTTGTAAGTGCATTGGTTTTTAATGTTATTGATTTTATTACATTTTCTATATGCTTCACTAGATAGTGAACCCTTTAATTTGTTCATTTATTTTATTGGTTTTGACAGTTTCCAAATCTTCCTGAAATCTGTATGGAATTTAAAACTATAATGACACACATACTGTAAACTGAGACATTTATTTCTAGTAATTACTGTATATAATATTATTTTAAAATTGTATTATAATAATCATATTATAAGTAAAACAACCTCCCTTCTCTTTCGTTACCTTATAGTGTTTTAAAACGGAAAGCTATTTTTTATAGTCTTGTGCCCTGCTGAGACTTATTGGTTAATACCCATTGTAGGCATGTCAAGAGGAGCATGGTGACAAATCAGTGTGTCCTGCTGGAGCAGATGGCATAACTGTTACTGTTTTAATACCAATATGACGTCAGATGTAATTTCAAAATGTATACATACCCTTGTCAAAAGATAGTCAAAAACCAGACAAAGGCTTTTTCAAAAGTAATCCAAAAATGGCCAAAATACTGTACAGTAGGTATGTAGATTAATTTCACTACTTGGATTAGAATGTCCTTTGTTATCACTGCTGTTATGCAGTGTGCTGCTACAAGAAGATTAATTCTATTAATGCCAAAGGGAGAGCTTTGGTGGCTGGATTGATCACAGGAAATATTATCCTAAAGGTATCTAGGAAAAAAACTCAAGACTTAGGCTTTGATCACCTTGTAGCTGCAAATAATGACAGTAGTAACAAAGGACACTGAGAACCAGAATGTTATTGCGAATTACACACAGAAACATCCTGACACCTAAAGAGATGCTCCGGTGTTGCTAAAAACCACACAAGGATCAATTCTCTAAGAAAGTATAAGTTACTTGTTATTTTATCTCATTATCATTTTCTCCTAAAATGTTCTGCTCACAAACACTATGTTCTTTGTGGCATCAGTATTTATTCCATGGAATGGGTATTTAACTGCTGAAAGCTGTATTTTCCCAAAAATCATTATTCCATCAAAGTGTTATTTTATTATAAACTCAAATGCTTTCTTTTCCTACTATCCTCAATAGACTCTACTTCAAAACTAATTTTGATAGTCAAAAATTCACTTGTGGTTGCAGGATGTTCAAATGTGGTCTTTTTGTACTGCTTATACAGTAGTATTTGTTAATCAGGCATGCTGGTTGGCATCTCAAATTCATTCTTTAACAAGTTCCCCAAAACACACAAAATAATCAGGTATTTGTTTAGATTTTTGCCAAATGCTGCCAGTACTAGTTTCCTGGCTTTTATGCTCACAGTCAGTACTTTGAGTTGCTAACTCATAGTAAGTATGCACATAAGGAAGTTTGACTTCTGATATATGTTTTTGCAAAAGGTATATCATTTAGAAAGCATTCAAGACAGAGGGTCAGCAGAACAGCAAAGCACCTAGCAATTTTAGAAGAAAATGAATTTCGGAAGAAAAGAAATGGAAGTGTCTCTTAGGAAATATTTACTTTAACCTGCTTACAGTATCACGAGTGCCTACTAAGAAACACAGCCTTCTTCATCAGTCTTTATCAACACAATAGACAGTCCAACTTGCACAGTGATGCACAGGGAAACAGATTTCAGCATGGCTAGTAAAAACATTCCCATACATTGTTTACTGCCATCATTTCAGCTGCGTAATTGTGAAAAGGAAAGTACAGGTGGAAGAGATGCTTAAGACCAGCATGTGTACCATGTGTATGATCTAGATTGAATGTCCCTATGTCAACTTCTTGCTGACAAAGGGAATCTAATAGGGCTTTTTGTGTCCCTCTACTTGCTGAATAAATGGGAAAAGGAAGGCACAGGTGAAGTAGATTCTAAAGACTAGGTCAGCATGTACAGTATTATATATATAATGTGGATTGAATGTCCTTATGTCAACTTCCTACTGACACTGGGAAACTAATAGGGTTTTCTGTGTAAGTTCTCTCCACTAGTTAAAAAAAAATTATATCTGTGCTGGAGGTCACAGCCTCAAGAACCCCCATTGGCATTTGTTTTTAATAAGCCCAAACTGGTAAAAACACAGTTATTATGCTTTTAAACTTTGTCAATGCAATTTTTTTTTTTAGCCAACATCCAATTTAATACTAAAATGTAATACCTTTTAGACTAAGCCGATTTATCTCTGCAAATGCAAATTTATTCAAATCCCAAAGTTAAAACACAATTATAGGGTGTGTTAGCAGAAAGTCATACCTTTGTGAGGGCCATCACCTTTTGTGAGGGCCATCACAATCTGGAAGAGGGAGGAATACAGTGGACTGGACAATAACAGAGCCAAAGAAGAAAGAAAATGGATTAAAGAAGAAAGGTGACTACAAGACATAACGTGAATGAGAATAGAAGTAGCTGGTTCTGGAGAGGATCACAGGGAGAGGTTTGTTGCAGACAGTAAGGAGAGTTCAACTGAGGAGGATGTTTACTGCTTTTGGTAGAAGAAGTGGAAATGCCAAATTAACTCATAGGGGGTAGATTCTACTGTATGAACCCTCTATAGCAGAGGTGCCAAACTTCATTTCATTGCGGGCCGTATCAGCATTATGGTTGCCCTCAAAGGGCCGATTGTGTCTGTAAGACTAGATGTCCAGAGCACCCCACCCCCCCATTACTTCAAATGTCAAGAAACCAACACCCTCCCTAACATCACCGTGCACCCCCTTTGGGGGCAGAGCTGAAAAGCAGAAAGTGCAGGGTCTGGAGGAGGACCATAGGAGGAGTGGAATCAGTTACCACAGTCCAGACAGAGATGAGGGGGTGCTGCAGCTGCACTTAGAGGTGCAGGATTTGTTCTATTGTCCTCTTTGCTGCTGATTGCTGAGACAAGGTGGGGTGGAGACAAGGGGGTACCTGCAAGAGAGGTGCAAGGGCCACATGAAATGGCCTGGAAGGCCGGATTCTGCCCGTGGGCCTTGTGTTTGACATCTGTGCTCTATAAAGTTCACTTAAGTCCCCCTAGATTCGTTTTTATAAGGTGGGAACAGCACAAAAAGAAAGAAAAAAGAGAGCGTGCAGGGTCGCCCTAGTGTAAAACCATTTATTGGCGGAAAATGAAAAGATTCAATTCATTCACATGCAGTGATCGAAATGCAGGCACATCAAAATAGTCTAGCTGTCTAGCTGCCTCCCCTGGTCCGTGGTCCAACAACCCGTAGAGGAGGACTGTGCAAGTTGTCAAGCTCAAAGTTGTATGAACCTGGAACACTGCTGACACACAGCCCAGTAAGCAGGGCCCAGTGTGCACGCACCTAGCAGAGTCGGCGTCACTCACAGATGGGATAGGAACCTCTAGCAGGAGCGGAAGAGACACACAGAATGTTGTTGCTAGGACATCTTGTTTTCGAGGCGTGTTCTCCTTTCTCAAGCTCAGCCCACCCTAGGCAAAGCAAAACATTATATAGAGACTCAGGAGCCACCTCCTCCACACACCTTAAAGAGAACCCAACCCAAACAAGAGAGGCAGGGTAGAAGCAATCTCTTAACAATGCAAATGGTGGATTTTAAGATACCTCAAGCTCATTTGCATAATACAGACTTAATAGTCAAAGTCCAATATTTTAAGTATCTCTTTGAAGCCAGACAACTAATATTGAAAAATGTTAAGTTAAAAATTAAAAGATAAATAAAGATGATAAAATGGAATAAAAACCACTTCTGTTCGCTAAATCGTAAAGCAATCATAATACTGCAGTGACACACTCTTTGGCGTGTAGATGTGTATATGTATGTAAAAGGAAAAAACATATAATAAATTATAATACAATAATTAAAAACATACATATATAAATATTGACCATAATGTTTTAAAAAAGAGGACACACCATAACCCTTTAGACATAAATTCCAAGGGGAAAGGGTCCATAGAGGATATACAGTATATGTATACAGACAGCGCTAGAGTGGATTTTACACTAGGGTGATCCTGTGTTCTGTCTTCTTTCTTTTGTGCTAATCTAGATGTGTTCTTGCCCCATGAAGGAACTATCTGGGAGCTACAGTGACCAGGTGAAATTAACCCTTGATGCACTGATGTACTCCTAATACCAGTAGAGATGGTGCATGAGGATCAGCGCATGGTGTATATTTTGTTTTCTTTTTCTATAAGATGGGAACACCTTTGAAGCTCAGTGGTTTACAGATGCCAGTCACAATGAGCTGCTTTTGAATTATTTGACTTACTTTTTAAGAAACATGTATTTGCTCTGTTTTTTACTGTGCCTATTCATGTGCAGTAGGATGTTTATTTTGAAGGAAGATGGACTAATGGACCTTAGTTCATATTTTATTTTACTTGCACAATTGTTTCAAAGGTGTATGATTTTTTTTATATTCTTTCTTCTGAATTGCAATGTGAGAAGATCATACTTTGAGTAACCACATTCCGTCCTAGTGACTTGGGTTCTTCTTTTTAGAATTGGGAGAGTATTTGAAATTGGCTTTAATATTCCTGCATGGGGCTGTGTAGGGAAAAAGATGTGTGTAATATTCTGGATTTGTGTGTATATGTGTATTGTGCTGAATTTAGTATGCCTATATGTGAGTATAATTGATGTGCTGAACTATGGTTCTATTACAAGTGTGGGTGAATCCAATATTAGTGCATGGTTTGTGGGGTGATAAATCACTCAAGTTGTGGGGTGAGTTTTTATTATACAGTGGGGCAAAAACGTATTTAGTCAGCCAACAATTGTGCAAGTTCTCCCACTTAAAAAGATGAGAGAGGCCTGTAATTGGCATCATAGCTAGACCTCAAGTATGAGAGACAAAATGAGAAAAAAAATCCAGACAATCACATTGGCTGATTTGGAAAGAATTTATTTGCAAATTATGGTGGAAAATAAGTATTTGGCCACCTACAAACAAGCAAGATTTCTGGCTCTCACAGACCTGTACCTTCTTCTTTATGAGGATCCTCTGTCCTGCACTCATTACCTGTATCAATGGCACTTGTTTGAACTTGTTATCAGTATAAAAGACACCTGTCCACAACCTCAAACAGTCACACTCCAAACTCCACTATGGTGAAGACCAAAGAGCTGTCGAAGGACACCATAAACAAAATTGTTGACCTGCACCAGGCTGGGAAGACTGAATCTGCAATAGGCAAGCAGCTTGGTGTGAACAAATCAACTGTGGGAGCAATAATTAGAAAATGGAAGACATACAGACTACTGATAATCTCCCTTGATCTGGGGCTCCACGCAAGATCTCACCCCGTGGGGTCAAAATGATCACAAGAACGGTGAGCAAAAATCCCTGGACCACACGGGGGGACCTAGTGAATGACCTGCAGAGAGCTGGGACCAACGTAACAAAGGCTACCATCAGTAACACACTACGCCGCCAGGGACTCAGATCCTGCAGTGCCAGACGTGTCCCCCTGCTTAAGCCAGTACATGTACGGGCCCATCTGAAGTTTGCTAGAGAGCATTTGGATAATCCAGAAGAGGATTGGGAGATTGTCATATGGTCAGATGAAACCAAAATAGAACTGTTTGATAGAAACACAACTCGTCGTGTTTGGAGGAGAGAGAATGCTGAGTTGCATCCAAATAATACCATACCTACTGTGAAGCATGGGGGTGGCAACATCATGCTTTGGGGCTGTTTCTCTGCAAAGGGACCAGGACGACTGATGCATGTACAGGGCAGAATGAATGGGGCTATGTATCGTAAGATTTTGAGTGCAAACCTCCTTCCATCAGCAAGGGCATTGAAGATGAAACGTGGCTGGGTCTTCCAACATGACAATGATCCCAAACATACCGCCCGGGCAATGAAGGAGTGGCTTCGTAAGAAGCATTTCAAGGTCCTGGAGCGGCCTAGCCAGTCTCCAGATCTCAACCCCATAGAAAACCTTTGGAGGGAGTTGAAAGTCTGTGTTGCCCAGCGACAGCCCCAAAACATCACTGCTCTGGAGGCGATCTGCATGGAGGAATGGGCCAACATACCAGCAACAGTGTGTGCCAACCTTGTGAAGACTTACAGGAAACGTTTGACCTCTGTCATTGCCAACAAAGGGTATATAACAAAGTATTGAGATGAACTTTTGATATTGACCAAATACTTATTTTCCACCATAATTTGCAAATAAATTCTTTCCAAATCAGCCAATGTGATTGTCTGGATTTTTTTTCTCATTTTGTCTCTCATACTTGAGGTCTAGCTATGATGCCAATTACAGGCCACTCTCATCTTTTTAAGTGGGAGAACTTGCACAATTGGTGGCTGACTAAATACTTTTTTGCCCCACTGTATGTATGATCAGGATTAAATGTATACAGTGATAGGAATCGTGCATGTGTACTGTAAGGAAATATGTCTTATTAACTGGCATCCATTTTGTATAATGCCTCCATTTCTAGATGTGTGAACAGTTAGTTTTGTAACTTCTCTCTCGTTTTCTTAGACTAGTTTCATTTCTGTAAACGGAACTACCTTATATGGTATCCCTCAGCTATTTGCAGTTTCTGTTATTCACATAACTATATTGATAAGAATGGAATGTTTCATTGGTCATCCTAAGATTAAGCAATGCCTACTGAGTTCCGTATAACCGTTCTTGTCATGCATTAAACTTTCAGAGATTTAGCTTGCACACTTCTGGAGCTTTATTTCTCCCAGGCCTGAGGGTGAAAATAACAAGGACAGGGGCTACAGACATAGGCTGATTTCTATCAACTGGTGTCGCGAAGTGGGATTAAAGGTAAGGCTGGTCAGGTAAACTGAACCAGTTTTAGTTTTACCTGGATTGTCCCCCTTTAAGACCGATGGATTGTAGCCCAAAGTTTCCGTTTGAGATTGTTGGATCTCACAGGGAGTCTTTGAGGTTGAACCTCAAAGGGAATTCAGAGGTTTTGGGAACCTCTGGGGAAAAATTGCCTAAGCAGGAATAATTGTGAATTCACAGGAGTCCTAGTTTATTTTTGCCATTTTAGAAGTATAAGTGCTTATTTGCTGTAGGTTAAGAGACTATTAAGTAGTAAGTTTGTTACAGTATAGCGATATTACAAGTGTCGTACTTTTAAGTGTTAAACTCCTGAACTGTTGAGAAGGTTTTGTCGGTGTTACAGCCTCTCTGCTTTAGAGAATAAGTATTGACACTGTAATATTTATTGCTTTGCCTAACAGCTGTTTTGCGTCAAAGACGGGTATAATACAAAGGTGAGAGATCTCTACCCAAACATTTTTAAGCCTCCGTGTAAAGTGTTAAGTGATATTGCTGAAAAAAAAAGAAAAAGACAAGAAAATCCTGAATTGTCTAGGTTAACTAACTTGTAAGGAATGTTTGATAACTGTATTGCTATGGGATGAACTTTCTGAAAGCAGAAGGTTTTCACTGGCTGAAATATGCATCTGGTTACACTCCAGAGCACAGTAGCTTAAATCTCCACTCTTTACCCCCCACCATCTGCTCCAACAAGTTATATAAAAGTATATCCAGCTTTACCTAAAAGAGAGGATGCTTTTTTTTCTCTTCAGACCTTCAAGGGCAGACAGACCATCACAGTCTCCCTTAGTTCAGGCAGAAAAACACAGAGTTCTGATAGTACAGAAAGGGAGAAGGGAGGGGCAGAGAGGGGGAGGAGGAAAAGACAGTTACAAAGCAGACAGTGCTTATAAGACATGAACAGGGGTGGACTGACAACTCATGGGGCCCCGGGCAATAGGGGATCATGGGGCACCTGTGTCCTTGCCCAAACTCAAAAAAGCCTATGAAAAAGGTACCATGGGCATCTCATGGGGCCCCCTACTGACCTCAGGCCCTCAGGCAGTGCCCGAGTTTCCAAATGGTCAGTCCGCCCCTGGACATGAAATTAATAATTGATGGAATTTTGGGATATGACATGGATTCAGGGTTTGACTGGACAAAAGTGCCTACAATACATGTTCCAGTTGATCCTAGAACCCTGGCAGCCACTCATGTATGGCTAAAGGAAGACATTTAGAGAAAGGTGTGGGAGTAGGTGATAGCCGAGATGGAGAGAATATGGAAGAGTAGGAATTCGTTAGCAACTGCTGTTGCTTGTAAGCAAGGAACAAAAGAAACAGTGACAGAGCATGTGAAAAGATTTAGAAAAGTTTGGAAGGAAGAAGCTGGGATGGATATGGCTAGTGCAGAAATGGGCACTATATATATCTAAACTTTGACGGCAGGATACAGACCTGACATTTTGCTGTTAATAAGATGCTTATTTCAAACTGGACAAAGATGGATGTAGGTACGTTTGAGAAAGACACTGCTGGATGTTTTGAAGTCTCCAAATTTACCAACAAAGCACATTTTCAGGGGTTACAACATAGTTATAATCCTATAGAAAGAGGTAACAACTGGAAAAGGGGACAAGAGTAAAATGTGACCCTTCAATTGGTATCACTGGGACATGTGCCAAAACCTGGGAAACACCCCCTTTGAGTGTTTCCGACTCTCATAGGAAAGGTTCCATAGTGAAACATTCTTTCAAAATCATATCAGGATGCCCTGTGAATTTGCTAAGCAGAGATCTGTTGGGAAAATTCAAGGTCACAATCAGAGTAAGTGAGAAGGGAGGGTTGCACATGGAGTCATCTCACTGGTTTTGTGAGCATGGAAGATTTAGACAAAGTGAAGCCTGAAGTCTGGGCTAACAGTAAGCTAGATGTAGGGTATATTCCCTGTATACATTACAAGGCCAGACTCAAACCTGGAGTTGGTCCAGGAAATTAAAAGCAGTATCCTTTGTCACAAGGAGATTGATGGTACTTACCATTTAGTGCAAGATCTCAGGGCTATTAACAATATCATTATTCCAATTGCACCCATCATCCCAGATGTGCCCTCATTGATAACTCCATTCTACACTGTATTATACTGTGATCGATTTAAGCAAAGTTTTTTTTATTCAGTCCAAGTTGAGGAAGAGACACAACTACTGTTAAGTTTTACTCTGGTCAACAAACAGTTAACCTGGGCCAGATTGCCCTAAGGCTACGTGAATTCTCCGCCTGTATATTCCATGGCCCTCTGAGAATCCTTAAAGGGTTGGGCACCCCACCATGGTTCCATGTTGCTCAAGTACATGGATGATTTATTACTTTGTTCACCCAACAGGGAGGCTTATAGGCAGAACAGTATATCTCTGTTAATTTTTTTGGGTACAAAGGGACACAAGGTGGCAAGGCATAAGGTATAATGTTGTCAAACTTCGGTGGACTACTTGGGTTTCACTCTGTCACAAGGCAACAGAATGGTAAGCCAGTCCAGGATCCAAGTTATTATGGGTCTGCCCCACCCGAAAACTAAAAAGGAAATGTTCTCCTTCCTTGGTATGGTCAACTAGTGTCGCAAATGGATACCTGACTGCTCCCATTATGACATCATTCTCAGGCAGCACACTAAGACTGAGGCTTCAGACCTCATTAAGTGGACCAAGTATCCACCAATGCCTACCAAATCTTGAGATCCTCACTAGTTTCCTCTCCTGTTCTGGGTTTTGATGTTTGATGTTGATGTTGATTTTCATGTGTACGCTCGTGATAATTGTAAAACCATGATGGTTGTGGTCGCTCAGAATCATGGAGGACACATGAAGGCAGTAGCCTATTTTTCGAAAGTAGTGCCAAGTCTGGTGCAGGGCATGTCTGAGAGCCCTGACTGTCTGTGTCATGGTGGTAGAGGACTCAATAAGTATAACTCTGGGACATAAAACCATCCTTCACACTGGCCATCATGTACTGCATGTCCTTAAGAACCTTCTTACGCAGGACATGACAGGACAAAGGGAAAGTGGTTCTGAAGTAATTTTGACATAAACTGCTAATTTGGAAGTGAAATATGCAGGTTCTAATTCAGGTCCCTTAGCTATGTTAAATTGTGTGCTAGGGATAAAGGGTGAAACTGATAATCCACCGAGGAACATGATTGTGTTCAGATAATACATGAAGACACCACTCCCAGAATAGACATGCAACAAAAAGGGTTGACATTAGATGCAAATGATCTAATGTCAAAGGGTGGTATCATAGGACTCCCATGTCACAGTGCACAGTTCTATGGTATAGGATATTAGGGTTGGCAGGTAGTGAGAGATGAAATAAAGCAAAGGAAGTCATCCCTCGACGGGAATCTCTGGTAAGTATAGACTTGGACATAGGACCAACATTTACATCAAAGGATACATGAGGTAGCCAAACTGATGAGCATTGATTAGACGTTCTACATACTCTACCATCCACAGAGTTCTGCTCAGGTAGAAAGGGCAAATAGGACACTGAGGAAAACCTAAGGAAGACAACAGGTGGGACATTTAAGGGATGAGAGATGTATCTGCCAGCTGTTCTGGCTGAGATGAGGACGACCCCTAATAAAGTCACCAAATTTTCCTTTTTGAAATTTTTATGGGCAGGCCATTCCCCATCTCCTGGACAAGAGGTCCTGTGGTAGTTATGACAGGTGATTTAGATATATCCAGGAATTTATTAGGGTGTCAAATGGTATATACGGTGATGTCTCTCTTTTCTTTTCTTTTTTTCACAGATAATCTAGCCCACCCGTACAAGCCAGGAGATCGGGTAGTGATTAAGGACCTTCACAGACACAAGACCACAGATCTGCCATGTGGGGAACCTACCATAGTGATGGCTGGGATGAGAACCATCTGATTCTAATGTCTGGATACATGCTTCTAGAGTAGAGTGGAACCCAGAACCACTAAAGAACCAGCAGCAACAGATGGAACAAGGAAAGGAGACCGACCTATAAACATCTTCCAATTTTCAGAATGCTGCTTCATCCAGAGACAGCGTGGAAGAATTTTTGGATTGAGTTGTCTCTCAGTGATAACTTTTTCAGTGGCTTACTTGGCTAGCTACTGCTACTATCACCCAGGAGAATGGACACCAATCTGTGGCCACAACAGTAAGACTGTGAATGACACTGAACTAATAAAAAAGAGCAGAAAAGATAATTTACTGAAAATATGATACTATTGAAATTTAAGTTTAGGTATGCCAAGCTCTCGGGAACCGAGAGTTGTTGGGATGCAGTATGCTTCACCCTGACACCGTGAACATTCTTTTGTATGCTGCACCAAAAAATGTCTCATCATTGTTTATTGGTAATCTTAGTATGATTTTAGAAATGTTACTACAAGGTCTAAATTTGAAGTGGTGTGAATATGATGGAACCTGAATGGTGTTTTCATTTAGGCAACAAATCAAATGAAGGAAAGACTTTTGTAGTAAGTCTAAACTTAATGTCACTGGGAAGGTACCTGAGGATGGTAACTTTGTACAAGTAAATAACACTAAGAATATATTAAAAAAATACATAGGAAACATAACTACAGGTGTTTTTTTTAATGTTGAATTTAAATGTTGTATTGAGTAAACAGGTGCTTATGAATAAAATGAAAATAGAGCAAATGGGTGCAGCATTGACCGAGCTGTGTGAGTCTATTACTGACTATGAGTGTTGTACATGGATACATAACACATCTGCTGAGATCCCAGACTATGATGAAGTCATTGAGAATCGTAGGGCTCTATGATTCTCAATGACTTCATCATAGTCTGGGATCTCAGCAGATGTGGTAAATTCTTTACAAGATTGGTGGTTTAAGAAAGTAGGCATATTGATTTTGTTGTTCTTTCTAATATTTATGTTTTTGCTAAACTTTGCATGTGCATTTTTAACAAGTTTTTAAAGAATCCGGATGCATATTGGAAAAAACAGCTGTGAAATTTGATGTGTTGTCACTATGTGACAAAAGAGAGGAACTGTAAGGAAATATGTGTTATTAACTGGCATCCATTTTGTATAATGCCTCCATTTCTAGATGTGTGAACAGTTAGTTGCGGTTTTGTAACTTCTCTCTTGTTTTCTTAGACTAGTTTCATTTCTGTAAACGGAACTACCTTATATGGTATCCCTCAGTTTCTGTTCTTCACGTAACTATATTAATAAGAATGGAATGTTTCATTGGTCATCCTAAGAGTAAGCAACACCTATTGAGTTCTGTATAACCGTTCTTGTCATGCATTAAACTTTCAGAGATTTAGCTTGCACACTTTGGTGTCTAGAGCTTTATTTCTCCCAGGCCTGAGGGTGAAAATAACGAGGACAGGGGCTACAGACATAGGCTGATTCCTATCATGTACCTGTGCTGTGTTTCCTGTGCTGGATTGCTCATGAGGTGATAAATTGTACTGTTGTGTTTGAGTGTGTCCTAACGCAATATTAAACCCAAAAGCAAACATTTATTATATTGCAGCTTACCAATTCTTAAATGCAATGGCTTTATTAGTTTCATTGTGAGCTGGAGTTTAAATTTCATTTGTTAGTGTATCTAAATCTGCTAATACATTTAACACTACCCGCCCCCCCTCCCCAGACTGAAAATGTGCTGTTTTCTGTGCCTCTTATCTCATTCCTCTAGTGGTGTGTCTCACTAGTAATGGAGGTGTGTTACTGGTCAGATCACCAGGTGAAAACAGAGGGGAAAAAAGCCAAAAAAAAAATAAAATTGATGCAGCCACTACATCTAATGCTTGGTAAGCTGCAATATATTAAATTATTGGTTAAGTGTGCTAGATTATATAATTTAAAGTGGGTGTGATGTGGATAACATTATTCTGCTTAATTTTCTGGATTGTAATATCCAATATAATTAAATAATATTTGTGTTAATTTATTGAGTAAAGCATGAAACATGTTGGAAACGTTTGTCGATCAGCAGAGGAATTTCACAGGATACATAGTCCCAGTGGGGAAGATTTCTCTATCCATTTTGCTTGTGTGGATGGAGGAATCTGTTATTTTTTTCGATCAGTCCACTGGCCAATCAAAAACGAATGAGTCATCCATGGACACCTTTGGAGGATTGAGATAAACCACTTAAAGCTGACAGAGGTGTTTGCATTGACCAGCTTTTATAAAACATTATCCCAAAAGGAAAAAAAAATGTTTCTGTAACTGTTTAGAAAATGTTAGCTGTAGCTAGGATTTAATTTATTAGTCACTTATGTAAACTCTATCTTAATATACCAATCCATCCAATACTACCATCTCCACTGGTTGACAATGCTCCTTTCCAAGATTGGCTTTGTTGCTTCATAGACAACAGGGGAAACTGAGTGCTGGCACCCTACAACAGGAAGTGTGCTACTGGCCGAAGCATAAAGAAAACTATTGCAATCGCCACATCTAAAGATTATTAGCCGCAACCAATGCTTTAAGGACTGTCAAGATTAAAAGGTTTTGAACAAATGTGTATCAATTAATATATACAGTGCTGGGCAAGACTATTAGGGAATCACCACAGGAGGCTCTCTTAAACTCAAACCTCCTGACTGTACTAACACCATATTTCGTCTGTTGACATTTATATTTAAGGTGGCATAGCAAGCCTTGGAGAAAAACTGGTGGTCCTCCAATATATGAAAACTTAAGTTGAAAAAAAAAAAGGTGGCATGGTACCTGATCCAGGAAAAGATGGTAGAAATAATAATTGACATTGCCTATAATTTGAGAAGACAGGGTCTCCCTGGGTGGACCATTACCTTCTGAAAAACCTGGACAGATCTCTGCTGCTTGTACAGCAGAGTCTCATATGAAACTCACCCAAGATCTACTGGCTTCCCTGAGAGCTCACCCCTTGGCATTCCCCCCTCTTCTCTCCATTTCCATCTTTCCTTTCCCTTTCTCCCTTAATTCTCTGGTAATATTCTCTTCAATCTGTTTCCTAAGTTAGTCGTCCAGGGTTGCTTTCCCTGCCTCACCATACTCCTTACCTAACAACATCTATAGGGCTGTTGACCTTCCAGACTTCCAGAGGGGGATCTCCTCAGCCGTACAGATGCTGTGTGAAACTACTTTGTCAGTATAAGAGGGTAGTGTTACCAGTTGTCCTTCTAGATAACTGCATTTTCCTTCAGTTGACACTATTAATATTTCCATGTGATTGCATATTTGTATCATTGTGAAACTTTGAATCTGCATTGCTTAACTGTAAAACTTTGATGGTTTTTCATTTATATTCAATGTGTTTTTCTAATAAAAATTTATTGAAAAAGGATTATTAACTGCTTCTCGACTAGCCACTATTTATGAACAGCAGGGCAGGATAAGCACTGTTCTGGGAGGATGTACTCCATCCTTCTGTTCATGCACCTCATGAGCACAGCAGCAAGATTTGTGACAACTATGTCCCCTAACACAGCAGATCACACATTGGGGTAAAGGGCCACTGTCAACAATGGTTGTACTGCTGTGGTAGTGATCAAGTACAATGGCTGGCTACTCTGATATTACTGTATGTCAATGCCGCCAGCCTTTGTCTCTGAATATCACCACAGCACTATAATGGGACCTGACCAGTGCTACCAGTCACTGCAGTGTCCCTAATTACTGTCGCACCAGTCACAGTGTCTCTGATCACTGCCACATGAGTCACTATGCCTCTTAATAAATACGCTGGATTGTCTACTTTCCCAATAGGGGTAATTTTTGGGTGTATTTGTACTGTTCTGGTATTTTAGCTTCTCAAGAAATGAGATTGGCAGTCAGTACATCAGGAGTGATCAATTTTCAAATAGATATACCATAGTTTGTAGACTATAACTTTCACATAGGTTAAGTAATATACAATTATTTGGGTAATTTCTACCAAAGAAATGTAGCAGAATAAATTTTGGCCCAAATTTATAAAGAAAGATTATTTATTTGAAACATATTATACCAAACACTAAGAAACATTTTTTTTTAACTTTCAGACATTTTTCCTTTATATAGCAAAAAAAAACAAGTGGTTGGATATCACCAAAAGAAATGTTTATCTGTCTCAACAAAGATTAACAGAATATAATAATAATACCAGCTATCAAGTTTTATGTTTGTGGTCCTATCACTAGGTTTATAAAATAAGACCCCAACATTTGTTGCCTTTGTAGGTCAAAGGCAAAGAGCACATACCATTCACATCCATAAAGTTTTTGGCTGTATTTAGTGACTCTTAAAAGTTTTTTTTCTGTTGAAATATGCCCTCCTCTAGTTAGACTGCTAGATTCAATTTAGCTTTTGGCTCTTTCACTGTAGTGAGTAGAGCAGTGATTGATTCGGTTTGTTCAGGGTTTCCTTAGCTGCGAGTTTTATTCCTCCCACCTGCCTCTGAAAGAAGTTTCCAGAGTATAGGACAGGGAGATTCAAAAGGTCAGTTGGATATTTATCATGCGCCAGTCAATCCCTGGAAGAAGCATCCAGAAGGCAGCTGGGAGGGTGATAGATGTGCAGAAGGCCTGAGCAGAGGATTCCGGTTCTCTTGAGATGGCTGCCCCTGGAGGCAGCTCCGTTAAGACAAGAAAGTGCAGTCTGGGCCTCAGCAGCTGTTGGGCTGAGGGCCTGGGGAAGATTGTCAGAGGGTTTCATTTTTTGGAGAGCACTGCACTGAACTCCTGGTCTGGAGAAGGATCTTATTATCTCCCTCATTGAGGAACTGCTGGGAACTAGTAGTTGTTCAAGTGTCAGAAGGGAACAAAGTGCCAGATGTGTCTATATGGACTGCTGCTGTAGGGTCCTAGATAACCTGTCCATTCTCTATTAACCATATAAAAGCTGCTATTGGAAGATTAGAGAAAAGTTTTTTTTCCTGTTGCTACTGATCTCTTTGGAGTACACTGTGACCCTAATCCCCTCTCCTGTTAAAGTTCTTCAGCAATAAATACTAAAAAGACATCCCCTAGACTAAACCTAAATTGTCAGTGTGCATGGGACTGTGATTGAGTGACTGGCAGCCTTTGTACTACTTTTGGAGAACCTGTCTATTTCCAGCTTACACTCCAGGGGTAGGCTCTACACGTGTTTTGTGGTTTTCGCTACTGTAGCTTTAGTGATTAGGATTATCCATTTTAATTATGTTTACAAAGGTGGATTATTCGCAGGCTGTAGCAATAAGTTCAACTGAAACATTCCTAGAACGAAACCTGGATGTTGCATCAATATTTTGCTCTTCCTTGATGTGACAGTGACTATTACAGGTTACTATTGACTCCTTTTGTAGGACTGATCTGACTTCTGTCAGTAATGCATAGCCAATAGTGACAATATTTTTCTTCAATTACTTTAAAGCTGAACTGTGGTCATGTGACTTTAATATCTTTAGACATTTTATTAACTGTTTACCTCTGTCATGTAGTAGTTTTGATCCTCTTCATTTTATGTTATTAAAGTGACCAATGGCATGTATTTAAAGCTCATGTTATCTAAGGATCTCTGGCTTTTGCCACCACAAAGTGTTCCAGTGTATTTTTTTATCCTTAACATCTGTAGACAGACAATGGGAGATGTTATTGGTGCATTCAAACTGTACATTCAACATCTAACAGAAATTATATTGTTCTCCTGGACAAAACCAATAAACATCAAGACTGTGGACACCTGCAATGCTGACACCTGATGATCGGCATGTTATGCAAGCAATTGTCAACATGAAACATATATGTGCATGCCATGCATCTGGTAGTTAGCTGGGAAGACAGAAACTAATAGACTTGTGCGTTTCATTTCATAACCAATTGATTTTTGGAAGAAATTATGATTTTTGGAGATTCGGATGTACAGTATATGAATCTCTGAATGGACAAAGTAACAAATGTCAATGAATCTGAAAAAAGTTATAACAAAGTTAACTAATGCATTTGTTTTATTTGGATGATGTCATATGATGCGATAGTAGTTCGGGCCCATGGGGAAATTAATTACATTTTCGAATTTGGTCAATAATTCAGATTCAAGTCAATTTGTGAATTAAATTGAATTTAATTGTCACAGTTTAATACAATTCTTGGGTTTGAAAAATTCAGGACCAACAAATTTTGGTTTATTTATTCCGTTCCGTCTGAAAATATTGAATCCTTCCAATTTTTTTTTCAATTATATGAATATTGAATCTACCCAAAATATAAAGCAATCGTCTGAAAAAAATGCTAGATTTTTCGAATCCACTCGAACCAAAGAATATATACGAAATGAATGCCAAAGATACGAAACAAATTCCAAAAACGAATCAGTTCAACATAACAAATATGACAAAACGAAAATCTTCAATGAACTAATGCATCCGAAATTAAACTAAACAAAAATGTCCTGCATGCATATGTCTAGAACATAACACACATTTTCTGTTGCAATGCATTTTTGAGTCATGACACAATTACCTCTTACTCATTGTGGACCAAGGACAGAAAGGCAAAGAGGAGGCTTGACTAAGTCTACCAGACAATTATTACAATTTTGCAATCTCCAACTGATTTAACCCAATCTAATTGGAATTTTGCAATGGGCAAATGGATGTGATTTTATGCACCCCTGCCACCCTGTAGCAGTATATCTGCTATAGGACGGTGGGAATGTGGTTAAACACTGTAAATTATTGCTTTTACGGTGTCATCATTGGGACTGGTGTGATGGCAAGGAGTGGCATGTCTGTTGGAGTAGCTGGCTGGTGATGTCAACTCTTCGAGTTTTCAAATTTTTGGAATCCAGTTTACCTTACATTATGGTATGTGCTAGAAATACCTTATTAGTTGACAACTTTGTGTAAAAAAAAAATATTTATATTTTCATTTTTCTTTACTGCTTTTTCAAACACTTGTGGCATAAAAAGAGATTTCCAAAAAACTTACTATGCCTTTCAAAAACATGTTGGAGTGGTTTCTTTCCAAAATTTGGTAATTTTGTAGGTGTTTCTACTGTCCTGATGCTCCAGGACCTCCACAAATTTGACAGGTATTCAGGAAATTAGATGCATAATTTATGCTCCTTGAAAACCCAAAGGCATTCCTTAAATTTTGGGCCCCTCTATGCATTTATGCTGTGAAAAAGTCTCACACATGTAGTATCCCCATACTCAGGAGGCATAGCAAAAAGTGTGTTTTTTGGGTGTAATTATAAATATAGAAGAGAGACAGCACCACCACTCTAAGTGTAGACAGTTAAAATCAGGTAGATTTAATGATAAAATTGCTCACAATCTGCCTGATTGTAACCATCTACACTTAGAGTGGCTCTGCTGTCTCTCTTCTCTACCTGCATTAGGAGTATCTACAAGTTCTTACAGCTGGCTGCCTCCTCAGACAAGTCCATACTACTATAAGCCCCCCACTACAGATGGATTTGGACACCACCTCCAAATGGACCCATTGCTGATGATCCATCCCCAAACGTACACAGGGTAGATGCGTCTTAGCGCTCCCTCCCCCCACTCACCTCTGAATGTAATTATAAGTATGCCTATGCTGCATGTGAGAAATAACTTGATAAGTTAAGAACTTTGTAAAAAACAAAAAAATTGTCCCTGATCACTGCCACACCAGTCATACGTATGATGACACTCTACTGGTGATTGTATATAAAAATAGTAACAAAAACTACTGTTAATAGTATAAAAATGTGACAAAAAAAATTACAATTTCAAATAATTCACCATATACTACAAAATACTCAGCAAATACCTTGGACAGTCTACTTTCCAAAAAGGGGTAATTTGGGGGGTATTTGTACTGTCCTGGCATTTTAGGGCCTCAAGAAACGAGATAGGCCATCAGTACATTAGGACACATTTGTTTTCGAAATTGTTGGTATTTGTTTTACTTATATAGCAAGAAATAAAAAAATCCAGTGTTAGATACTATCAAAAGAAAGCTCTATTGTTTCTATATAAACAATGATAATAATTTAATTTGGGTACAGTGTTGCATGACTGAGTATTTGTCATTCAAAGTATGACAGCACTGAAAGCTGAAAAATGGCCTGGGCAGGGAGGGGGTGAAAGTTTCCAGTATTGAGGTGGTAAAATAATAAGAGATTAATTAAAATAGGAAAAAAATATTTCTGTGCATTTGTCACTCTATATGATAAAAACAGACCAGTTTTTTTTTGTTTATGCTTTGTACCATATACAAACTTTACATGTACTTAAAAATCATATTTTATAATATTTAGGTATAAAAAGTAGTCACAGAGCTATTGTCAAGTTAACGGACACATGCTGATGCTTCTAAATGTGGCCTGGGCACCAATGACATCCGGTCATGAAAGGCTTGATGAATAAGTATACACTCAGTGTATGAGTATAAGTACACAGTATAAATACACAGTGAGTGTATTTGTACAAGTATAACATAGATAATGCATAAGTAATAGCTAGATGATATAATTATTTAAACAGCACAATTTAGCTGATTTAATTATCTACTTGTTAAATCCTAATAAATTATTAGAAGTACTCAAATTTTTATAATTACACAAAACTATTTTTTGTTGGCATTGCAGAATTGAAATTTCATTACCACTTTTATTCCAATATAACATTTTCTATGTATTCGCTGCACCTTTTGTAGTAATTCTCAGCAAAGCTGCACATTGTAGTATAATCCCCGTCAACTGGGGAAAGCTGGAGTCGCTTACAGAGAAATAAGGTATCAATCTAGTGCACATGTTTCCAGCTGCTTTGAGTTTAGTTCCTCTCACTTTCTTTGCATCTTTTTAGGTGTTCTTAGCGGCCAAACTGTTTAAGTGGATAGCAAAAATTACCTTTATCATCATCACACAAAATGTGTGGACATCAAGATGTTTTGGCGGAATTCCCAGTCTTGGAGAAACACTGTTGCTATGGTGATGTATATCAAAGCTCAGCAAGAGAGAATGTATGTATTTTTTTTCTTTTTTCCATTTTGTTTCTTTTCCATTCTGCCATTTTACCAATACTGAGATTTAATACACATGTATCGTTGTCTTGCATATGCCACTGCTGGTGCAAATTATTCCTTATTGTAAGACAAAACAGGTCCAGAGACTAGAACAGCCTTTGTTAACTCTTGAAGGTGTGTTTATTTTTTTAAGACAGGAAGGAAATTAAGTATGTGCTTTCCAAATATAATTCAGCAATCTGTTTAATAATTCATTATGTTGTTCATTTGTCTTTTATTTATTCTTTATTCTATCTGGGTACATCTTTAAATGGTGGGCTGGAGGCCTAACATTTCCCAGTTACCCAGTGCCATTTATAAATGCCTGTACAAGGGGATTGGTACCATGTGATTGCTGTGGTCATTACAGTGATCATATGCTTTTGTTTACAGTGTTGATCCTTTCCCTTTCCCCTTACAGCAGGGAAAGAGTGAGAGTGAGTACTTGTCAACAGGGAAAGAATGAATGGATCAGCAGTTTCAGACTCATTCATTCTGTTATAGTAACATAGGAATTTTGTTTTACTCTTTTATACCCCCTCCTCTTCTACACACACTATCTCCATACTGACTTAGTGACTTACATGCAGTGCACCAGTGCGTGTTGATGTGACCAATCAGTTCACTGCAGAGTGGTGAATTGATTGGTAACGTTAACACGTTCTGGTGTGCTGGCATGTTCCACACTCGTGCTTTGTGAATCTGTGCACCGCTTGTTACTTCTCATACACTGTAAGTGCAATAGCCATCTGATAAATAGCTTTTAATGATACTGCACTATGGAGCTTTTCCTTTCTTCTGGGTTTACAGTAAATCTTCCATGCTCTGAAATGTGGGGTGTTTGGAGTCTGAGGGCTGCTGAAGTGATTCCTTTGAGGGGACACCTTTGCTGCAATACACCCATGGGGTCACAGACCCACCTGGAGTTTACACAGTGGAAACATAGGATTCTGTGGATTAAAAAAGTGTTCTTAATCTCCTTTATTGTGAGATCATATTCATCTGGTAAGAGGCTTGGATGTGGGGAAGCACTTTGACACATTGAAGAACTTGACACATTGAAGCTCAGGCTCATGCCAATGTGGTGCGGGAAACACTGCAAATCCTGTGCGTTTCCTAAACTGCATTGCAATTGCATCGCGTTTATAAGATCTGGTGCAGGTGTCAATGATAAAAGAATGACACCCCAAAACAAAATGTGATGTGATTGCTAGATATCGCATAGCATGGGTGAGAACACCCATGTAATGTGATTCAGGTGCAGATTTAAAAAAGGGTCCTGCACCTTTTTTTGTGTGGATGCAATGCAATTTGAGCCATACAAAGTATATGCCTCAAATCGCACCGCACAGACATTTCCATGCAATTCACACAGGAATGTGGTGCGATTCCTGTGCGAATTACATGTGGTGTTCTGCATAGTGTGAACCCGGGCTTAATGTTTTTAATAATCACTGAGCACTTTAAGGCACCTGGACATTAAGTGGAGTTTGGATTATATATGGGGCTGTAGGCAGTATTATTTATTCTATATCAATCAAAGAGCACAACTCTTTTGGGATTGCAGACCGCACCCCCCCATCCTTCCCCACAATCGGAACATTCCCCAAATACGACCAATTAAAGGAAATAAACCATTAGGCAGATCGTGGTGAGAAATGGCCGCGGCACTTTATTGGTCTTACACAAATAAACCATGTACATACTGCAATAACTGTTGATGAGATTCAACATGCAAAATACAATAAATCACCCTCTTCTGGCTCAGTTATTGGAACTCGAGCCATCACATACAACATCTGAACTCTGAAAAAGTTCCCCCCCCGCTGTGAACAAGGCCGGCCTACCCCAAAGCAGCGGCCATTTTGATGCCAGATTGTAGGCCTAAATTAAAGATGTCCGAAAGATGAACTCCGTCCTGTCTATACAGACCCGGAATTCCATCCTCCAGATCAACATGCCTGTACAACAAGCCACCCAGTGATGGCATGAATTTTTCCAAGACCCTGTTAATCCTCTTTCTCATTTTCTCAAAAGCCTGCATCTGAGGAGAGGACCACCAAGACAACCTGGGAACTGTCTCTGAAAACACCATTGTCGTATAAGGGAAAGACAAGCAAAACCTATGCAAATCCCTCTTAAACAACAGGTCAAGTGTTCCCACCATGCCCAAGTCATTTCCTCCCAGTGGACCACTAAAATAGAAGGTGGGGACCACTCTTGAAACAATTGGGACAAATGCCAGTAGAGGCGACACCAGCGCATGCCTCTCACTCCCTTCCAATATACAGTGAAGGCTTCTGGAAACAAAGACAGATTTCCACAAGGATGACGCTGGGTTAGGTCTAATGAATAACTGAAAACACTTATACTTCCACCTACCCAGGTCCTTAATACCCGAGGGGGAAAAACCCAACCTGGAGGCCTCTGACGCCACGCCAATCCTAAATGAATGGAAAGAGAACTTGAAATGCAAAAGGCCTAAATGGTTCAGGCATCTCCGCAAAACAGCATCAAATTGATATTTAGTAAGAGGGCGCAAATCCGAGTGGAGCAGAAACACCCCAGAGTCCCGAGGACGCACAGCGAGGAACTGCCTAACAAGGCTCACTGAACAAACAGAAAAGCCACAAACAGCCGGTAACTTTATCCATGCGCCTCTTCCCAACTGATCCGTCTTGGAGTGATGCAAAAACAGCCGCACCAATGATCATTCACCACGACATGCTCAGACAACAGTCCCGAAAAGGCATGCCTGGACAACGGAACCAGCTCGGATATTCTAAAGGCCCCAAAAAACATCAGGAAAAATACAGTACGAAACAGCAAAGCCTCGTAATCGGAAAAGCAGACCACCAAAGCCGCAGCACATAGGTCGGCCAAGAGTGCCATAGAAATAGGTCTATGCTCATCAGGCACGAACTTAGACTTCCAATACCCTCTCAATGTCTGTTTTATCTAAAAGAACTGGGTACAAGAAGGGAGGTCCGATAATTTGAGAAAAAAGGAAACTCCGGCCAATATCTTGGACACGTGGCCATAGTAGTAACCACAGCGCATCAAGGATGTCAAAAAGGATGCGATGGCCAATTCAGGGGGGAATTGGGCAGAATCCTCCTCCTCCATGCCGCTGAATAATCCACCCAAGTGTGAGGAGTGATCGAATTCTTAATAGACTCCTGCAAAAGGTTCATATCAGGTCCCACAGGTGTGATAGACAGCTGAGGCCAATCTGGTCCACATCCGGTAGCAAATGACGAAATCTGGATGCCTGAAAACGAGACAGCGAATCTGCCAGAGTATTAGAAAACCCAGGAACATACTGCGTTTTAAGCCAGATGTTAAATTTTAAACAGAGAAAAACTAAGTGTTGCAAAAGCTGTACAACAAACAACGATCTAGAGGATTAGCAATTTACCACAAACACCACACCCTTATTATCGGTACTCACCAAAATCCATTTGTCAGCAAATTGCATACCCCAAAGCTCCAGAGCCACCACCACCGGGAGCAGTTCCAGCAGCACAATATTCTTAGTGACTTTTTTTCAAAGCCAAGATTTAGGCCAAGCCCCACAGAACCAATACGACCTCCATACAGCAGAGAAACCCCTGAAACCAGCCATATCAGTTGCCAACAAAAAATCTTGCGCTCCATGTGGTCCATGAGTACGCAAAACAACTGAAGCAAACTTGAACACAATGCTGACTCCGGGGGACCAGTGAACAAAAAATTGTCCAAATAGTGGACAACGCCATCCCAACCAGCCTCAGCAACAAGCACCCAAAAGTTGAAAACATTTCAAAATAGGCACAGGACAAAGAACAGCCCATGGGAAGGCTTTTATCGAAATAAAAACCAATGTCAAAAAACACCCCCAGACGATAAAAAGCCAACGGGGAGATGGGCAACAGCCGAAACGCAGATTTGATATCCGTCTTAGCTAGCAAAGCGCCTGGGCTGAAGGTACGAATCTGAACTACGGCGTCCTCAAAGGTCGCATAGGACACAGAACTCAAAGAACCATCAATCTTGTCATTCAACGAAGAGCCCTTAGGAAAAGAAAGGTGGTGTATCATACAGAAGGCGTTAGGCTCCCTCTTAGGAACCACCCCCAAAGGAGAAATCAGAAAGTCCCAAATAGGCAGACTAGGGAAGGGCCCGCCACGCGGTCTTCAGCAACTTCTCTGTCAATCTGTTTGCAAACAAGCTGTGGGTATTGGAGCATGCACTGCAAATTATCTGCTGTCCGGCAACCCTTGCCCAAAAAAGTAGGCATGGGAAAACCAAAAAGGAATCCATCAAGAAGGAACTGAACCTTCTCCCTGTCTGGTTACCGATCTAGCCAATGATGCATGTTTTCCAGCCTCACTGGCATGCTTTTCTGAAAAATATCCCACTGAGACAAAGGAGACCCATCCATCTTCCTAGGACACTTAAGTACAGGGTGGTGACCCATGCAAATAGAGCGCTCTTGATGATACTTGCGCGCCGCATTCCAACGACAATGGGAGTTGTTAAAGGCAAAACAATAACCCCTCCTGAACTCCAGAATGGGAGCAACCGTGACTGGCTGTCTAGGCGCAAAAGGCTTCTGAGGCAAGATCAAATTCAGCCATAGCCCCACATTGTTCATGCCCCACTTGAGGGCTGGGTGCACTGACAGCTTTGGCGAAAATACTCTTCGTAATGGTACCAACCCAAACCCCCAAAGTTCCTGTAAGTCTCAAAAACATGATCTAAATTTTGGAAAAGACCACCGCAGAGATCAGGGCATTTCTCTGCCAATATGCTAGAAAACATGCAAAAGCCTGCAGCCAATTGTAAAAAGATCTAGGGGCCAGTGTCCTTCTGTCCTCCTACCTAACCACCACAAGCCCATCATGCTTGCTAGCAAAATCCCTAAAAGCGGGAAGGAGGGTCAAAATGTCCACAAAATCCCACCTCCAAATGTTTTTCTTTAACAGACAAGCTTAGGTGAAAACCAAGGGGGGATACCTCACAAGGTATCACCTCCTTCATGCATACCTCAGGGATGCTGGGCCTAGCTGGCAACACTACGGGACTCGGGGGGCTACATGGCAAGGGAACATCCTTGAGACAGACAGCAACGGGGGGGGGGGAAGGACACACTGGGGTCAGGAGAGACAGCAGGAACCGGGGACACTGACTTCATCAGGGCAGACAGGGAGGCAACCAGGGAAGACAAAACACCCCATGGGGGAGACTCACCAGCATCCAGAGGGTTTCCCACAGCAGTCTGGCGGTCGGCTAGCTGCCATCCGCTGCAGCGGATCGGACCCCTGGCCACACTCCTGGGCACCCTCCGACCCTCTCCTGGCTCAGCAGGTGCCACCCCACCATGGTTGGCCGGCTCTCCTCTTCAGCCAGTGCCAGGCAGCGGCGCAGCCACTCCTCCCCGCCGCCACTCTGCACCTGCTCCAGGAAGCATTGAAGAAGATTTTCTTCCGACATGGTAAGTCCGTGTCCTGGCAGGGAGCTCTTCTGCTTGCAGGCTGGCCACTGATCCCAAATGAACCAGGTGCCCCTTATATCCTGTCTGCCAATGCTCCAGAAACTTCCGTGACTCCCGATTGGATCCCTGGAATTCTGCTTAACATAATTTAAAGAGACCAACACCAAATATCCCCACACGTGGCAAACCCACCATTTACAACTTCAAACAAGCCCATTTTTTGAGGGGAATGGTGGGTGGTGGCCACAATCCCAGGAAAGTGGTCCCAAAGGTTTTGGTCATTCTTTGGTATTAACTTGGCCGTGGCAGTTTTATTATTTGTATAAATGTAAATATCATGTTATATAATAACTCTTTATTTTTACATATTAGCTTATTAATAATTTTAAAACATTTTATCTTAAATTAATATTACTCAACACCAGCTTAGTCACTACGACCCAAGCTGTACATAATAACACAACACTTATCAACCATACTTAACTAACCATTCAGCTTGTTTCAAATAACATACTTACATAAGCTGTCATCATTGAAGATGAGACTTACCAAAAATAGTTGTCACAACAAAAAGGGGTGGGTGAGAGGGGAGCACCACAGAGATGTCTCCCAGGTCTCTGTTTTTTCTGTTATCGGAACCACCCTTTTATAGCCCTCTCCTTTCTCCAATTCTTCTCCCGATTGATCACTTTTCCTTCCAGGAATGTCCAGGTGTAGTGGGGGGTTAAAAACTCCCATTTTCTAGAAGCTTCCCCATTATATTAGTATATACTGGGGGGGTTTGAAATGTTAAAGTTTTTTTCTCCTCCTCACACTAATGAGATATTGATCTCATCTTCATATTGCACAAGTATATAAGAGTTGATTATTGGTTTTTGTTTATATTGCACAAGTATACTTGTATTCAAAACTGAGAAATGGTCTGGTAATGAAGGGGTATTACAGGCTTGCACTCACATAGTTAAGAATGAGCTTCACCCTTACTTTAACCACTTGCCTACCAGTCACTTTTACCCCCTTCCTGCCCAGGCCAATTTTCAGCTTTCAGCGCTGTCGCACTTTGAATGACAATTGTGCGGTCATGCAACACTGTACCCAAACAAATTTTTATTTTTTTTTTTAGACATATTGGACACAGCTGATCATATGATAGAGCCTACGTCATTGGCTCTTACTGTGATCTGCTGTGTCCCAGGGACACAGAGCACCACCAATCGCCGCATGCAGTTAGAGTGGGAGGACATCATTTCCTTATATGGCGGGTGGGAGGCAGTTAAAAATTGCAACAAAGGCAACATTAGAAATGATTAGTAATGCCAATCTAGAGATACTTATAGGAAATTGTAGGCTTTGTATTCTTTGCATAACTTATTTTTCCCACTCGTATTTATTCCATTAATTCCTATGACATACACTTTCTTTTTTACAACATCAGCATTGTACCTTGTAATAGTACTCTGGGAGTTGATCAGGGATTTTTTTTTACACAGTTTTTTTGGAAAAACACAAATTGTTTTAGTCGAAGAGTCAGTGACACCACATGTTGACTTTACATAATTTGCATGTGTTCACTTTTACATTATTTCTTGGTTTTAAAACAGCAAGAGCATGTCAATCTAATTCATCATTATAAGTATCAAATAACAAGTGAATTCTGTGCTCCACCTCACAATACCCATTCAGTAGTACCTATTGTATCAATATTACGCATGATATTGGCAAGGTTTTATATACTCTAGCTATATATTCTATTGTAATATTCTTCACATTTAGGGAAGTTCTAATGTTTGGGATACGTGGTGAGTGCTGTAATTATAAAGAAACATACTATAATTAAAATATAAATTTATCGGTAGTTGTGGATGTGACACCTAATTTCTTTAACCAGCAGTAATAGGCATGAATTCACCAGTGGTAATATCAGCTACAACAGATCTAAAGCTATAGGAAATTGTACTCGACTTCATACAACATCATGATTCACACTGTATTATCCTAAAAGTGTGATAAAATGTCAAAGCAAAGTGCAACAAAACACTTTTCAACCAAAATCTAACATTCACTGAACCCCCTTCCATCCCTTTCACCCCAGAATCCCTTATTATTTGTAGAATTCTCTATCATTAGGACATGACATAAGGCAATTGAATAGGCAGATTAAAAGAGCTGTGCAGTATTGGTCTCTGGTATCAACAGAACTGCTATGATTTGCAGCATCTGACACATGACAATGCACTAAAGAGCTTGGTGGGAGCAGCACCTCAATAATAACAGCAAAAGGCCCCTTCACTCAGTTTCAGAACAAAGTTCTTCAGCAGAAAAGTTAAAAAGGCCAAAGCCCCCCCCCCCTCCCCCATAAACTAGTTCAACAACATAGATTGAAAGTTCTCCCCTTTGGCACATCCTCTTGCTGCTGAAGAGTCAAAGATGGACACCTCTTCTGCTTACACCTTTGTCTTGCCCTGCCCACGTTCCTTCACCTCCTTGTTTCTCTCCTTACATCCCACCCCCATAAGATCACCATAGGGAGGAAAGTCTGAGAAGGGGTTGAGAGGCTTACTTATGGTGCATCAAGCAAGGAAAAGGGTAAACATGGGACCATGCTTAGTAAGTCCTTACTAAGCTTTAACCCTTCAGTAGGTCTCCAAAACCATCTCCAGCAGCATCCTTGATCAGGAAGTGTCTTTTCCATAGCTTTTAGAGCAGAAAAAAGGTGTTGCAACCACCACATTTTATGTCTCAGTGCAAGTTAGGCTAAACTGCTGACTTTACTGCTGCTCAAATTACATCTGTTGGAGTTGTCCTCTTCCATCAATTTTTTTGGCCTGCGCTGTATCACAGCGGTAGGTATCCAGCCACCATTATTTTCCCAGAAATGGATATTGTGGGTCCTTTAGAAAAAAGCAGCAAAGGTAAAACTATATTTTGGTTTGTGACTATTCTAGGTACCCAGAAGCAATTATTTGTGCAGTATCACTGCAAGGAGAGCTGTACAATCTTTTAAGAGTGGAAGCAGTTAGAACAAGCCCATATCATCATCAGAGTGGTGGACATGTTGAAAGTATTGTTGCAGATGAGCCAAAACACTTGGGAAATAGGCTGCCATCCTAAACAAATGCCTGCATGCATAGAAGTTCCAAAGATGTCAACAGTTTTTTCACCTTTTCAAATGCTATATGGTACGACTATAACACTAGCTCGTACGGGTCCCATGTCCGTGGTACTTGCCCTTTTCTGGGGCTTCTCTCTCCTTCTCTCTCTCTCTCTCTCTCTTTCCCCCTTCTTCCTTTTCTTTCTTTATTTCTTTCCTGTTATGAAGTTTATTGTTACGGACCGCTGTCCTCTTGGGGATGATGCGGTGGTGTCCATGTTAATTGCTTTCCTACCGGGCCCTTCCTGCCCCTGGTGATGGTTCTTTGTTTTGGTATTCACCTATTTGCATGCTTCACTGTATTTTTCTGCTGATGTCACACCTGTGTGGGCATACCTTGACTGTAGATCAAAAGACTTACACTTCTGTCCAGTTAGTGGAGTCCACCCCCTTTTGCAACTTTACAGCTTGCGCTTTACAACAGAGGCAGGTTTCTGGTTGACATCTTTTTCACCCAAAAGGCCATCCCCCCACCATCAAGTCAGCTGAAGGATAAGTTCACCTTCGGGAACATGTTACATGTTCCACCTGTTTTTAGGGTGGAATGTGTAACATGTTCCCGTGACTGCAGCAGCTCGGTGATCTGAGTCCTGTGCCCAGTATGGAGTTCCCTGTACCAGCTGTCACTTTTTTGAAAAGAGTGCGGTTGCATGGGCAGAGGTCTGTGAATGAATCAATTACAAATACCGACATCCTTTGCAGATGCTGGCTTGTAGTTCTCCATGAACTACCAAGGCACTGTTGAGTGCTGTGGTAGTTCACTGATTCTTTCTGTCAGTGTGAAACTGCCTGCCCGTACAATGTACAGGCAGACAGCTTACACTGACAGTCTGCATTGCATCGGTGATCTGCTGATTGCTAATGCAATGCTTTGCAGGCTCCTAAAAAAAATATTAAATGGACATATTTTTTTACCTGAAAAAAAAATGTGCATTTTTTTTTTTAGGTGAACTTATCCTTTAATGTTTCTATGGCACTGGACCATGCAAACCATATTTTGTCAGTGATGTCATGGGCACCCCAGTCTCTAGCCACTGCTGTGCTATGGGATTGATTTATTAAAGGCATTTTGCATGGGAAGTTTTGTTCATTGTTTATGGGAAGTTGCACTTTGCCCCAGAGCTTAGTGAATGAGGTGAAGCTCTGCTAACTTCCATCATCCAATGATTTACAAGCAAAAATGTTTTTGTTTTTTTTGCAAGTGCTAATGTAGGATGCTAGGTAAATTTAGTTCTTGGCTCCTTCTGTAATCAAGGTAGCAGTAATTGTTTGTTCTGATCTTTTCAGGGTCTCACAGGCTGGAAGTTTGATTGCTTTCCCCTGCCTCTGAAAGAAACATGTTATGTTTAACCCACCCTGTGCCTGTTAAGGGGCACAGGGTGGGAATGTCTTAGTATTGCGTATTGGTGTGGGGATTGTCCTTTGTTCACTGCCATGTGGTTGTCCATTGTTCTCTGCCATGTGGTTGTCCATTGCTCTCTGCTATGTGCTGTATCCCATTGTTCTGTGTCTTGGTTGGGTGGGGGTGTTTCCTGTAGCCCTTCCCACTGATGGGGTGGGCTGATGATGTGTTTCCTGTTCCTGGTTGTGTTTACCCACCCTGTGTATATATATTTTGTAAAAATAAAGGAGTTGATTTCCTGTCTTAAGAAGAGTCGGGTGCTGTCTATTTCCTGCATGATCAGCAGGTGGTGTCCAGGGATTTGTGTTCGGACAGGGAAGCTGCAGTATAACGGAAATACCCAAGTGCAGTCTGGGTCCGGTTCCGTTACAATGAGTCTGGCAGCAGCATTCATGATAGACTGAAGAGGGGATAGCCTGCGATGAGGTAGACCATTGAGGAGGGAGTTACAATTGTCAAGTTGAGAGATGACCAGGGAGTGACCTTGACCTTGGAGATGTTGTGGAGATGATGTCTACAAGATTTGGACAGTGATTGGATTTGGGGCTGAAAGGACAGATGGGAGTCTAGGAGTACACCTAGTACCCTGGCATGAGGGGAGGGACTGATGATTGTATTACTGATCTTGATGGAGAAGTCAGGGGAGGGGGAATGGGCTGGAGATAATAGTATGAGCTTAGTTTTCAAAAGATTGAGTTTAAGGAAGTGGAGTGACATCCATGCCAATATATCACTTAGTAGGTTAGTAATGTGAGAAGAGACTGAAGGGACAAGGTGAGGAGTAGAAAGATAGATTTGTGTGTCATAAGCATAGAGATGGTACTTAAAGCCATGGGAGTTTATCAAGTGACCAAGGGAGGAGGTGTAGATGGAGAAGAGAAGGGGTCCAAGGACAGAACCTTGAGGGACTCTTACAGAAAGAGAAAGTGGAGAGGAGGAGACAGAGTTATAGGTAACGCTGAAGGAGCACTGCGATAGGTAGGAGGAGAACCTGGAGAGGACAGAGTCTCAGAAGCCAAGAGAGTGGAGTTTAGGTTTTTGAGAAGGAGGGGATGGTCAACAGTATCAAAAGCCACAGAGAGGTCAGGTAGTAAGAGTATACAGTAGTGGTCATTGGTTTTAACAGTTAGTAAATCATTAGTGAGTTTTAGTAGGACAGTTTCAGTGGAGTGTAGTGAGCGAAAGCCAGACTGTAAAGGGTCAGGAAGGTTGTTGTCAGTGAGGTAGGAGCTCAGGTGATTGCAGACTAAGCGTTCTAAGAGTTTAGAGGTAAATGGGAGCAGGGAGATGGGTCTTAAGTTATTCAGGTTGGTGGGGTCTAGAGAGGGCTTTGTAAGTATGGGAGTGATGTGTGCATGCTTTAGAGGGGTGGGTAAGGCACCGTTAGAGAGGGAGAGATTGAAGATCTGAGTGAGGGAGCATAGGATAGAAGAAAAGGGTGACCGTAGTAGTTATAAGGGGACAGGATCTAGGGGGCAGGTGGTGAGACGGGCTTCTGAGAAAACTTTAGTGACCTCCTCAGTAGTAGCAAGGTCAAAAGAGGAAAGTGTTGAGGGAGGTTTAGTATAAGGTATGCTAAGTGCGATAGATGTCTGTGCAGTGGAGATGCCCCTACGAATTGCGTCAATCTTGTTTTTGAAATGATTTGCAATCTCGTGAGCAGTGAGTGAGGTACTGGGTGGAGGTGGAAAAAGTAGAGAGTTAAAAGTAGAGAAGAGACGAGGAGGACTGGATGGCAAGGTATTAATAAGAGTGACAAAGTAGGCTTGTTTGGCAGCAAGGAGGGAGGAATTGTATGTTAGGAAAGCAAATTTATATAGGGTGAAAGCTTGCTGAGATTTAGTTTTACGCCACAATTGCTCCAGTGAACGACTATGTCTCTTAAGATTTCTGGTGTCTTCAGTCTGCCAAGCTTGTAATGGTCAGGGCATGATACATCATGTAGTTAGGGGAGCAAGTGAGTCTAGTGTGGATGACAGCAAACTGTTGTAGACAGCAGTGGCCAAGTCAGGGCAGAACAGGGGAGAGATTCTGTCATAGAGGCAGTCAGTTGCAGAGTGGAAAAGAGAAGTATTTAAGTTGTGAAGGTTTCTGCAGGTAATTTCTGCTTGAAAAGGAGGAAAGGGGGTGTTTGTGAGGTTGTAAAGAGTGCAAAGATGGGAGAAAATAAAGCCTAATGTATTCCCATCAGTGTGAGTGGAGGACTGTGTCCATTGCGTTAAGGCAAAAGATGAGGTTAGGTTGAAGAGTTGGGATGTAGCTGAGTTGTTAACATTAATGGGAATGTTAAAATCTCTGAGAATGATAGTGGATATTTCAGAGGAGAGAAAGTAGGGTAGCCAGGTGGAGAAGTCATCAAGAAAGCGGGACACCGGTCCAGGAGGTCGATAGATCACTGCAATCCTCAGAGAAATAGGAGAAAACAGCCGAATGCTCGAATGCTCGAAAGAAGAGAAGGATAGAGAGGGAGGGTTAGGGGAGGACTTGAAATGTGCTCAGTGGGGATAGAAGCAAACCAACTCCACCTCCTTTCCAACCACTGGGTCTGGGTGAGTCCAGAGAAGGCCTCCATAGGAAAGTACTGCAGGAGAAGCAGAATCTGCTGTTTGAAGCCAGCTTTCTGTAATTGCTAGTAGGTTAAGGGAGCGGGAGACAAAAAGGTCATGGACAGCCATGCCTAAAGCCTTCTCTCTTGTTGAAGTTCTGCAAGCAATACATTTCAAAAAGACATACAGTACCTTAGACTGTTTATTGCAGCCGGGGGGAATGGACTGCTGCTTGCAGGGACAAGCAACCTCTATACTTGTTGGGGAAAAGCCAGTTCATTTCAGCTGCCCTTATGGGGGTAGCACTACACACATGGCTGGGAAGTCTTAGCAAAATTAAATTTCACCACATTCACTATGCTCTGGGGCAAATTGTCTTGCAAAGTGCAGCTTCCCATGCAGGATGGACAGCAATTTTGTCTTTAGTAAATAAACTTCTTTATGTCTGGCAATTGTCTCTGCAACATAGCACTGTACTTTTTAATTTGCCATAACAACTGCCTTATGTCTGGAATGTGGGTTTGTGGTTTTGAGGCTTTTTGATGCACTCCATGTTGACATCTTATTTAACTTTGTACACAATATAGTGCAGTACTTAGAAGAAAATCACAAGCTATGCTGTGAAACTTTTTTCTGCCACCTTTTTGTAACTGTAACCAAGTTGATGGCTTTATTTTGTCCCAAGTGTATTCATTTGGTAGATTTTAGATTTATTGAGTTTGCTCCTTCTACTGCTTAATACAGGCCTGTTACTGCTACACAAAAAATACCTAAAAAAATATATGTTTATTATAAATCAACCAGATAGGGTTGTTGCTGCTATAAGCAGTAATGTAAAAGTTAAAAAAATCAATTAAAAAAACTGTTTAAAATCGGTTATACAAATCCAAAGTGTGTGATGCCAGAATATGGTGTTACTGAGGCTGTCCATCAACACTGTACTGTTATATAACACTATATACAAATTAAAGCCCCCCTAAAGCTTTTTCTGCATTAAGGTGAAAACCTTTGTGCTGCAGAATCCACCCCTCAACCCCCATGTTCTTACCCAGCTATATAGCGCTGTGCATGAGAGTAGCAGCTCTCTCCACTCTCTTCTCCTTACAGTGGAAATTGATAGCAGTGGGAGCCATTGGTTTCTGCTGCTGTCAGTCACATCCTGGGATGAAAGAGCAATGGTGGGGCAAAGCCCGTTGTCTGTGACACTGGATGCAGGCAGCAGGGTTTGGGAACAAGCCTGCATGTGTAAACTCCTTAGCAAGCAGTTTGCTGGGGGGGTACTCAAAAGGGGACCAAGGACCCCACCACTGACCAAACAAGACTAGATACCACCAGACTTGAAGGAAACCAGGAGATAGACTGCTTTATTTTAACATAGACACAAGATATAAACATTCAAGGGAACAACCTACCTCCCTGGACACAGGGCAGAGCAAACCAAATCTAGCAACCAGAGACACATCAGCAGACACCCCCCACCAAGCCAATACACAAACACATACATCCCATAATAGTTTGCTCCCAAGCAAGACACACAATATAACAATGGGGTGCAATCACATAACACCAAACAGGCTTTTTATACAATACACACTGAGACTGATCACATGATCATATGCAAACACAGCTATATACAGAAATAGACTTAACATTCTAAACAGTAAGTTAATTAGGTTAGCTAGCTGGGTGATCCAAACAAAAGGTGAATGGGAATTCACACCTAGACAATGGTTGGATGAATTAGGATCTCACTAAAGAGCAGACAGTCCTGCTCCTTCAATTCACATGTCTAGTTCAGAATCAACAACCAGGAATAGTCTTCATATAGCTGATAAATATTAAGGTCACATCTGAAGTAATTCCAACTGCATTCTCAGCGTCCATTAGTCACCCTGTGCCCCTAAGAGCCACAGGGTGACTCACACATAAGAGGGATATGGGGAGCTGAGACAGGGGTCTCCCCACCCCTTCAAAGTGGGCTGTGTTCCATGGGCCCCCCACCCAAAGTGACTCCCGTCACATACATATATCCCACATGTTTTGAAAGTGGAGGATTCTGCCTCAGGTGAACTCATACTCCCTTCCTCTTTCACTGTATTGCTCAATTACTCACCCCCTCTGCTTGCTCATGCATTGCACATATGCCCCACATCCCTGGCTTCTCCTGTTCTCATTCTGCACAACATGCCAAACTCTGCTCCCCCTCCCCCATCCCATCCTCTGGAGGACCTTGGACTAAATAGTGCTGCTAACCACAAACCACCTCCATGCTGGCTCATTGACAATTTCCATGTCTCACCCACCATTTGCATGAACCCCAGTCTCTACAGTTCACATCTAGGACTAACCGCTGTTGAGACTTCCCTTCCAAGGTAGAAAACCAACTCCTGGCATAGGTAGTTCTCTGGCTCTGAGATGCACCTCATACTGCCACCTGTCTCTGTTCCCTGACATTTTTTGAGAGATCAAGCCCACCTATGCCCACTTGCTTCTGTATGAGAAAGAGAGGCTGCAAGAGACTTACTACAGAAGATCCCAGGAACCTGACACACCTTGATCTCGCGCCTTTCTCCCTCAGCTGTCAATCATCACCCCCAGCCACCTCTCATTTAAACCACATACACATAATACACAGAATAAGAAGTCAGTAACAGAAGCCTCCTGTCAGCACCTGTGGTAGTGAGCTCTTTTTGATCCTCAACTTGGGGTTCCCCAGGGCACGGGGTCTAAGCCCCAGCCTGCTTGTTCACCAGAGCCCCTGATGGTGGGGATGGACATGCAGCAAGCTGGGACCAGGTCGCAGCCCCCAGGTACACCCAGCTGAGGTGGAGGAGACCACTCGCGGGAGCAGAGTATACCGGGAGAAGACAAACGGAATCCGATAGGAAAGCCGAGGTCAGGACAGGTGGAAAACAAGCAAGGTCAGAGAACGAAGCAGGGGTTGGAACACGAATAGTCAATATAGGATTTAGACAGCAGAAACACACGGGAGCTCCAACAACTAGGAAGATCTTCAGGCAAAGTGGACTAGACTGAGCATGTCTTATATAGACAGGCAAACAAGGAGGCGGGACAGGAAGTGATGGAAGGGAAGGAAATAAAACCCAGAGGACAGCAGATGATGCCAATAGGTGAGCACAAACATGAGAAGGGATCAGGAACAGGACTGCAGCAAGAAGGTAAGAACACAAACAAGAAACTGCAGGCTAACTTGTGACACCTCCCTTTTTCTTTAGGAAAGGTTTATTTTGAATTGTACCTATACTCAGACTATGGACAGTATTTAAATAATATTAACAAGCATTAAAAAAACCTTCAAAATAAACTATTGCTAACTGAAGCTGCATGTACTGTGTACTGTATGTTAGAAGGCTGGGAGGCTGCCAAATTTCTCTCTACCATAGAAAGTAAGGGTAAATAAGATGCAATTTTAGTTTCCTCAGATTTGAAGGTTATTTTTTTACAGTGTCTGCAGCTACACAGTTTAGAGAGGGCTTACTTTAAAGTACTTTTTCTGCCTGTTCTGAATATGTAAATATTTCAATATTCATAGTCCGGGCATGGGTGCACTTTTAGGGTAGCACGCTATTTACCCTTTATACTCCCCAACTACTCATCATTACACAGATTAGTCCATATCGCTGTCTACAATCCCCTTTATAGAAGTAAAGTTGTAAAGGAAACACTTGTAGCATCCTCCTAGATCAGCTAGGGGGTGCTAGATCCCAGTGGTTAGAAATGAGCTGGTCAGCAACTCAGGTGTAATAGCCAGTGGGGTCAAATTGTGGTCAGGGCTGAGAAACTCTGTAGGCCAACCCCTCTGGAATTTCTCCCTGCTCTGAGGCTTTCATAGGAGGGTCTTGGAGGCAGTGGGTGGATTTGAGGAGTAGCTGGCTGTATTCTTGAGGGACCTCAGCCAATCCCCAACAGAAAGCTTGGCAAGTGGCTGGGACTCTTTTAAAAGTGTAGGAGCCTACTCAGTATCAGGAGTGTGGTGGAGGGAGAGGTGTCAAGAGTTGGAGGAAGATGTGAGGCTGGAGAAGGAAGGCTGCCAGGAGGCCTCATATGATGGGGCCTGCCTGCAACCCTGGAACTAGAAAGGTGGAAAACTCAGAGCTCACTGGTCCCGTGAGGGAGGACCACCTGTATGGCAAGGAAGGAGCAGCCCAGCTGATAGGACTGGTAGCAGCAGCCAACCTGAAAGCGATACAGGAGAGGATCTGAGTGTCAAGGTCCTACCTTTTCCCAGAGGTTGTGCTGCTCCATGTGCTGGCATCCATCTTGGGTTTCTGCAGAGCATGGTGGGAGTCTTTTATGCCTTCAGGCCTCTGCGGTCTATCCCCCAGAGGGGTGTGGTTGATCACATATAAGCCTGTTGTCCGCACGTGCTCTTTGCATTCGTGTCTTGTGTGTTAGTGTTGCAACAGCTCTGTTTATGCTCTTGTGACTCTCCTGGAATCTGACTCAGCTTTTGACTAGACCATTCTCTGCATTTTCCTTTGATCTGACCTCCCGTTGCTGAACCCGGCCTGTGACCTGTTATTCTTGTCTACTGTTCTGTACCGTTTGTCCCGTTGTCGACCCGGCCTGCCCGACTATGCTATTGTCTGATCTGGTTCCTACCAGCTACACGCCATTGGCGGCGGCCATTACCGCAGCTGGGGTGTCTCGGGGGCAGCAACCTGGTTCCTGGCTGCGTCAAGTCCATCCCCATCATCAGGGGCCCTGGTGAAGGGCAGCCTGGGACTTAGACTCCGCGCCCTGAGGGACTCCGGTCTGTGGGTGGTGGTTGTCGTCAGTCAGTGCGTGACCCTGCCACTAGGTCTGCCTGTCCGTTCCACAGCTCCTGCCCTGACACTGAGTGAGCACACCTACACCCCCTGTGCAGATAGGGGAAGGCGCACTCTGGTAGGAAACTAGATAAGCCCTATACTAGTGATGGTTAATCTCATTTAAAGGGACAAGAATGGGATCCCCTGCTCCAGAAAAGTCTACAGATTGGTGGGTGAAGAGGAGTTCATCTAGGGTCAAGGGTGGAACAACAAGGAGATGCTGGCTAGCACTCCAACAGAGACTGTGTTGCAGAAGAATAGAAGCTTGTGAATAGTTCAGGAAGTTTGTCCTCAGTTATCGGCTCCCTTGGGCATCCTGTACCCTCCTTACCCTAGTTAAGTTCTAATCCCGTCAATAAATAAAAAAAACAAAGCTCAAGGACTCATTTTCTGACACTGGTGTAAACGTGTGTGGAAAATGCTAAATGTCTGGCTGTACATGACTAAAGGGGGACCCAATTCATCAGCAAT
Organism: Staurois parvus; assembly: GCF_062004578.1. Lineage (NCBI taxonomy): Eukaryota > Metazoa > Chordata > Amphibia > Anura > Ranidae > Staurois > Staurois parvus. The sequence goes on from NW_028317968.1 coordinate 14,498,702, forward strand.
CCCTAAGGGGGTAGTGCTACACATTGTCCAGTATTTTAATATTTACATTTTCAGCGCATCTTCTGGTATGCTAACAATATACCTGTACAATGTTTAAAACACCTTTCATATCTCAAACATTGTGTTTGAATTCTAAAGTTTCACATTACACTCTTGATGCAAGCAACTGCATTCTCTCAAACCCAGGCATAATTAAGAGAAATGACAGCTGCCTAGTTAAGTGAAGATATCCATCTTTTGAACACACCATCTTCCTTCCCCTGTGGAACTGTTGATGTGATGGAGATCATGATATTCATCAGCGCAGGTCCCAGTCATCCAGCAGACGTTGAGAAACAGATTCCATAATTCACATTTCCCAATCTCCTCTAGTTTTGCACAGGTATAAATTAAATTGGGACCCTCAGTAAAAACAGCTTTGCCAATAGGGGATTATTCTGAAACAGAACAGCCTGGGACATAATGACATTTTCGAAGTCTGTACTTCCTAACATTTTTAGTAAAATAATGCAAAATTATGTATATATATGTATGTATGTTTGTGCTTTTAGCACAAAAAATACATTACTTTTCTTTTGCAACGTATGGCACACGCATTTTAGGAATGCGTAATTACAAATTCATTATAAACTATGGCTATCATTATCCATTGTGAATGTTAGAAATGTATTTTATGAATATAAAACTTAAATCAATTACTTTAACTGACCAAACATTCTATACAACTAGCTTTGTGAAGTTGTAAAGCCCAGATCCAGGCATTTCTTTCTTTTAAATTTGGGCCCTCAGACAGGGTAAATATGTAAAAATATAGCAGCTCAGACATTGACACTAACTTTTAATCCACTGGTTGCCCCCTCAATTACTTCTATTCTGCTACAAGATAACCCCAGTTTTCCATGTTGAATTTTCATTTTTATCTCAGGTATAAACCAGCAGACCTGCACAGTAGGCAACTGCTGCATAAAGAAATGATTTTTATTGCTCCCTCAACTATCTTAAAATGATTTTTGTTAATTTACTATGTATCAAAATATACCTTTTATAGGTACAGTCATGGCCGAAATTGTTGGCACCCTTGATATTTCTCCAGGAAATCATGTATTTCTCACGAAACGTATTGCATTAACACATGTTTTGCTATACACATGTTTATTCCCTTTGTGTGTATTGGGACAAAACAAAAAAAGGGAGGAAAGAAAGCAAATTCGACATAATGTCACACAAACCTCCAAAAATGGGCTGGACAAAAGTATTGGCACCCTTTCACAACTGCGGATAAATAAGAATGTTACAAGCATGTGATGCTCCTGTAAACTCACCTGGGGCAAGTAACAGGTGTGGGCAATATAGAAATCACACCTGAAAGCAGATAAAAAGGAGAGACGTTCACTTAACCTTTGCATTGTGTGTCTGTCTGTGCCACACTAAGCATGGACAACAGAAAGAGGAGACGAGAACTGTCTGAGGACCTGAGAACCAAAATTGTGGCAAAATATCAACAATCTCAAGGTTACAAGTCCATCTCCAGAGAACTAGATTTGCCTTTGTCCACAGTGCGCAACATTATCAAGAAGTTTGCAACCCATGGCACTGTAGCTAATCTCCCTGGTCGTGGACGGATGAGGAAAATTGATGAAAGATTGCAACGCAGAATAGTCCGGATGGTGGATAAGCAGCCCCAAACATGTTCCAAAGACATTCAAGCTGTCCTGCAGGCTCAGGGAGCATCAGTGTCAGCGCGAACTATCCGTCGACATTTAAATGAAATGAAACGCTATGGCAGGAGACCCAGGAGGACCCCACTGCTGACACAGAGACATAAAAAAGCAAGACTACAGTTTGCCAAAATGTACTTGAGTAAGCCAAAAGCCTTCTGGGAAAACGTCTTGTGGACAGATGAGACCAAGATAGAGCTTTTCGGTAAAGCACATCATTCTACTGTTTACCGAAAACGGAATGAGGCCTACAAAGAACAAAACACAGTACCTACGGTAAAATATGGTGGAGGTTCAATGATGTTTTGGGGTTGTTTTGCTGCCTCTGGCACTGGGTGCCTTGACTGTGTGCAAGGCATCATGAAATCTGAGGATTACCAAAGGATTTTGGGTCGCACTGTAGGGCCCAGTGTCAGAAAGCTGGGTTTGCGTCCAAGATCCTGGGTCTTCCAGCAGGACAATGACCCCAAACATACGTCAAAAAGCACTCAGAAATGGATGGCAAAGAAGCGCTGGAGAGTTCTGAAGTGGCCAGCAATGAGCCCAGATCTAAATCCCATTGAACACCTGTGGAGAGATCTTAAAATTGCTGTTGGGAAAAGGTGTCCTTCCAATAAGAGAGACCTGGAGCTGTTTGCAAAGGAAGAGTGGTCCAAAATTCCGGGTGAGAGGTGTCAGAAGCTTATTGATGGTTATAGGAAGCGACTGATTTCAGTTATGTTTTCCAAAGGGTGTGCAACCAAATATTAAGTTAAGGGTGCCAATACTTTTGTCCAGCCCATTTTTGGGGTTTTGTGTGACATTATGTCATATTTGCTTTTCTGCCTCTGTTTTATATTTGTTCCAATACATACAAAGGGAATAAACATGTGTATAGCAAAACATGTGTTAATGCAATACCTTTTTTGTGTGAAATACTTGATTTTCAGGAAAAATATCAAGGGTGCCAACAATTTCGGCCATGACTGTATGTGTCTAATGCCCCATGATGTTCTGTGTTAGTTAAAACTGTTGACACCAGGACTTACAGTTCTGGCTTTACAGTAAAGACAGTGAAGGCTATGTGGGTCACTTGCACTCCTCCATTCATAAAATATCTTGATTTTTTCACCAGAATATATTCTGTGATTGGACAAGGTGGAAATCACATCGTTCCCTCCCATCATACAATCACAGAATGCCTTGTATTCACTGTAAAGAATACAAGACAATTTATGAATGCAGTAGCTGAGGAGGCTGTAAAAGCATTCTGTTTTATGAAAATGAAATTATACTTTTGATGAAAGTAGTGTTTGTTTCTACCCAGCACATTATTGCAAACTGCATCTAAATGTACAATCACAATGGTTAGTATAACATAACTATTATTATTATTATTGTGCAGGATTTATATAGCCCCAACTGTTTTGTGCAGCACATTACAATATAAAGGGGACAGTACAATTCCAACACAGTTCAATACAGAAGGAATATGAGGGCACTGCTCACGTAGCTTACAATTAGAGATGAGCGAATCGAAGTATCCGAAGTGGAATTCGAGTCGAATATCGGAAAAATTTCGATTCGTGCCGAATCCGAAAAATAGCCTAATTCGGACGCGCGAATCAAAATTTTTCAGAAAATGGCGGCTGACATGTGCGGCGACGGAGCGGGGATGTCTGGGAAGGCGCGCAGACAAGGCGCGCTGACCCATAATGCATTCCTCAACTACATGTGATCGCATCAGCCTATCAGCAGCCAGCCAGCCAGCACTGTGTAATGGTCGAGCTATAAATAGCGGCCATTTTGGAATTCTTCATTTGCCTGCAGTTATTGAACAGAGGCAGACCGCTCTGTACTAGGGACAGGGACAGAGTTAGGGCCACAGAAACGATAATTGGGGACAGAGAAAAGTTACTTAGGGACAGAGAACCATTACTCAGGGACACAGACTTGTTAATGAGGGCCACAGAATCGTTATTTAGGGACAAAGAAACGCTAGTTAGGGCCACAGAATTCATAATCAGGGACAGACAGAATTGTTACTCAGTGCCAGAGAATTGTTACTTAGGGCCACAGAAACGTTATTAGGGCCACAGAATTGTTACTCAGGGACAGACAGAATTGTTACTGAGTGCCAGAGAATTGTTACTCAGGGACAGACAGAATTGTTACTGAGTGCCAGAGAATTGTTACTCAGGGACAGACAGAATTGTTACTGAGTGCCAGAGAATTGTTACTTAGGGCCACAGAAACTTTAATTAGGGCCACAGAATTGTTACTCAGGGACAGACAGAATTGTTACTCAGTGCCAGAGAATTGTTACTCAGGGACAGACAGAATTGTTACTGAGTGCCAGAGAATTGTTACTTAGGGCCACAGAAACTTTACTTAGGGCCACAGAATTGTTACTCGCACAGACACAGAATTGTTACTCGCACAGACACAGAATTGTTACTGAAGGCCACAGAACTGTTACTTAGGGCCACAGAATTGTTACTCGCACAGACACAGAATTGTTACTCGCACAGACACAGAACTGTTACTGAAGGCCACAGAACTGTTACTTAGGGCCACAGAATTGTTACTCGCACAGACACAGAATTGTTACTCGCACAGACACAGAATTGTTACTCAGGGCCACAGAACTGTTACTTAGGGACAAAGAAACGCTAGTTAGGGCCACAGAATTCATACTCAGGGACAGACAGAATTGTTACGGAGTGCCAGAGAATTGTTACTCTGGGCCACAGAAACTTTACTTAGGGCCACAGAATTTTTACTCAGGGACAGACAGAATTGTTACTGAGTGCCAGAGAATTGTTACTCAGGGACAGACAGAATTGTTACGGAGTGCCAGAGAATTGTTAATCAGGGACAGACAGAATTGTTACTGAGTGCCAGAGAATTGTTACTTAGGGCCACAGAAACTTTAATTAGGGCCACAGAATTTTTACTCAGGGACAGACAGAATTGTTACTGAGTGCCAGAGAATTGTTACTCAGGGACAGACAGAATTGTTACGGAGTGCCAGAGAATTGTTACTCAGGGACAGACAGAATTGTTACTGAGTGCCAGAGAATTGTTACTTAGGGCCACAGAAACTTTAATTAGGGCCACAGAATTTTTACTCAGGGACAGACAGAATTGTTACTGAGTGCCAGAGAATTGTTACTCAGGGACAGACAGAATTGTTACGGAGTGCCAGAGAATTGTTACTCAGGGCCACAGAAACTTTACTTAGGGTCACAGAATTTTTACTCAGGGACAGACAGAATTGTTACTGAGTGCCAGAGAATTGTTACTCAGGGACAGACAGAATTGTTACGGAGTGCCAGAGAATTGTTACTCAGGGACAGACAGAATTGTTACTGAGTGCCAGAGAATTGTTACTTAGGGCCACAGAAACTTTAATTAGGGCCAGAGAATTTTTACTCAGGGACAGACAGAATTGTTACTGAGTGCCAGAGAATTGTTACTCAGGGACAGACAGAATTGTTACTGAGTGCCAGAGAATTGTTACTTAGGGCCACAGAAACTTTACTTAGGGCCACAGAATTGTTACTCGCACAGACACAGAATTGTTACTCGCACAGACACAGAATTGTTACTGAGGGCCACAGAACTGTTACTTGGGGCCACAGAAATGTTAATCAGGGACACAGAATTGTTACTGAGGGCCACAGAACTGTTACTTAGGGCCACAGAATTGTTACTCGCACAGACACAGAATTGTTACTCAGGGACACAGAATTGTTACTCAGGGACACATAATCGTTTAATTAAAGAGTATGTCAGACAACATGCAGAGGAGTGGCAGAGGAGGCAATGTTTTAGGAGCGAGCAGACGTGGCAGCAGAGGAAGGGGTCGAGGCAGCACTATTCGCAGCCAGAGGCCAGTGCTCCCGGTGTCATCCAGCGGTCGTGTCTCCACCGACAACCCTGCCGTCGTCGATTGGTTGGCTCGGTCGTCTTCCTCTTCCCAGGTCACCTCTGACACCTACAGCCAACGGTCGGTGGGTACGTCAGACACAACCGTTAGTTGGCATGGCCCGGGACCAAGCCCACTGAAATCACGTGTCCTCTACCTGCCCCTGTCCTTTGGTGTTCCCTCACCAAGCGAAGTATCGCATGCTGTGGGCTCAGCCCCACTGTACAGTGAGGAAGAGCTAACAGAGGGCGGTCAGGAACGGGGGGAGACATCCGCCTTTTCAGCAGCCAGGCGAAGAAGTAGTGGCGAGGAGAGTGGCTCGGTAGCCGGTCTAGAGACAGGTCTGTCTCCTGACCCAGACGCAGCCGAGGGGGCTAGTAGTGAGGCGGAGACCCTACTTGATGATGAGGAGGTTGATCGCACTTGGCAGCCTCGTCGTCATCAGGCAATTTCTTCCGCATCATCAGGAGAAGAGGGTGGCAGCTTGGCAGCGAGCAAAACAGTCGGTGGGTTGCCCAGGAGACAGCAGCAGGGTCGCAGCAGTGTCAGTGGAGCCAAACGTCCACGGAGTAGAGCACCAGCTCCACTGCAGCCTACCACCACGGCCAGTAGTGGTGCCGGTGTGCACGGAGGAAGCAGCAGTCAGCCAGTGAGGAGTATCGGGGGCAAAGTTTCCTACTCGGCGGTGTGGCAATTTTTCGTCAAGCCGCCCGAGGAAGTAAACGTAGCCGTATGTCGACTATGTGGCCAGAAAGTCAAGCGTGGCCAGGGGGCCCATGTTGGGACTACAGCGTTGCGGCAGCATATGCAGTGTCGCCATTTGGTGGCCTGGGAAAACCGTGATAAAGATACGGCGGTTCTGCCCGCCCCAGCCCCCGCTCCATCACCCGCTCCGTTACTTGCTCCGTCACCCGACGTCAATCGCCCTCCATCAGCCAGTCAAGGCTCCAACACCTCTGCTGAGGGGAGTTGTCGCTCGTTGGCATCTTCCGCTCGTTCAGATGCTCCTTCTCCTGCTACTCCTCTTCACGGATTCCGTCAGCAGTCTTTCTTGGAATCCGTTTCCAAGAGACAACAGTTTGCGAGCACGCACCCGACGGTGCAAAAGCTGAACGTCCTCCTGTCCAAGTTGCTGGTGCTGCAGTCCCTCCCTTTCCAAGTGGTGGACTCAGCACCTTTCAGAGAAATGATGGCTTGTGCCGCGCCGCGGTGGAGAGTGCCAAGCCGTCATTTCTTCGCCAAAAAGGCAGTGCCAGCCCTGCATTCACATGTAGAAGACATGGTGGGCCAGTCTTTGAGCATGTCGGTCTCTGCCAAAGTGCACGGCAGCGCCGACGTGTGGAGCTGTAACTATGGTCAGGGACAGTACATGTCATTTACGGCCCACTGGGTGAACGTGGTGCCGTCACAGCCGCACCAGCAACTTGGACAGGTCACGCCGCTTTTGCCTCCACGTTTGCACGTCCTTGGTCCGGCAAAGATGTCCGCCTCTACCACCTCTTCTTCCGCCGTGTCCTCAGCCGCCACCCCCGTGCCAAGTCCCATTACCCGACCGGCATATCACATGTGCAGGGCGCAACGGTGTCACGCTGTTCTGCACCTGGTATGCCTTGGCGAACGTAGTCACACAGGGGAGGAACTTCTGAGTGTAATGAACAGAGAAATCGACAGATGGCTGTCTCCGCGCAAACTGAAAATTGGAACCATGTTGACCGACAACGGAAAGAACATGGTGTCTGCTCTGCGTCAAGGAAGGTTGTGCCATGCGCCATGCATGGCTCACGTGTTCAATCTGGTTGTCAAGCGGTTCTTAAAATCCACCATCCCACTGCAAGACATCCTTAAAATGTCACGTAAACTTTGCATGCATTTCAGCCATTCCTACACCGCAAAGCACACCCTCCTTGAGCTGCAGCGGCAGAACGGAATTCCACAGCATCGCCTGATCTGCGACGTTGCAACAAGGTGGAATTCAACCCTACACATGTTAGACCGCCTTTACGAACAGCGAAAGGCCATCACCGATTTCCTGATGTTACAAGCGGATAAAGGTACTCCCCTGTGTAACTTCGATGTCAGCCATTGGCAGCTCATGCGTGACACCTGCCGCTTGCTCAGGCCCTTTGAGGAGGCCACGCTATTCGTGAGTCGGCAGGACTATGGGATGAACGACGTCATTCCTCTGTTGCACGTCCTTGAACAAATGCTGTTAACAATGGCTGGTCAGGGTGCGGTAGACGTGGCGCACAGATCTCAACGCCACATGACCCCTGTGGGGGCAGGACAGGAAGAAGAGGAGGAGGTAGAGGAGGACATTTGTGCTCAGGAATTATTGAGTGAAATGGGTGGTTTTTCCACTCAGCGGACAGGAGTGGAGGAGCAGGAGCATCTGGTAGAGGAGGAGGAGGAGGAGACAGAGGACCCAGACGCACCGTGGCAGTATGCTGTGGAGATGGAGGCAGGGAGTCCCTCGCATTCCTTGGCACAAATGGCCCATAGCATGCTCGGTTGCTTGCGTAGCGACAGCCGAATAATAACCATCAGACAGAGGGATGACTTTTGGCTGTCCACCTTGTTGGACCCTCGCTACCGTTCCAAAATGGTGGCCTTTTTCACACCTGCTGAGAGGGAGGCCAAAATAACGTACTATAAAAACCACCTATGTAGTCAGTTGGTCTCTGCCTTTGTGCGCCAACGTCCATCCTCAGACACTGTGGGCCCTGTGCGCTCGCGTTCCGCTGCCATGGCAGCAGGGGAGGGGTGGGGTGGTAGGAGCAGTGGCAGCTCCACTAGCAGCAGCTGCCTCAGTCTGCAGTCGATGATGAGTAGCTTTCTTCACCAGCGCAGTGAGGAAACTACTAACCAGCCGCAGCAGCAGCAGCAGCATCAGGTGGACCTGGAGCAGGACCTCAAACAACAGGCTTGGGCCTACTTGGACAGCACCCTGCCAACCGAGGTAGACAATCCCCTTGACTACTGGGCAACGAAACTTGACCTTTGGCCCCAACTAGCTGAATTTGCCCTTGAAAGGCTGTCATGCCCGGCCAGTAGCGTGGCATCGGAGCGCGTGTTTAGTGCGGCAGGAGGTATTGTAACTCCGCGGAGGACACGACTGTCCACCCAAAGTGTGGAGAGACTCACGTTTGTGAAAATGAATCAGGCGTGGATTAGTCTGGATTTCAAACCACCAGTTCCTGACACAACTGACTAAATCCGCCATGAATCATGCCTCAAACATGTGCCACTTTGAGGTCTCCTCACACACTGCTGGTGTGTAGAATTTTTTGACATAGGGTGCTGGCAGATTACGGGCCTCCCATAGCTGCTGCCAGGCCCCTAATCTGCCATAGGCCCCTATATACCGCCTCCTCATGCTGCTGCCAGGTCCAGAGTCTGTCATGGGTCCCTGTACGGCCTCCCATTGCTGCTGTCTCCATCGCCACACTCTGCCATGTGCCACTTTCAGGTCTCCTCACACACTGCTGGTGTGTAGAATTTTTTGACATAGGGTGCTGGCAGATTATGGGCCTCCCATAGCTGCTGCCAGGCCCCTAATCTGCCATAGGCCCCTATATACCGCTTCCTCATGCTGCTGCCAGGTCCAGAGTCTCTCATGGGTCCCTGTACGGCCTCCCATTGCTGCTGTCTCCATCGCCACACTCTGCCATGTGCCACTTTCAGGTCTCCTCACACACTGCTGGTGTGTAGAATTTTTTGACATAGGGTGCTGGCAGATTATGGGCCTCCTATAGCTGCTGCCAGGCCCCTAATCTGCCATGGGCCCCTATATACCGCCTCCTCATGCTGCTGCCAGGTCCACAGTGTCTCATGCCATGTGCCACTTTCAGGTCTCCTCACACTGCTGGTGTGTTGAATTTTTTGACATAGGGTGCTGGCAGATTATGGGCCTCCTATAGCTGCTGCCAGGCCCCTAATCTGCCATAGGCCCCTATATACCGCCTCCTCATGCTGCTGCCAGGTCCAGAGTCTGTCATGGGTCCCTGTACGGCCTCCCATTGCTGCTGTCTCCATCGCCACACTCTGCCATGTGCCACTTTCAGGTCTCCTCACACACTGCTGCTGTGTAGAATTTTTTGACATAGGGTGCTGGCAGATTATGGGCCTCCCATAGCTGCTGCCAGGCCCCTAATCTGCCACAGGCCCCTATATACCGCCTCCTCATGCTGCTGCCAGGTCCAGAGTCTGTCATGGGTCCCTGTACGGCCTCCCATTGCTGCTGTCTCCATCGCCACACTCTGCCATGTGCCACTTTCAGGTCTCCTCACACACTGCTGGTGTGTAGAATTTTTTGACATAGGGTGCTGGCAGATTATGGGCCTCCCATTGCTGCTGCCAGGCCCCTAATCTGCCATAGGCTCCTATATACCGCTTCCTCATGCTGCTGCCAGGTCCAGAGTCTCTCATGGGTCCCTGTACGGCCTCCCATTGCTGCTGTCTCCATCGCCACACTCTGCCATGTGCCACTTTCAGGTCTCCTCACACACTGCTGGTGTGTAGAATTTTTTGACATAGGGTGCTGGCAGATTATGGGCCTCCCATTGCTGCTGCCAGGCCCCTAATCTGCCATAGGCCCCTATATACCGCTTCCTCATGCTGCTGCCAGGTCCAGAGTCTCTCATGGGTCCCTGTACGGCCTCCCATTGCTGCTGTCTCCATCGCCACACTCTGCCATGTGCCACTTTCAGGTCTCCTCACACACTGCTGGTGTGTAGAATTTTTTGACATAGGGTGCTGGCAGATTATGGGCCTCCTATAGCTGCTGCCAGGCCCCTAATCTGCCATAGGCCCCTATATACCGCTTCCTCATGCTGCTGCCAGGTCCAGAGTCTGTCATGGGTCCCTGTACGGCCTCCCATTGCTGCTGTCTCCATCGCCACACTCTGCCATGTGCCACTTTCAGGTCTCCTCACACACTGCTGGTGTGTAGAATTTTTTGACATAGGGTGCTGGCAGATTATGGGCCTCCCATAGCTGCTGCCAGGCCCCTAATCTGCCATGGGCCCCTATATACCGCCTCCTCATGCTGCTGCCAGGTCCAGAGTCTGTCATGGGTCCCTGTACGGCCTCCCATTGCTGCTGTCTCCATCGCCACACTCTGCCATGTGCCACTTTCAGGTCTCCTCACACACTGCTGGTGTGTAGAATTTTTTGACATAGGGTGCTGGCAGATTACGGGCCTCCCATAGCTGCTGCCAGGCCCCTAATCTGCCATAGGCCCCTATATACCGCCTCCTCATGCTGCTGCCAGGTCCAGAGTCTGTCATGGGTCCCTGTACGGCCTCCCATTGCTGCTGTCTCCATCGCCACACTCTGCCATGTGCCACTTTCAGGTCTCCTCACACACTGCTGGTGTGTAGAATTTTTTGACATAGGGTGCTGGCAGATTATGGGCCTCCCATAGCTGCTGCCAGGCCCCTAATCTGCCATGGGCCCCTATATACCGCCTCCTCATGCTGCTGCCAGGTCCAGAGTCTGTCATGGGTCCCTGTACGGCCTCCCATTGCTGCTGTCTCCATCGCCACACTCTGCCATGTGCCACTTTCAGGTCTCCTCACACACTGCTGGTGTGTAGAATTTTTTGACATAGGGTGCTGGCAGATTATGGGCCACCCATAGCTGCTGCCAGGCCCCTAATCTGCCATAGGCCCCTATATACCGCCTCCTCATGCTGCTGCCAGGTCCAGAGTCTCTCATGGGTCCCTGTACGGCCTCCCATTGCTGCTGTCTCCATCGCCACACTCTGCCATGTGCCACTTTCAGGTCTCCTCACACACTGCTGGTGTGTAGAATTTTTTGACATAGGGTGCTGGCAGATTATGGGCCTCCCATTGCTGCTGCCAGGCCCCTAATCTGCCATAGGCCCCTATATACCGCTTCCTCATGCTGCTGCCAGGTCCAGAGTCTCTCATGGGTCCCTGTACGGCCTCCCATTGCTGCTGTCTCCATCGCCACACTCTGCCATGTGCCACTTTCAGGTCTCCTCACACACTGCTGGTGTGTAGAATTTTTTGACATAGGGTGCTGGCAGATTATGGGCCTCCTATAGCTGCTGCCAGGCCCCTAATCTGCCATAGGCCCCTATATACCGCTTCCTCATGCTGCTGCCAGGTCCAGAGTCTCTCATGGGTCCCTGTACGGCCTCCCATTGCTGCTGTCTCCATCGCCACACTCTGCCATGTGCCACTTTCAGGTCTCCTCACACACTGCTGGTGTGTAGAATTTTTTGACATAGGGTGCTGGCAGATTATGGGCCTCCTATAGCTGCTGCCAGGCCCCTAATCTGCCATAGGCCCCTATATACCGCTTCCTCATGCTGCTGCCAGGTCCAGAGTCTGTCATGGGTCCCTGTACGGCCTCCCATTGCTGCTGTCTCCATCGCCACACTCTGCCATGTGCCACTTTCAGGTCTCCTCACACACTGCTGCTGTGTAGAATTTTTTGACATAGGGTGCTGGCAGATTATGGGCCTCCCATAGCTGCTGCCAGGCCCCTAATCTGCCACAGGCCCCTATATACCACCTCCTCATGCTGCTGCCAGGTCCAGAGTCTGTCATGGGTCCCTGTACGGCCTCCCATTGCTGCTGTCTCCATCGCCACACTCTGCCATGTGCCACTTTCAGGTCTCCTCACACACTGCTGGTGTGTAGAATTTTTTGACATAGGGTGCTGGCAGATTATGGGCCTCCCATAGCTGCTGCCAGGCCCCTAATCTGCCATAGGCCCCTATATACTGCCTCCTCATGCTGCTGCCAGGTCCAGAGTCTGTCATGGGTCCCTGTACGGCCTCCCATTGCTGCTGTCTCCATCGCCACACTCTGCCATGTGCCACTTTCAGGTCTCCTCACACACTGCTGGTGTGTAGAATTTTTTGACATAGGGTGCTGGCAGATTATGGGCCTCCTATAGCTGCTGCCAGGCCCCTAATCTGCCATAGGCCCCTATATACCGCTTCCTCATGCTGCTGCCAGGTCCAGAGTCTCTCATGGGTCCCTGTACGGCCTCCCATTGCTGCTGTCTCCATTGCCACACTCTGCCATGTGCCACTTTCAGGTCTCCTCACACACTGCTGGTGTGTAGAATTTTTTGACATAGGGTGCTGGCAGATTACGGGCCTCCCATAGCTGCTGCCAGGCCCCTAATCTGCCATAGGCCCCTATATACCGCCTCCTCATGCTGCTGCCAGGTCCAGAGTCTGTCATGGGTCCCTGTACGGCCTCCCATTGCTGCTGTCTCCATCGCCACACTCTGCCATGTGCCACTTTCAGGTCTCCTCACACACTGCTGGTGTGTAGAATTTTTTGACATAGGGTGCTGGCAGATTATGGGCCTCCCATAGCTGCTGCCAGGCCCCTAATCTGCCATGGGCCCCTATATACCGCCTCCTCATGCTGCTGCCAGGTCCAGAGTCTGTCATGGGTCCCTGTACGGCCTCCCATTGCTGCTGTCTCCATCGCCACACTCTGCCATGTGCCACTTTCAGGTCTCCTCACACACTGCTGGTGTGTAGAATTTTTTGACATAGGGTGCTGGCAGATTATGGGCCTCCCATAGCTGCTGCCAGGCCCCTAATCTGCCATAGGCCCCTATATACCGCCTCCTCATGCTGCTGCCAGGTCGAGAGTCTGTCATGGGTCCCTGTACGGCCTCCCATTGCTGCTGTCTCCATCGCCACACTCTGCCATGTGCCACTTTCAGGTCTCCTCACACACTGCTGGTGTGTAGAATTTTTTGACATAGGGTGCTGGCAGATTATGGGCCTCCCATAGCTGCTGCCAGGCCCCTAATCTGCCATAGGCCCCTATATACCGCCTCCTCATGCTGCTGCCAGGTCCAGAGTCTGTCATGGGTCCCTGTACGGCCTCCCATTGCTGCTGTCTCCATCGCCACACTCTGCCATGTGCCACTTTCAGGTCTCCTCACACACTGCTGGTGTGTAGAATTTTTTGACATAGGGTGCTGGCAGATTATGGGCCTCCCATTGCTGCTGCCAGGCCCCTAATCTGCCATAGGCCCCTATATACCGCTTCCTCATGCTGCTGCCAGGTCCAGAGTCTCTCATGGGTCCCTGTACGGCCTCCCATTGCTGCTGTCTCCATCGCCACACTCTGCCATGTGCCACTTTCAGGTCTCCTCACACACTGCTGGTGTGTAGAATTTTTTGACATAGGGTGCTGGCAGATTATGGGCCTCCTATAGCTGCTGCCAGGCCCCTAATCTGCCATAGGCCCCTATATACCGCTTCCTCATGCTGCTGCCAGGTCCAGAGTCTCTCATGGGTCCCTGTACGGCCTCCCATTGCTGCTGTCTCCATCGCCACACTCTGCCATGTGCCACTTTCAGGTCTCCTCACACACTGCTGGTGTGTAGAATTTTTTGACATAGGGTGCTGGCAGATTACGGGCCTCCCATAGCTGCTGCCAGGCCCCTAATCTGCCATAGGCCCCTGTTGTCGCTTGTTGGCATATTCCGCTCGTTCAGATGCTCCTTCTCCTGCTACTCCTCTTCACGGATTCCGTCAGCAGTCTTTCTTGGAATCCGTTTCCAAGAGACAACAGTTTGCGAGCACGCACCAGACAGTGCAGAAACTGAACGTCCTCCTGTCCAAGTTGCTGCTGCCAGGCTCGTAATCTGTCATGCGCCCCTGTACCGCCTCCTCATGCTGCTGCCAGGTCCAGAGTGTGTCATGGGCCCCCGTACCGACTCCAAATGCTGCTGCCAGGCCCGTAATCTGTCATGGGCCCCTGTACCGCCTCCCCATGCTGCTGCCACGTCCAGATTGTGTCATGGGTCCCTGTACGGCCTCCCATTGCTGCTGCCAGGCCTGTAATCTGCCATGGGCCCCCGTACCGACTCCTCATGCTGCTGCCAGGCCCGTAATCTGCCATGGGCCCCTGTACCGCCTCCTCATGCTGCTGCCAGGTCCAGAGTGTCTCATGGGTCCCTGTACGGCCTCCCATTGCTGCTGTCTCTATCGCCACACTCTGCCATGTGCCACTTTCAGGTCTCCTCACACTGCTGGTGGTTTCCATTTTTGTCATAGGGTGCTGTATGGCCTCCCATTGCTGCTGCCTCCACCGCCACACTGTGGCTCCACACTCTGGTTTTGGCCCCGTGACTGGCCAAATGAGTGAAGTGTGCGGTGATTCTAAGATCGACGGCACTCATCTGCATGTCATACTGCCTGACAGTATTATTTCTCTTCCCCAGCAGACTCCAAGGGCATTTAAATTAAAGGTACAGTGTTCAGCACTAATATTAAGTCTCTCTGAAGCCTAGAAACACCCTTTTTTAAGTTAAATTCACAGCGAATATATTCGACTCGAATCGAAATTTTTCTACGAATTTGCCGAATCAGTCGAATCGAATTTTTGAATACTTCGCTCATCTCTACTTACAATCTAAAGGGAGGGGACAGTACAATTACAACACAGTTCAATACAGAAGGAATATGAGGGCACTGCTCACGTAGCTTACAGTCTAAAGGGAGGGGGAAGTGATACAAAAGGTATTAGCTGAAGGACATGATCTGATGGAGGTGGCTCAAGAACAGATTTTTACATGGAGGTGGGGTAGGCTTGCCTGAATAAATGAGTTTTCAAGGATTGTCTAAAGGTGAACAAGGTGGGAGCTGACTGGATATACTTGGGTAGGGAGTTCCAGAGGATGGTGGAGGTTCTGCAACAGGTAACAAGAGAGCAAGATGTCTTGAGAGGAGCAGAGAGAACGATGTGGATGATATCTGCAGATGAGGTTGGTGATGTAGCTAGAGGCAGTGTTGTGGATGGCTTTGTACATCGTGGTTAGTATTTTGTTAGTATGCTGGGCTAGTGGAAGCCAGTGAAGAGATCGACAAAGAGGGGCAGCAGTCACAAATCGGTTTGAATAAGTCTAGTAACAGCATTCATAACAGACTGAAGGGGGAAATCCTGCGTAAATGTAGGCCAGTGATACCATATTCACAATTTTGGATTTTCAGAAAGAGAGAAGAGAGACACACTGTTATACAGATAAAATGTGACCACAGTACACCACAGTAAAATCTGGGCATGTCTGTATTATGCTGAAAATTATGTGTGGCTTATAGGTATGTACCTAAATTAAGTCTAGACCTACTCACAGTATACACTGCACACATTTGCAGCAGTCTTTGTGCTCACAGGTTACTTAACGACTTAAAACAAAAATAAAATCCTTTCATCACATATGTTTTTATGCACACAGAATATAGACAGGCAACTAACATTTTGTCAGTGGGTGGGAGAATGCCCCAGCACTTGTGTCTATAGCAGGGAAAACACCCTGGCATCATTTGTCAATGGAAAGAAATATGCACTGGCAGTCATTGGGATAAGAATGCCCTAGCATTGTTTGTTGGCAGAAGGAATAATACCCAGGGGTTGATAGTTGCTGACTGAAGGTATACAGTTGTGTCCAAAATTATTCAACCCCCACTGAAATTGAGTGTTTTGGCCAGTTTGACATTGCTTTTGATCATTCAGTCATCTTGCTTACATTTACATTAAAGAGGCACTTGTAGGTCAGACAAATATAACATAACAGTTATAATGAAATAACCACAAATGTCTTTTCTGTGCTCACAGCATTATCAGTTTTATTCAACCCCCAAGTGACATTCAATCTTAGTACTTAGTACAGCATCCTTTTACAGTTATAACAGCTTTTAAACGTGAAGCATAGCTTGACACAAGTGTCTTGCAGCGATCTACGGGTATCTTCGCCCATTCTTCATGGGCAAAGGCCTCCAGTTCAGTCACATTCTTAGGCTTGCGCACTGCAACTGCTTTCTTTAAGTCCCACCAGAGGTTCTCAATCGGATTTAAGTCTGGTGACTGCGATGGCCACTCCAAAATGTTCCAGCCTTTCCTCTGCAACCATGCTCTAGTGGACTTGGAGGTATGCTTGGGATCATTGTCCTGTTGAAAGGTCCAACGTCTCCCAAGCCTCAGGTGTGTGACGGACTGCATCACGTTTCCATCCAATATCTCCTGGTACTGAAGAGAATTCATGGTACCTTGCACACGCTGAAGCTTCCCTGTACCTGCAGAAGCAAAACAGCCCCAAAGCATGATTGACCCTCCACCATGCTTCACAGTAGGCAAGGTGTTCTTTTCATCATAGGCCTTGTTCTTCCTCCTCCAAACATAGCGTTGATCCATGGGCCCAAACAGTTCTAATTTTGTTTCATCAGTCCACAGAACACTATCCCACAACTTTTGTGGTTTGTCCACATGGCTTTTGGCATACTGCAGTCGACTCTTCTTATTCTTTGGAGACAGCAAGGGGGTACGCCTGGGAGTTCTGGCACGGAGGCCTTCATTACGCAGTGTGCGTCTTATTGTCTGGGCTGAAACTTCTGTACCCACATCTGACAAATCTTTTCTCAGTTCCTCAGCAGTCACACGGGGACTTCTCTCCACTCTACGCTTCAGGTAGCGCACAGCAGTCGAAGTCAGCATCTTCTTTCTGCCACGACCAGGTAGCGTTTCAACAGTGCCCTTTGCCTTGAATTTGCGAATGATGCTTCCTAAGGTGTCTCTTGGTATGTTTAACATCTTTGCAATCTTCTTATAGCCATTGCCCTTCCTGTGAAGAGAAATCACCTCTTCTCTTGTCTTCCTGGACCATTCTCTTGCCTTCACCATGTTTGTAACCACACCAGTAAATGTCTAGAAGGAGCTGAGTATCACAGTCATTTTAAAGCTGCCTAATTGGTGCTTATTATGCTTGATTGCTGCTCGGTGACATCCACAGGTGTTTTCAATACCTGATGGAAAGCACCTGTATGAACCTCTGTTCTTCAGAGTGGTAGTCTTTAAGGGGTTGAATAATTGTGGCAATGAAGAAACCACATAAGAACCATTTACTACTGTATTACATAAACAATTGATGTCATTTTAGTTGCATTTGGGTAGTTACAACGTCCTTGTAGGATTTGATTCTGAATACAATTCCAAATGTACACTATAGTCCCTAAACCCCTTTACAGCATTGGGGGTTGAATAATTTTGGACACAACTGTACCTCAGTGTTAGCAATCTGTGAAAGAAAAAATGATTTTGCATCCCTGATAAATATGCAGAACGCCCTAGTTTAAGTGGTCAGTGAGAAGAAGAAGGCCCTATTTATGGATGAGTGAATCTGCCTGGATTTGATTAATGTAGGACTGTTGGGAGGTATGCATAATAAAAAGGATTGCAAATGATTATAAAACAATGAAGAAATAATTAAAACCTTTTGAATAGGAAGATACTGTACTGTATATAATATGGATTTGTCTAGAAAATCTATAGCTGTTTTTAAATATATTGTAGATTTAATAAGAATGCTTCAAAAGCATAATTCATTTGAAAAGTTATTTTTGCTGCACACTCCTGAGTAACTGCATCTAGAAGTCAAGCTTTCGTGCATGCATTTTTATTCATGAGATCCCTTTCACTGTACATTGAAGACACCAATAGGCATATGCATATGTTTCCCTAAGCATATGGCACGAATATTAGATGCACTTTCTAGTCTCTGTTTACTATTCCAATGTGAAGCTGCCAAAGTGGGGCCTGCTGAGAATAATGTCTGAACCAAGACAAACTCATCTGAATTTCATGAAATCTCTGCTCAACACCATGTCAAAGGATTGCTTCCCCTTCAGCCTTCTCTCAATCATGGCAATGGTATTAATAACAAGGATACACATTGTATCACTGTATGAGAAAACATCTCTCTTAAAGTGGTATTACTGGCTCCAAGCAGTCATGCATTTACAGGCCAAATATATCCAAAACTGACATTTCACATTTGCTTGTTTGCTAGCAGGAAAAATCACATGCCAGCTTATTGTATTTCCCATAAACTCCATTGAGATATCCACATCAGAATTTCAGTTCCACCCAGATCTGCCATAAGATAAGTACTTGTCTTTCACTCTGCTGGCAGGGAGATGGGAAGGATATCCCATTGCTCTGCTTATAAGAGTGTGGAAGCACTTCTCTTTCACTCTGAATCTGCAAGCAGGGAGAAATTGTGCTAGTGGGGAGATCAGAAAGATCTCCTCTCTGACTGGCAGAGTGCTGCAAGGGAGAGTGGTACTGCCTTTACCAGAGGTGTCCCTAGCATTGGTGTCACCCGGTGCAGTAACACATGGTGTCATCCCTCCAGAGAGGAAGGAGCAGTGCCGCTGTAGCGTCAAAATGAGTATCCCGTGAAGATATGTATCCCCTGAAGCAAATGCTCATGTGCCGGTTTCAGGTCGAAGAAGCCGATCTTGGACTTTAGCACAGAGCTGCCACAGTTAACCCCTTACAGGCTGCAAACCGCTGAACAGGGGCGGACTGACCATTTGGAAAGTCAGGGACTGCCCGAGGGCCCGGGGTCACTAGGGGGCGCCATGAGATGCCCCTGGTACCTTTTTCATAGGCTTTTTTGAGTTTGGGCAAGGACACAGGGGCCCCATGATCCCCTATTGCCCGGGGGCCCCATGAGTTGTCACCCCGTGGATCACTATGGGTTGCAAGATCAGTTAACCCCATATAGATTGAACCTATACAGGGTTAATTGATCTTTCAACTCATAGTGATCCGCGGGATCAGCTTCAGCGGTTTGCAGCCTGTAAGCAGTTAACTGTGGCTGCTCTGTGCTAAAGTCAGAAATTGGCTTCTTCGGCATGAAACTGTCACTTGCACAGTTGCTTCAGGGGATACAGTTGTGACCAAAATTATTCAACCCCCACTGAAATTGAGTGTTTTGGCCAGTTTGACATTGCTTTTGATCATTCAGTCATCTTGCTTACATTTACATTAAAGAGGCACTTGTAGGTCAGACAAATATAACATAACAGTTATAATGAAATAACCACAAATGTCTTTTCTGTGCTCACAGCATTATCAGTTTTATTCAACCCCCAAGTGACATTCAATCTTAGTACTTAGTACAGCATCCTTTTACAGTTATAACAGCTTTTAAACGTGAAGCATAGCTTGACACAAGTGTCTTGCAGCGATCTACGGGTATCTTCGCCCATTCTTCATGGGCAAAGGCCTCCAGTTCAGTCACATTCTTAGGCTTGCGCACTGCAACTGCTTTCTTTAAGTCCCACCAGAGGTTCTCAATCGGATTTAAGTCTGGTGACTGCGATGGCCACTCCAAAATGTTCCAGCCTTTCCTCTGCAACCATGCTCTAGTGGACTTGGAGGTATGCTTGGGATCATTGTCCTGTTGAAAGGTCCAACGTCTCCCAAGCCTCAGGTGTGTGACGGACTGCATCACGTTTCCATCCAATATCTCCTGGTACTGAAGAGAATTCATGGTACCTTGCACACGCTGAAGCTTCCCTGTACCTGCAGAAGCAAAACAGCCCCAAAGCATGATTGACCCTCCACCATGCTTCACAGTAGGCAAGGTGTTCTTTTCATCATAGGCCTTGTTCTTCCTCCTCCAAACATAGCGTTGATCCATGGGCCCAAACAGTTCTAATTTTGTTTCATCAGTCCACAGAACACTATCCCACAACTTTTGTGGTTTGTCCACATGGCTTTTGGCATACTGCAGTCGACTCTTCTTATTCTTTGGAGACAGCAAGGGGGTACGCCTGGGAGTTCTGGCACGGAGGCCTTCATTACGCAGTGTGCGTCTTATTGTCTGGGCTGAAACTTCTGTACCCACATCTGACAAATCTTTTCTCAGTTCCTCAGCAGTCACACGGGGACTTCTCTCCACTCTACGCTTCAGGTAGCGCACAGCAGTCGAAGTCAGCATCTTCTTTCTGCCACGACCAGGTAGCGTTTCAACAGTGCCCTTTGCCTTGAATTTGCGAATGATGCTTCCTAAGGTGTCTCTTGGTATGTTTAACATCTTTGCAATCTTCTTATAGCCATTGCCCTTCCTGTGAAGAGAAATCACCTCTTCTCTTGTCTTCCTGGACCATTCTCTTGCCTTCACCATGTTTGTAACCACACCAGTAAATGTCTAGAAGGAGCTGAGTATCACAGTCATTTTAAAGCTGCCTAATTGGTGCTTATTATGCTTGATTGCTGCTCGGTGACATCCACAGGTGTTTTCAATACCTGATGGAAAGCACCTGTATGAACCTCTGTTCTTCAGAGTGGTAGTCTTTAAGGGGTTGAATAATTGTGGCAATGAAGAAACCACATAAGAACCATTTACTACTGTATTACATAAACAATTGATGTCATTTTAGTTGCATTTGGGTAGTTACAACGTCCTTGTAGGATTTGATTCTGAATACAATTCCAAATGTACACTATAGTCCCTAAACCCCTTTACAGCATTGGGGGTTGAATAATTTTGGTCACAACTGTACATATCTTCACGGGAAACTCATTTTACCGCTACTCCGGGTGCAACTGTCACTGTGCCGGGAATCCAGGATTACCCCAATAACTGGCCAGGACCTTCACAGAGCCCAGAAACTCTGCTGGCATCCTGCTCCTGCACCCCCTGTGATGGTGTCACCCGCTGTGGTTTGCACCCCCCCACTCCCCCCTAGTGACGCCACTAGCCTTTACAACCAATCAGGATGCCTGGCAGGAGCTCACATGACCATATGCCAAGCTCTCTGATTGGTTGGAAAGCCAGTATTATGGGACGTCTCCAAAGAGAAATAAGAAAATGATGATGGGGTGTAATACCCAGATCCTTTACCCCAATTTTCCTCCCAGGTTGTTCCAAACTGTGTTTATATTCATGCAGGTGCAGTGCAGGTATTATTACTGCAACATCTGACTTTTTGTTTTAGCTACCTAGCATTTAGATTATCACAAATGGGATATATTCACTAAACAGGCAATTATGGCCAATTGTAAAAAATAAATACATAATAAATATATATATATATATATATATATATATATATATATATATATATACATACACCCTATTCCAAATTATTATGCAAATTATATTTTTCTCATTTACCTAAATAGTTGATGTAAATAACAGTCAGCATAATTCTCATGTTATCAACTATTAAGAGTACAATTCAAATTTTATTGAACAAACCTCCTAATGATAACAGTATTTTTGTTAAACATAAAAAAACTTACAATGCACTGTTCCAAATTATTACGCACAGTAAGTTTCAAAACACTTTATAAGTTGTAAAGAACTGAAAATTGGCATTTGTTGTGTTTGCAGCATATTTACTGAAATCAAAAGCTATTTCAATCAAACTTTTAACAACATTTTAACTGTGCTCTGAATCAGCCACAAATCTCTTAATAGTGCGATGATCACGCTTAGGTTTTCATGAAATATCTAATGTTTTCATACCTTTTCCAAGGCATTGAACTATTTCACTCTTTTCGGCAGCAGAGAGATCCTTTTTCTTTCCCATAGTGCTTGAAAATGGTGCTCTGCTTAATAATGTGGAACACCCTCCTTTAGTAGTTTTTCCTTAAATTGGGCTCAATCTAATTATCACAGGTGTCCGAGATTGTTTTCAGTGATCAAAAGAGCCCTGACACACAATGCAATCCATGAGTTACACTGAAAAACAAAATATTTAATCTTTGTGACACTTAAATAGAATTTGCATAATAATTTGGAACAGGGTGTATATATATATATTATTATTATACAGTATTTATATAGCGCCAAAAAGTTTGCTCAGCGCTGTATATTATAGTGAGACAATACAGTAACAATACAATACACGAGGGGTTCGAGGGCCCTGCTCTTTGGAGCTTACAATCTAGGAGATATATATATATATATATATATATATATATATATATATACAGTGGGGCAAAAAAGTATTTAGTCAGCCACCAATTGTGCAAGTTCTCCCACTTAAAAAGATGAGAGTGGCCTGTAATTGGCATCATAGGTAGACCTCAACTATGAGAGACAAAATGAGAAAAAAAATCCAGACAATCGCATTGGCTGATTTGGAAAGAATTTATTTGCAAATTATGGTGGAAAATAAGTAGTTGGTCAATATGAAAAGTTCATCTCAATACTTTGTTATATATCCTTTGTTGGCAATGGCAGAGGTCAAACATTTCCTGTAAGTCTTCACAAGGTTGGCACACACTGTTGCTGGTATGTTGGCCCATTCCTCCATGCAGATCTCCTCTAGAGCAGTGATGTTTTGGGGCTGTCGCTGGGCAACACAGTCTTTCAACTCCCTCCAAAGGTTTTCTATGGGGACTACCTACCTCAGATTTACTGTGGCAGAGGGGCCCTGATGTGCTGAATACATTAATACATTCTTATTAATACGTTCTGCCAGAACAGACAGATACACACCATTGCTCAACTAAGAAGTATTTAGAAAAAAAAAGAAACTAAATGTGTTCTTATTAAAAAAACAAATATACTGGTAGTAAGGCAACAAGACAACATAGAAATTGACAAGTATAAAATCTAGTTCATACAATCTATAAACAATAGAGTATTCTTGCAAATAGGTTCTATTATTAAAGATAGGTACCCAATGTGTGAGTCGTCTGCAACAGGAAGGAAGGAACACTGGAGCAGAGGCTGAAAAAAGTGCAGACCAAATGTGTGTGAAGGTAACGGCTAAGAACAATGAGAACAAACTTTGTATGGCAGAGACAGTTGGAAGCTGGAGGAAGGGGAGGCCGAAACAGGCAAAAAGAAATGACAGATCCTTCTGGGAAGGGTGGAAACAGAGTGTTTGTTAAAATCCCAGCTGGAAGAGGGCAGGGAGTGGACTAGAGCAGGAAATACAGTTGAGCAGATTCAAAGCTGACTTACACAGGTCAGGTACTGTAGGTGCCTGGATCCCACAGTTGCTGGTGAGCAGACTCTTTTTCATAGGCTTTTTTGAGTTTGGGCAAGGACACAGGGGCCCCATGATCCCCTATTGCCCGGGGGCCCCATGAGTTGTCAGTCCGCCCCTGCTTCAATAGTCACAAGACTTCAATGATTTTGCATAAGAATGCAGCTCTAGGAATAGTTCAGCCTCAAGTAAATGTTGCACTTTAAGCACCCTAAACAAAAAAAAAACAAATAAAAAAGAATACCCCAAAAGATTGTAAACTCTAATATTAGTGGCTAAGTGGTTAGCACTTCCACCTAGCAGCACTAGGGTCGTTGGTTTGAATCCCAACCATGACAATACCTGCACAGAGTTTGCATGTTCTCCATGTGCCTGCGTGGGTTTTCTCTGGGTACTGCGGTTTCCTCCCACATTCCAAAAGACATGCTGGTAGGTTAATTGGCCCCTGTCTACATTGGCACTAGTATGTGTATGGATGAATGCAGGGGAGGACTGACCATTTGGAAACTCGGGCACTGTCCGAGGGCCCGGGGTCAGTAGGGGGCCCCATGAGATGCCCCTGGTACCTTTTTAATAGGATTTTTTGAGTTTGGGCAAGGACACAGGGGCCCCATGATCCCCTATTGCCCGGGGGCCCCATGAGTTGTCAGTCCGCCCCTGGATGAATGTGAGTTAGGGACCTTAGATTGTACGCTCCTTGAGGGTACTATATGAATGTACTATATATATGTAAAGCACATTAAATTGACAGCACAATATAAGTCCTTGTAATATAGTATACCACCCCCACCAAAACCAAATGTCATATTTGAGGAGGGGGGGGGGCACAGGAGCACATACGACAAGGTAGCCCACCACTGTAATCCATGGAGCTATAACACAATTTTTAAAATTTCTCTCTGTATAGATCATTAGTGCTCCCTATAACAGCATTACATGCCAAGTGGCAATGGCTGCTGTGAGCACACCCTTTTATAGTGAGGCTATTATCCACTGGGCAAATGTGGATACTGGTTCCAGCTCAGTGGCACAATAAACCAAAGAAATCCAGAAAATAAATTTGTGTTGTGGAATTCAGCCATTACCATTAGATTCATGGTGGAATAAAAAGTGCTGAATAAATACATTTTAGCGGTATTATACTCCACTATGACAGTGCAGTAGTACATTATTTTTTAAGATGACTACAATGTTTCAGGACAGTTTGTCGGTATGTTTAATCAGGACAGTATATCAGGGGAAGGGTAGCACCACAGACATATGCAGTACTGTAGAACCAGGTACAAGATAACCTTTGGCACATTTTATTATCTTCCCATAAACCATTCACACATTCTTCTGTTACCCTTCAGAGAACATGATATTCGTTGTGACTTTAAAATGAAAAAGGAATGAGACAATAAACACTCAGTTAAATCAGATCCAAAGCCTGCTAATTAATATGATTACTAATTATTACATTACAAAAGTTAGTTTTATACCATTTGTATTTTTGGAATAGGAATAGGTGTGTGAACTATAGTCAGAAGGTGGGCCATAGGTCTAATCTTTTGACCTAATAATCCAAATAGCGCCAATAAGCTGTGACTATTTTGTCCAATGACTGTGAAAGACCAACAATTTTACAGAGAAGTTTACAAAATCTGTCCATAGCAAGACAGAAAAGCTAAATTTGATCTCTCTATGGGCAGGATGGTTATACTGAAGTTGATCCACTGATCCACAGCCAGTCAGATTTTTTTGCATGCCATTGCTGCTGGCGGCTATAGCTCCTTGCCAGCAGAACACAATAGTTCCACTGGAGGCATTCCACCATCGACACTAACTGTGTTGATGGGGGAATTGAGCGATTTTCTTTCCTACCACCCATCATCTGTGGTCTGCTTTAGTTTAGTTTCCTTTCCGTTTCAGTCCTATATAGGAGCACAATGACAGGGCACCATAGGATGATTCCGATGGGGCCCACCACCAGTGACCTCTGTCTGTGGTATCTTGCATTTTTAATTAGTGGTAAGTAGCCTATACACCCTCAAAAGCAGTATCTTTGCATTGGTGATCAATGACAGCCTTATATTGGCCTCAAAATAATAAGATCCTTAATTTTGGTTGCCTGTAGTAGTCCAATGACCCTTTACATTGGTTGTCAGTGTTGTCTTTTACCCTGCTGACAAAAGCCTCTTTAATTACTTTTGTGTTCAGTGTAATTATCACTGATTAAAAACATCATTTTAAGTTTCATATACAGATAAAAGAGTAGACTACAGAACAAGGTGTATTTTGTAGTTATGTTTTTGATGTTAAATTGTATTAAAGTGTACCCACCCTTTTGCTGCCACCACTGTATGGCATACATATTCTAAAAGAACCCTGATGTTTCATTAAAGATAACCTATCATGCCAAAATAAGATCATGTAGGAGACATTTTGTCCTCTATGGGAAAAAAAATGATAAAGCTTAAAACCCCACAACAAAGATTTTTAACCCCCCAACGTGCACACACATGAAAATGTAACATATATTGGGGTGCCTATGCATGAAAAAGTGGATTGCACTGCACATGTTACATATTACCATGCACACCTTAGTGAGAGCAATAACTCTAGGCACATTATTCATGGTGCACTCATGTGGACCTGTAGGGGCTTTTAAATTGTCGGAGAATTTAGGGCACAAAAGTTTGTCATCATTCCATGGATGCAAACAATTTTAAGGCTTAACATACTGGCTATGAATTTCTTGGCGCAACCTTTTTCTTTTTCTTTTACCCCAAAAATTGTAATACAGTATACTGCATTTTTGGGTCCTAAAATGTACTTTAATGCAAAAAGGGCTCTGGTAGCAAAACGGTTACATCCAAATTATATATGTACTATACTATATACAGGTGCATCTCAATAAATTAGAATATCATCAAAAAGTTATTTATTTCAGGAATTCAATTAAAAAAGTGAAACTCGTTTTATTTAGATTCATTACACACAGAGTGATATATTTCAAGCATTTCTTTCTTTTAATTTTAATTATTATGGCTTACAGCTCGTGAAACCCCAAAATTAATTATCTCAGAAAATTATAATAATACATACGATCAATAAAAAACATATGAAAAGTATGTCCTTGTACAGAACAGTATGCACGCATTACTTGGTCAGAGCTCCTTTTGAATGAATTACTGCATCAATGCAACGTAGCATGGAGGCGATCAGTCTGTGGCACTGCCGAGGTGTTGTGGAATCCCAGGTTGCTTTGATAGCGGCCTTCAGCTCATCTGCATTATTGGGATGTATCTCAACTTTTTAATGATATTCTAATTTATTGAGATACACCTGGATAATATATATATATATATATACTGTATATATATATATATATATATCACAGCTTTCCTGTTCTTAGACATGGTGGCTACATACATTTTTCTAGGCTTTTCTTTTGCTTTCTTGATAACAGTCAGGGTAGTAAGCAAAGGGAGCGATTGGCCCTTAAGATGTTTGACATAATCAACATATATTTATGTTAGACCAAAAGGAAGCAAATAGGAGAAGGTTATTGTTTGGGGTTTTACACATTTTAACAAGTATCCATAGAAGGGAGGAGAAAACTGCTCTTGGTTTAACCACTTGCCTACCAGGCACTTACGCCCCCTTCTTGCCCAGTCCAATTTTCAGCTTTCAGCGCTCTCAAACTTTGAATGACAATTACTCAGTCATGCAACACTGTACCCATATAAAATTTTCATCCTTTTTTTCACACAAATAGAGCTTTCTTTTGGTGGTATTTAATCACCACTGGGTTTTTTATTTTTTGCAATATAAATAAAAAAAAAAAAAGTTTAAAAAAAAAAATTTCTCTTACAAAAGTTTGCAAATAAGTAATTTTTCTTCATAAATTTGGGACAAAATGTATACTGTTACATTTGTTTGGTAAAAAATAACACAAATTAGTGCATATTATTTGGTCTGTGTGAAAGCTATAGAGTCTACAAGCTATGGTACCAATAATTGAAAATTGATCACACCTGATGTACAGATGGCCTATCTCATTTCTTGAGGCCCTAACAAGCCAGCACAGTACAAATACCCCCTAAATGAACACTTTTTGGAAAGTAGACATTCCAAAGTATTTAGTAAGAGGCATGGTGAGTTTTTTAAAGTTGTCATTTTTTCCCAAATTGTTTTTTATTACGTTTTTATTTAAATTTTTCTTCCCCCACAAAATTGTCATATTAACAAGCTATTTCTCACACACAGCACAGGAATACTTGCAACTACACCCCAAAATACTTTCTGCTACTTCTCCTGAATATAATGATACCAAATGTGTGAGACTTTTCTAAGGCCTTGAAGTACCAGGACAATAGAATTACCCACAAAATGACCCCATTTTGAGAAGTAAACACCCCAACATATATTTCATGAGGCATAATGAGTCTTTTGAACATGTCATTTATTTCCAAAGGTTTTTGGAATACACAGCAAGAAAATCAAAATGTATTGTTTTTTTACACAAAGTTGTCCATTTATAAGATATTTCTAACACAGAGCATGTAAATACCAAAGATATATTCTATGAGGCATAATGCGTCTTTTGAACATGTCGTTTTTTTCCACAAGTTTTCGGAATATGTGGAAAGAAAATGAAAACGTTTTTTTTTTTTTTACATAAAATGCACTGATGGGGCTGATGAGGCTGCACTTGTGGGTGCTGATGGGGGTGCACTGCTGGGTGCTGACGAAGGTGCGCTTATGGGGGGTACACTGATGGGTGCTGATGAGGGTGCACTAGTGGGTGCTGATGTGAAGTGATGAGGCTGCACTAATGGGCACTGATGAGGTTGCACTGATGTGCAATAATGCACTGCACTGAGGCTGCACTGATAAACTGCCACTGATGTGCACTGATGGGTGCTAATGAGGATCCACTGATAGGGTGGCACTGATGTGTACGAATAAGTGGCACTGGTCTACACTGAAAAGCTGCAGCAATTAGGTAGCACTGATGGTAACTGATGAGCACTGATGTGCACTGATAAGTTGCAGTGATGAGGCAGCACTGATGGACACTGATAAGCTGCAGTGATGAAGCATCACTGATGAGCACTGATAAGCTGCAGTGATAAGGCAACACTGGTGGACACTGATGAGCCTTCACTGATGGGCACTGATGTGCACTTATGAGAACTGATATGCACAGCTGGGCACCAATGAGCACTGATGAGCACTGATGTACACAGATGGGAACTTATGAGCACTGATATACACAGATGGGCACTGATGAGCACTGAAATGCACAGGTGGGCACTGAAGAGCACTGATATGCACAGGTGGGCACTGATGCGCACAGATGGGCACTGATGCGCACAGATGGGCACTGATGTGCACAGATGGGCACTGATGAGCACAGATGGGCACTCACTAGTGGGCACTGATGAGCACAGATGGGCACTGATGAGCACTGATATACACAGATGGGCACTGATGAGCACTGAAATGCACAGATGGGCACTGAAGAGCACTGGTATGCGCTGGTGGGCACTGATGCGCACAGATGGGCACTGATGAGCACAGATGGGCACTCACTGGTGGGCACTGATGAGCACTAATGGGCACCAATAAGCACAGATGGGCACTGACAGGAACCAATGAGCACTGATATGCATTCACTGGCAGGCACCGATGAGCACAGATGTGTACTGACGGGCACCGATGAGCACTGACGGGCACTTATATGCACTCACTGATGGGCACTGACGGGCACTGATGAGCACAGATGTGTACTGACGGGCACCGATGAGCACTGACGGGCACTTATATGCACTCACTGGTGGGCACAGATCAGCACAGATGGGCACTCACTGGTGGGCATTGACGAGCACAGATGGGCACCGATGGGCACTGACAGGCACCAATGAGCACTGATATGCATTCACTGGCAGGTACTGATGAGCACAGATGGGCACTGATGAGCACACTCACAGTTTAGGAACTAATTCTCTCTCGATTCCTCACACTCGGTATTGGTGTGAGGAAAGGAGAGAGAGAACCCAGCCATGACCCTGCTGTGTTTACATTTGTGATCGCTCTATCCAATGACAAGCAATCACAAATGTAAACAGCCGCTGTAATTGGCCATTCACCCCCCTCTTCGTGATGTGCTGTGTCCGCTGGGGGCGTGCTAGAAGCGCGATCACAGGAGGACATCATATGACACCCTCCTAGAACTGGCCGTCTGCAGTGAAGCTGTCATTCAGCTATCTGTGGTCGGCAAGTGGTTAACTGCTTAACAAACTATGTTGCATCCCTTTAATGAGAATTCACTGTTCTCCAAACAAATCCAATAGTACAGCATCTGCCTCCAGCACCAATGAGCTTTTAGAAGCTTCCTGAATTCACAAATGACTTTCAGTTTGAATTTTTTAAATGGCATAATCCATACTTCTTGATAAGAATGGCTGAATGACTGACTTCATTCTTTATCTGGCAAATTCTTGTTAGAGGATGAAGAAAATAAATTAATTGATGAATGTTAATCTGGACAGCAAAATAGGGTTTTTTAAAACATTTACCTAGAATTCACAATATGGAGAAACTATAAAAGTAATTTAGATAAGTCAGGGTTTAGTAACTTTTTTGCAGTTTAGAAGCTGCACCACAGTGAACAAAAGATGCTTTAGAGCCAAAATCTACCAATTGTGTTTTGTGACTCCCAAGGTCTCACACTAGTGGACCAAAATGTAACCGCATCAAAACTAGCACCGTATTAGTTCTCTTGGGAAGTCTTGCTGACATTACTTTGCAAAACCTTTACAAAAGTTTACAAAATGGCTGCATTCACCAAAGCAGTTGCTACACAGAGCTACATCCTTGTTATATCTACATAGTGTGCTCTGTATTTATGTGGTTGTAACAGAAGTGTGGCCGGAAAAAAACACAGAGCGATCAGAAGTGGGAGTTCTTTATTTAAAGATTCAGAAACAGAAAATGTATTAGTACTGAAGGAAAAAGTTAAATCACTACTCCTTACTTTGTGGCTTCACAAGGTAAGGTGTGTGTCTGAGTGGGGTGTGGTGGGGGAGAGCGGGATATCGATAGAATAGGTTAGAGGTGGGAGGGAGGTCTTGTAAAAAACGTTTTTGTATTGAATGGGACTTTACGTTCACAGTACACATAAGCAATGTGGTGGAACTGGGGTGAGATCCAGAGAGATGCAGGAGAGCAGTATGGTACAACCATGGATTAGCAGGATTTCAGACAGCAAAATGGTACAGAAAAAAAAGTGAGTCCAAGGTCAAGTGGGCACAACTAGGGATAACCCCTACAACCCTACGTGAGATCATAGGATGAAAATATGGTACCCACAACCCTAAGTGGGATCATAGGATGGAAATATGGTATAGCGAAAGCAGCAAGTTTAGAGTCAATCTATTGCAATTCATTGCAGCAGGATCCATGGCAGTGATACAGTGCATCAAGCACAGTTCAGCAGAGGCACAGTAATACTGCACAGCAGGAACCATTCAGCAGAATCACAGGGATAATAGTATGATACAAGTAATCTGCACTATTCACACAGCAGGGTCCTTGCAGAGCAGTCCCAGATTTCCTGGGTCTAGAGTAAAGGAAAAGGGGAGTCCTAAGCAGCCTATATTGTGTTTTTAAAGCCCATCTCCACGCCAATGTAACTCCAACCATCACCAACCATACACACATTAAAAAACCCTTAAAAACACCTTTTTAACTCACCTGAATCGGCTGTCACATGACCCTTCATGGCACCATTTCCAGGAGTGGGGCCAGTGATCCATTGCTGCAGTTTGGGTCTACCACATCTTGTTGCCTCCACTCATTATGATGTCATCACGCCATTTGTCATTCTATGAGAGGATCCCTCAGCTTAACAGCCAATGAGAAATGTTCACATCACCCAGGCCCCCATATGAAGTGAGGAAGTGAGAAGACATGGCACTTGACTCGTCACGTGACCACAGACTTAAGTAAAAGGAGCTTTAAGGTAGATTTTGTTTCACTGAACTCAGCAATGAGAAGGGGATGGGGCTTAAAGGGTAGTGGAGGAAAGAGTGTTTCTGGAGATCAGCTTTGTGAATAAAAAAGTAACACGTTTTTATCTCTCTCTAATAGGATAAACAAGAGGTAATACCAAAAAGCAATCAATACGTAGAGGGGAAAAATATTTAATATGAGGATCATGATCAGGAACATTCACTTCACACCCAGTGAAAAACATTAGGGCTAATAGCTTGTAAAACAGAATAGGTCAGTGATGGTATTTGAGATTTCTGAATGTTTTGACACCAATCATAAATAATCAGCAGAATGCAATGGGACTACTCCTGCTAAAAACAAGTGCAGCAATAAATCAAGTACACAACAAAATCCCTGTTCCCCTAAATGCCTTTAAAGATATCTGCAATCTGTAGATTTATTTTGATTCTCTTTTATGGATGTAGTATGGTGTGTTCTAATGGTCCAATAAACACAAAGCAATAAAATATAGCAATAAACACAAGCAAATAATATCTTTAATATCAACTGTCTAACAACAGAGCAAGCAAGCACCGCAAAGAGTCAAGTAAACATCCTAATCCTTTTTTCACCACCACCTTTTGAAATGTGAATATACAAACAAAATATTTGCATTTCAATTTAAATAATTTTAATTTTAAATGCATCATTCTGTACTACAAATGTGTGTGCTAATTACATCTGAAAAATTGTGGAAGTAATGCATTGACATCTCCAAGGAATGCCGTTGGTTTACATCTGCAAAACAAGCACAAAAAATATTCAATACTACAAGACCTCTAAAGCGTGCACTGGTCTCCCACATACTTAAAAAGCCCTCACTGAACCCCACCAGCTGGAACAGTTTAAGACACTTCAACTTGCTCCTATTTACCTCTGTATTTAACTGTTCAAGATTCTACCTAACTGACAACCCTCTTGATCCCCTACAGTCTGGCTGTCGCTTGCAACACTACACAGAATCTGCCCCACTTAAACTTACTAACAATTTACTAACTGCTAAAACCAGCCTTTGGGCTGCCTTCAATACTGACCACTTGCTTCTCCTCAAACAATTCCACTCCCCTGGCCTCCAAGCCTGTTACAGAGTTCCTTCAGTGTTGCCTACAATTCTTTCTCCTCTTGACTTCCACCTTCTGTACTCAGACCTCTTCAACACTTGATAAACACTTGATAAAGATATCAACACTTGGAAAACTCTCATGGCTTCCAAAACCATCTCTATGCTGATGACACTGAAATATATTTCTCTACTCCTCACTTCACCCCTTTAGTCTTCTCTTGCATTACCAACCTATTAACTGGCATATTAGTATGGATGTCACATCATTCCGCAAACCCGCGGAATGATTTATAAAACTGTAGAACGTATAAAACTGAGCTCCTAATATTCCCCCCTGCTTGTGCCTCCTCTCCCAGTCACCTTCCTAGCATCTCCAAAATATGCCCCTTTTACCAATGAAACTACTTAGCAACCCATTCACTCCCTTGTTATCTCTTACCTTGACTATTGCAACTCCCTCTTCATAGACTTACCTCATAAAGGCTATCCCCCCTTCAGTCTATCATGAACGCTGCTGTCAGACTCATCCACCTTACCAATCACTCAGTGTCCACTACCCCTCCCTGCCAATCTTTCCACTGGCTTCTGATTGCCCAAGCAATACAATTCAAAATACAAACAACAACATCCAAAGCCATTTAGAACTCTGCCCCAAGCTACATCTCCAATATTGTCTCAATATATTACCCACACCATCCTCTCCTCCCAAGACCTCTTGCGCTCTAGCTCCCCTCATCTCGTCCTCCCATGCTCATCTCCAGGACTTCTCTAGAGCTTCTCCCTTGCACTGGAACCTCTGTCCAGCTATCTCCTACTTTGTCCGCTCTTAGGCAATCCCTGAAACTCCATTTCTTCAGGGAAGCCTATCACCCCTTCTCCTAACACCTAGATCTTTTACTTCTCTCATCAGCTCATCCCTCACTATTATTACCTTTTGCTCCACTATTCCCTCCCTATTAGATTGCAAGCTCTCAGGAACAGGGCCCCCTAACCCTCTTGTAATGAGTTGTATTGTAACTGTACTGTCTCCCTTTGTAAGATAAAGTGCTGTGCAAAATGCTGGGACCATATAAATCCTGTATAATAATATTTAGCTTAGGAATAATGTGGCAGTTACAAATGAATGAATAAGGACTAAGGCTCATTTCACATTGACGGCCAGGCGTGGTAAAAACATGCAGTTGATCAGTGTTTTAACCCCCCACCCCCCCAATGGCCTATCTACAAGTGAGTCTGGGCCCACTTGGATAAGCACACATTGCCACAACCATGATGATTTGCATTGTAGTGTTGCAAATTTTGATGCTGCATGTCAAGTGCCAGTAAGACAAGTAACAAAAGCAAGAGATAATCACTACAAATTAAGGGAATTTCTTGGGGATCACCAGGTCACCAGAATTAGCGTCCCTATTGGAAAATGTCCCCTCTATTACTTTTATGAGGACAGCCCAAAATTTGGGATTTTCTTTTACTTTCACTTTCAATGATAATGGTAAACAGAACAAATAAAGAGGGTGAATTTCCCTAACAGGGGCACAGATAGCAATAAAAACCAGGTGTGTAGTACTACCCCCTTAGGAGTTGCTGAGTTTTGGGTCCCCCTATAGTCTTGCACAACCAGGCAACATGCATTTTCCATACACAGACTTGCATCCAGGAGACAATAACCAGTCCTATAGCTTGTTTTTTTTGGATTTCTACTTAGATGGGGTAAGGGGTGTATGGGATGACCAAAGGGAAAGGCAACTGAGGACAATCTCCCTGGAACTATGTACAATCCTCTTTAGACAGCAAAAATTCTCCTCTGGAGAGCAAGCCAGCATCTACTTGTGTATCATCCCAGACTCCAGATGAATCCTCTCCTCGTCCAGCTGTACTGGGTGAATCGCTGGGCAGGGGATCCAGTGCCTGTCACTTTAAATAGAAGACAGTCACAGGAAGCAAGCTAATCCAGTTTCCCACTAGAGTGCTCCTTCCCCTTTCTGGCCCAGGCAGTTCAGGTCTACTCATTCAGTCCTTTTTCTGTGAGCTGATGGGTCAGGCCTTCTGCTGGGCTGCTCCTTCCCTCGCTTTGGGGGCCAATGAGGTCCTGTACTTTCTTCCATTCCAGATCATCTAGCTGTAGGTGAGCCTCTTCCCATCTGGCCCCCCTCCCAGGCTCTTGCTCTCTATCCTCTCACTTCCTCTTCCATCCAAACTCTCCAGCTGCTGAGCAAGCTCTGTCATGTTTGAAGGGTGGCCTGGCCCCATGCCAAGCCTCATGCTTGGGGATTGACCAAGGTCCTCCAAGTGTGCAGGCCAACCCCTCCTCACCCCCACCCACTGTTTCTAGAATCTTCTCTAAGATCTCTGGAGCAGGGGGAGGTATCCCTATGACTATCACCACAGCCTCTGCCTAACATTTGAACACTAGCTCTCCCTAGCTATCTAGGAGGGAGCCATATGTGTTTTAATCCATCTCCACTCTGTTTAAAATGAAAAACTGTTTTGCCTTTAATATGTAAACAACAACAGCAGAAAAAGCAAATATGTGTGCATTGGCAATGTATATACATATACACATATGTAACAACACATTAGGTTTATATTATATTTATAGTAAATGCAATTAGTAGCTGTCTCTTTATTCACATCCTGTAATATTGACAGAAACATTTAACCTGGGAGAGTGAGGATCAGCACTCTTAGCCAATTAAAACATATTATTTTGTAGAGTGATGTTGGTTTACCACTGTCAACATGCTTACAGGAGTTAAGAGCAGATGGATGTTCCTTTATTTTCCAATGAGCTAAACTTGCCTGCAGCAGAGCAAAATGAGGTCAGGCTATGAGCACTTGGACCACATGACTGATTGTTCTTTCATGTTTCTGACAACATTAACCTTTTAATATAAGGATTCTACAGCATACTGTGGGCCTTTTGCATATAACTTCAGTATACATGTTCTGTTCTATATATATATATATCCTGATTAGGATTCGTATCAAATTTTAAAATTATTGTTGATTGATTTATTTTCTCATGTTTATTTTACAATCGGGTTCCTGCATCACTTCACCTTGATAAAGGTGCCCTGAAATCTACAAAAAAAATGCTGGATTTATCCAAGCACATCCAAGTTGATGTCAATAAAAGAGGCAAATGTCCTTCAAAAATAGGGAAAGGCTGCAAGGACACACAGCATTCCATGAACACATATTTGCTTTGCAGAATAGGTTCACCTCCATTCATGGAGAAATAAGACACATCCAGAATACTCTCCTGCCTTGTAAATGATCCTGTCTAGATGTTTATTGAAGGAAAAATGATTGAGGTCTGCAGTGAAATCTTCATCTTGACTGGTCTACTCGTTTTCCTTCACTAAACCACCGATTTGCCTGCAAGTTTGAGAATAACTATGGCATTTTCACAATATCCTATTCGTATGGATGCAAGCATA
This sequence comes from Staurois parvus, assembly GCF_062004578.1. NCBI lineage: Eukaryota > Metazoa > Chordata > Amphibia > Anura > Ranidae > Staurois > Staurois parvus. Next base: position 14,534,673 of record NW_028317968.1, read on the forward strand.
TGATTGATATTATTGTCTGTTGGTGAGTGACCTTTGCCTCCAACTTACAGCTCCATTCAAATGATGAAGAGGGTGTTATATGGCCGAGTGCTTTCACTTGATTGCAGATCCAGTAGAATAGAACATGCACTATTAAGTCAGATTAAAGCTGGAGGGAAAGCCCATTGTCAATGTGTGATTGAGGGTATAGTTAAAGCAGTTCAAATCCTCATAACTTTGGGTGCTATTTCACAAGAACTAAAAATCAGTTGAAAAAGTTAAAGCACCTGGGGGAATATTCTAAGGTTTTCCTATTTTTAAGTACATTTCACGTACACAGCGCTTATAGGTTTTTTTTATTTACAGATTCAGATGCCTTTCTGGGATTCTGCAGTAACATCTTTAACCTGTAAACATGTGTCTTTGCTATGGACAAGCTTCCAATCCAAGCTTCACCACCTTGTGACCTGAGGCCAATTACTTAATCATCTGTTTATCTGCCAACATCATGATAAGTCACAAGGGTAATATACATGTAAGCAACACTGCTATGGTGTAAGCAATAATCATGTAAATGAATTAAAGTGACCTTCTGTTTCTGGAAACAGATGGCACTGATTCAAATCAACATAATATAATTTTTACAGCAGGGAAGAACCACTACACATTTAATAAATTGCGTTCTCTTAAAAAATCATAAGGATGCCAATACCCCACTGTCTACTGGTAGAAACGTAGACATATACTAAATAAGCCATATATATGTACAGTTTTACCGGCTAAAAAATTAGCAAGTGTGTACAACCAGTCTTGTAATTGAGACTGCATTCACACTCAGACTGAGCATCTTTGGTTATTTTTACAAGCTTTTTTTTGTCAAGCATTTGTACAAGCATTTCTGTTTTTGCTTAAGCATTTCTGATGGTATTTATTTTTAGTCAATGGAAAACAAGTTATTAACAGAAAAACGTGTGTAGTATGCATAGCTTTTGCATATATTTTTCTGGCACACCCATTGAAGTCTATTCAGGCCAAAAATGCTTGATTTGTGAAGTTTTTAGCTCAGAAGAAACACATGTACTTTTTTGAGCTACAAGCTTCAAGCTCAGATGTGAACAGACACAAATGAAAAACATGGGATTTTTAATGTTTTGGAGCTTCAAGCTCAAAAGTGAGCAGGTGTGAATGGGACCTTAGAGTGTATGTTCATGAGTGTAAAGGGCTTGCATTTAGGTTGCTTCTGAATTACTTCCCGGTTCCTTTTGAGCTGCCCCTGAGTTGCATGGAGAAGAAAGGCAAACAAATGCTTATGTGCTTGGGCAATTCTTCTTTCCTTGTTCATCAATGTAGCTTTTAATAAGACAATAAGGAGAGGAAAAATAATATAAACATTCCTTGAATAAGTTAAAAATACATTAAATGTTTATAGCATATTCAAGGAATTTTATATATTCTTTTCTCTTTTTGATTTTAGCCCTGATGAAGAGGGAGTGTTGAGCTCCAGAAACAGTTTGTATTTTGTTGCAGAACAAAACCTTTTATGGACTGTACAGACTATGGTGGTATGCCCATCTTTTAAAATGTTTTGGTTGTGCAGTGTGGCAGAGGTGCTTATAAGAGTTGCTAGATATATTTCTAATTTTATTGGCAGGCAAGACAGTGAACAGGGAAGCGTGGACATGTATCTAAAATACTGTATGTGTTTAGCTGCCTATCTGGAGTTCTGCTTTAATTAATTGACAGAAAATCCTCCTGCGCTCAAAATGGACTCCTAACTCTCAAGCTGCTGTCACTAACCTCTTTACCCAAATGAGTGAAGTAACTAAATATAAACAGTGCAGCACTAAAGATAAATATACAAAACAAATAAATGCAAAAAACCCCCAATGCACACAGGGGGTACAATATAAACAGTGCAAAATGTGACTTCCCTGTGGGAATAATTAGTGTACATGTGACCAGTGTCCTGTCCGACACTCGTGAAGACCACTCATATAAATCATTAATAATGTCAATATAATAAATCCACACACAAAAAAAAAAAGTCCAATCTTAGTGCTCAATATAACATGCTCATGCAAGTGCTGATATGTGTTCACTCCGTGCAAATCCTTAGTGGCCGAAGTGCCCCCTCACCTCCTTATATCGACCCTACAGGGTCAGCTCGCTTTGAGTGTTAAACACCTCTGAATGGTACCAGGATAGTTGTCAAGTCCACTTCAGCGCACTCCAATCCTTTCATACACATCCCTCTCAGCAATCTCCTCTCCGGACCATATGTAACAAAAAGCCTCCATAGTGTAAAACCGTTTTTTAATGGGGTATGTAAACAATAAAAATGCCCACTCACATGTTCCTTTGCCTTTGACACTGCTATTCTACCTCATGCTAGAGATGTACAGCATGGGTATTCAATACAGGAGTCTCAAATATGGCTCCCATGCCGGAAGTGACATCACCGCACATCCGGAAATGTCTCCTCACGTACCGACACGTTGCGTCACGAGACACGTGACTTCCTCAGACCCTTTCCTTATTGTCTTATTAAAAGCTACATTGATGAACAAGGAAAGAAGAACTGCCCAAGCACATAAGCATTTGTTTGCCTTTCGTCTCCATGAAACTTTTTTTTTTTTTTGGATTTATTATATTGACATTATTAATGGTTTATATGATTGGTCTTCACGAGTGTCGGACAGGACGTCACGTTTTGCACTGTTTATATTGTACCCCCTGTGTGCATTGGGGGGTTTTTGCATTTATTTGTGTTGTATATTCATCTTTAGCGCTGTACTGTTTATATTTTATTTCCTTTAATTAATTGACTCACAGAACAAATATTTTGCTCCTAAGCTACTGTCAAGATAGACCGTAAGTCTCTAATCATCTATAATAACTTTATTCATATACAAAGCAAGAAATTAAAAATTACTACAGACAAGGGTAGTTTTTTTAAATGAATAGAACTGGTATGTCATCTGGGGGCCTGTATGAGTACTGTAGCATCGCCAGCTAGCCCATAACTGTGGTAATATTTCTGATAGCTTAGAACACTTGCACTTTTTTACTGTAATGCAGTGTTTGACTGAAGTATATATTTAAATAAATTAAATTGATTCAAGGACCTATTAGTGGCTTTGATATCTTAGTGCCGAATTCCAGCCTTACTTTATCTTTCTGGTATAGGCATCCTGTCTCTTCCCTGAACACATTACTGTCTGCATTACTTGAGTGAGACGCAGTCAGAACTAGAGATGTGCAGTTTGTTTTGTTATGAATCAAAATAGGAACAGCATTTTTGTTACTTGGAGATTCAGATGTATCCGAATCTCTGAGTCACAATAGCAATAAATTATTATGAATCCAAAATAAATTATAATAAAAACAACTAATTAATTCGTTTCCTTCGTTTTTGAGGGTTTTATAAGTTCAGTAACGTGTCACACCCTGTATTGATATGATTGGCCACAGCCAAACTTGAAAAAAAAAAATTGAAGTTACAAGTAAGTTGTACCGAAATCGCAAGCAAGTCCCAAACAAACTGCAAGTCATCCAAGTTGCATCGAAGTCACAAGCAAGTTGCATCAAAGTCGCAAGTCAAAATGGAAATGAAGGAATCCAATTCTTTTTGCAACAACGATTATACAAAATCCGAATATACAAATCTGAATATATAAAACAAATTCTGAAAATTAATCATTCAAACATAACAAATATGACTAAACAAAATGATTGACCTAACAAATGAATCCATAAGGAAACAAAATTTTCCTCATGCACAGCTGTAGCCAGAATCTCAGTACCTCCCAACTTCCTTTCCCAATGACTTGAGAAGTTCTGTGCTGTACTGAGCTCCTGATTATGGCTTGCCTCTTTATTCCCATTGGCTTCTTCCCTCTGCAAATCTTTTTATTTGTTGCTTGTGTATGAGAACCTAATTATCATGAACAGGTCCACTGATTGGGTAGTGATGAAAAAAAGGGCTGAAGTGATGTTTAGACTTTGTGCTGGTTCCTTCCACACAACCAGGGGCTTCAGTAAAACACAGGAACTAATTCAACAAGCGTGGTGCAGTGCTAAATCAATATATAAGAACTGAAAATTGACTAGGTAAGTAAAGTGCCCATATACAGTGACAAAATGCAATACACATACAATAAATAAAATGCCGTGCATGTGATGGTAAGTATGATAGATATATCCAAAAAAACTCTCCTGTTAGGCAGTATAAAACAGTTCAGACAATAATGATAACTGATGTGATCACGGTAGTCTCCAGTAGGTGACCTCTTTACTCTAGTAGGTGATCCGTATGTTCCCAGATATTCTCTCAGGTGATGTGTCAGAAAGAATGTTTAAAGTGCACACTCACCAGATGCCAAAGCATAATACGCAGTGTATATAGTATTTGGCCGGAGGTCCCCCTTAAAAGGTAGTCAGCAGTCTGGTCAGGTCCAAGAGATCTCCTTCCTCCCTGGTAATCTGCCACACCACTGCCGTCCTCCAGGAATGGGCTCTAGGTGGTATGGGCTCATCCAGAACCAAAAAGAAAAATGCCCATAGTGCAGTAATTTCCAGCCAAAAATGTTTTATTAAAGATAAGGTGTACAAATAGAGTCAGCATAGGAACTAACACTGACCGTATACAAAAAGAAAAATGGCTGCCAGACCTCCTCGTGGTCTCGGTGGCGTGACGTCACCGCATATGGCTCCTCCTCTACGCGTTTTGTAGTCCTGGGTTAGCAGATCCAAGTTTCAGAGCAAAAGGGCATGGGTCTCCCCAGGTGGTATTGATGTTAAAATGGGAGACGTCTTCAACTCCCCACTCTTAGGCCTGACAGCCTGTTTTGTGGTCTCCAGCAGGGGGTGGCTCTGAAGTCAAGAACCAATCTCTACTTAGGGCGTGGAGATATGGGTGGATGACTCAACTAAAGCAAAAATCTCCCGTAACTCATATTTTGGCCTATAACTTTCCATCTGCACCAGTGACATTCCACCCGCGGGTAGATTATTATGCAGTCAAGTCTGAGGATTGATTAGATATGAATTATGAAAGTGTACACTGAATGGTTCACAAGATCTATTTTTCTGCTTTCCTGTGTGTCCGAGACAAGGCGAGAGACCAATCAAACTGTTCACCTGCTCATCGTCCATCTGACAATATGTCCGGTTTTTATGTAAGTCTCTCATATTCCAAGATATGAGACATAGGGGAAACATGGATTTTGAGATGTGTTATCTGATTCTGTCACCTATACTCAGTAGGTTTTATTAGGTTGGAATCTCTCTCAACTCCTGAGAAAGCTTGCCTTATCTCTTCCGAGGTGTGAAATGGCACAGGTTCTCCAACAGTTAGGCCCCGGCTCCCTGGGGGGGGGGCCTTTATAGCTCCTATGACCCTCCTGTGACATTTTTTAACATACGCATACACTGTCACTATGACTCTCAGAATGAGGAGGGAGGGGGGAAGGAGAGTGAGGGGAGAAAATAGAGATACTTAACAAATTGGTGGACTGCGTCCGTCTCTGTTGCGCATGTTTGCGACACAATATACACTGCGTATTATGCTTTGGCATCTGGTGAGTGTGCACTTTAAACATTCCTTCTGACACATCACTTGAGAGAATATCTGGGAACATACGGATCACCTACTAGAGTAAAGAGGTCACCTACTAGAGACTACCGTGATCACATCAGTTATCATTATTGTCTGAACTGTTTTATACTCCCTAACAAGAGAGTTTTTTTGGATATATCTATCATACTTATCATCACATGCACGGCACTTTATTTATTGTATGTGTATTGCATTTTGTCACTGTATATGGGCACTTTACTTTCCTAGTCCGTTTTTGGTTCTTATAAATTGATTTAGGGCTGCACTGCCCTTGTTGAATTTCATCCGTTGAGGTATTTTATGGTTGCCTTTGGTGTATCAGCTGCTAATTGGTCTTGGCGCTCACTTTTTTTCTCTTTTTTTATCCATTTTTAAAACACAGGAACTGCAGAGAGACTGTGATTACATCATCATGGTTGCAAAATTTTCAGTTTCTAAAGAGAGGAGAGGATCTTTAAGAACCAATATGTTAACCAATGATTTCACTGCAATTGGAGTGTTTCAAAGTGCAGGCCTTGTTTGTTCATGAATTCAAACGCCACCCACATCTCCACCCCCAGCTTCATGAATCTCAATTTACACACTTTAGAGCATTAGAGATACTCCTCACCTAATGTCCAAATTCCTATCCAATGACTCGGTCGTTAAGCTAATTGATCAATAAGTGAGGAATTGTATACAGTACACATTCCATTGGAGAGCTTCCTCCTTGCATTATGCTATCTGATGCTATCTGCTAGCAACTGATTCTCCCATTTACATAGCAGATAGCATCAGATAGCATAATGCTGTATGTTCTTATAGAAGCTACTCATAGAAGCACTCTCCCCTTTTCTTTTTCAGATCTTTAATGTCTCTGCTCTATTGGATTCTTCTGGGTGAAGTGGCTGGATGATATGAGTCTCCATCACCTGATATTTTAATTCCATCTGAAATCTGAACTTCAGTTGAGTATTGATAAAGATTCCCCTGTGATAACACCTAGCTCTCTTACATCTGAAAGATTACCTACAATATATGTAGACTTGCTGTGTACATTACATGCACCTGAACCCTAACCTACGTATGTTACATACACCTGACCCCCACACTGTGTGTGTTACACCGTGTACACTTTTACACGGTACCTTTTTCTGGTTGCACTCTGTGCACTGGGCTGTACATTGTATTCCTGACCACTGCGCTCTGTACACTGGACTGCACATTATACTCAGGACCAAAGTGTTCCTTGTCTAAACAGTACAGGTTGATAAACTGCCCCCATCTATTATAATGAAGTTCTTCTTGCCACAGTGTTAGATTTTTGCAAATATTCTGTATGGAGAAAATCATAATAAAAGTCTTAGTAAGTAAAGTGTAAGGTACACCTTTTGTTGTATCATTTGAAGTAGGGAAAGATTGAAACCTCTGTCAGGGTAATTTCTTGGTGCCTTTGTCCTGCTTGTAAGATTCCCCTTCCCCTCCTCTTATGGAGATACAACAGAAAATTCCCATGATATAGATTTGTCATAGGAACAGTTGTTCCCATTGGAGGATTTTCCCTTACTTTTTCCTCTGGTGACAAGTCTAACATTTTCTGTTAATGTTAGGTCACCAAAACAAAAAAAGTGATAAATCTCCTCGGCAATAAACATTTAACACAACTCTATCTAAAAAAAATAAGTTTAACTATTTAACTATTTTCCCTTTATATCTCATTACAGGCTGCAAAATGACCATGCCTGTACGCTAATTGTCAGGATGTGTTCTGTATGTTGCAAACTTTATTTCCTGCGTGTACCCCTGGGTGCCTTGGGTCTTTCATAATCCTAGCAAAAGGCCTGGGGCTCACTGCCTCATTGCACACACGTAAGAGTGTATGTATGGAAAAATAAATATAGCAGTTAGCCCTGTACAAGTGCATGTACATTAATTGTTTGTGAATGGTTTCAAAAACCAGTGTTATTGAGTTAGTTTAGTACTGGTTGAAAAGATTCCATTGATTTAAAATAGAAAATACCACATCAGGCCACTGGATGGTGTTAAGTATCATGGGAATTTCCTATGATACTTAGCACCATCTAGTGGCGAGATGAGGTATTTTTCATTTGAATTTGCACAACACAGTGACAGTAGGCTGTAGTAAAGTCCAAGAACCCTGTGATAAACCCATTTTCACTACTACTCATAACATCTAGATTAGATATACTTTATGACCTCACTACTTGGTTTTACTTGTTGCCTAGGGACAAAATTGGTATTTGTTTGCAATTTTTTTAAAAGTTTACAACTTTTGATAGCATTATTTTATATCACTGCCTATTTTTTTTTTTAGCAAATAAATATTAGTTATTACATGGTGCATTTATGACACTATGTACTACATGCTGGGCATTCTAATAAGACTATTTTTAGCAGAGAGAGGGGTGTGTCTGCATTTGCTCAGGTCTATTTTTAGCATAACAGTTGTAAGAAATAAATTTCACAAAGCCCACATCTTGCACAAGGTTGAGTACAAGTGGTAACTTTGAAATATTAATATGCCCTATTTCATATTTATCTGTTTGGAACAAAATACATTGTTATTTTCTTAGTACTGAAAATAGTAAATGAAGAAAGCATATTCAAAAACCATACTTTCCCTTTAACCTGCAAGTGGAAAACATCAGAGATTTTACTGTAGCGCCCTTTTTATTATAATTACACCCTCAAGACCAGAAAAATGGGACTCTTTTTTAGGTACTGTATGTCTCCTGGCATGCTCATACTGAAATTTACAGTCTTCCAGTATTTCTGCCTTGAGAATTTTGTAGATTGTACTTGTAACAAGAAGCACTGCTCCCCATTGATAAAGGGAAGCTATCTTAGTAGCTATGCTCTTTGAATTCTACCTCAAAGCACATAAAGTTTCTCTTGATCCTAGTACATACTAGACTCTGTAGACTTCACTTTCCAACATATTAAGTACATCTCTCCTAATGAGCTCATTTGAAAAGATACTGGGGAATTCAATGCAACAGTGTATACAGTACATGTATTTTTTTCATGAATCTGAATTATCAAACTTAGCATTTGTTAATTTAATAAAACACTAAAATGGCTCTTAATTTTCCAAAAATGCACTGTGCTATTATCTATTTACAGTGTCAAAGTATCCATTGACATCATGAAGTCAGTAGTCTAATATCCGTGTTTTTTTTTTGACTGTGTGACAGTTGTTCAGCACAATAGGTAACATAGTATCAACCCATAATCTTGACAAGTCTTAAATGTAGGAAGAGTGATCTGGCGGACTTTTTTTTTCAATTTTACTTTGATATAGTGACAAAAAATGTTTACTTCAGAAAAAGTTGCATTTGACAAACTGTAAATTGTTATTCTTATGTACTTTTCTTTACAATACAAGTAAAGAAAACACAGTTATTTCAAAGTAAATTAGTTAATGATACTGTCTATTGATAATATATTTACCAATTACTTTGATATGTTGGACATGAAAAGCATGTCTAAAGACTCCAGTTATGCATCATATATTTATGTAGTGCAGGGTTTTTCAACCAGGGTTCAATGAAACTATAGAGTTCCTCCTAGGGGTTCCATGAGCAATGAGCAATTTCTGACTCTCGGATAACTTCCCACTTACAACATTGATCTTTTTTAGCTATCTCTAAGGAACTAATTCTTCCCAATTACCAAAAGTGTAAGGACCATTATTCCCAGTGCCCATCACACTAATGTATCATGACTTGTAGATATAGTCATTTTTAGCAGGGGTTCCTTGAGATAAAAATTTCAATGATTCCTCTCTGTTGAAAAGGTTGAGAAAAACTGGTGTAGTGTATACAAAAATGGCCAAAAGTTTTGATAGAAGATTAGTGTCTGTATTCAAGAGGGAGATATGCATATAATTGTGATAGCATGTTGGATCCTTGCTTAGTTTTGGTAGGACTACCTTATGGACAAGAAGTGCCTCCTTTGAGAGGGGGCTAGAGGTAGTAAAATAATTAATGAATAACTGAAGGCAAAGCTTTTTTTTAGTTTTGGATAAAATGAATTAGAATGCCTGTCAGGTTTTTACTGATGTCTGTGCTCCGGTTATAGACATTCACCCTCTCTGTGTCCTGTTTACCATCATCATGGAAAGTGAAAGTAAAGGAAAATCCCAAATTTTGGGTTGACACCAGAACAGTAATAGAAGTGAAATCTTCCAGTAAGACACTAATCCACACAAGGGTAGCACCTCTTCAGGTTTAGAGCACCCTACCCCATATACGGTCCACAAATAGAGGTGCTCTCTTGGCTTGGCCTCTAAGATGCAAAGTATGAAAGATATAATGGCCGCACTCCACTGTAAATGCAAATTTTTTATTAAAATATCAAAAATTCATGATTATTATTATTAACTGCTGCTGCTGTGCTTGAAACTCGTCAACCTTCCTACTTGTTTGTGCTGTGATGTTTTTATCTTGAATGTTTGATACATTAATAAAGAATTGGCATTTCTAGTTTAGTGTGTGGCCATCCTATCTTGTATACAATAGGGACCCTAGTTTGGTGACCATAGTGACACCTCAGGATTCCCTCACTATGGAGGTATTTTTCTCACTTCCTGTTTTTGCTATGGGATAGGAATTGAAGGGAAATTTCTCCCCATGTGATATAAATAACAAAAAAACTGAAAAAAACTATCCAAAAAAGTCCAATTCCTGAATCATAGTGGGCTCCTCAGTTTCCTTTATCACCTGTGTGGGGAATTGTGGGAATATAATTCATTTTAAAACATTCTAAAAACAGGGAATGCTCATAAATTTTGTATAAGATTTAGATATAAAGGCATATCTTCATATTTACTGTATTTTATCTTGGCGAGGTCCAGGATCTCCAGCTAGGTTACAAAGAATAGTCTAGAGAGAAATTCTGTCCTAACCTATGTCTTTAGAGATACAGAGAACTCTAGAAATTACCAGTTTGCATAACTACCCTGTAATACTTTACTAGATATAATACAATTACAACAATCCCCTCAACATATGTTTTAAATGCATGTCTTTTAGTAATCATTTCTGCAGATTCATACATTTCTAAGCTGTCATTTGTGCGAACCCATTAGAAGTGGACGAACCTAAAAAAGTATCTCACTAAAATAAATTTCTATGATTGTAAGGAATGCTTGAAATTTGACTTGTAGCTCTATGGTGAGAAAATCTGAGAAAAGCAGTGAGTAAATAAGGAAATGTTTGAGGCAATCCATTTACGTACATGTTGCCAAATTTCAAGGATGTGACATGATTTTTCTGACAATTTAAAATTACACAGCTGCAGACTAAAATTGTAATTTTTATTAATAATATTAACCACTTCAAGTCCAGACACTTTCACCCCTTTCCAGTCTAGGCCAATTTTCAGCTTTAAGCACTATCACACTTTGAGTGACAATTACTTAGTCATGCAACACTGTACCCATCTGAAACTATTGTCCTTTTTTCAGACAGAGCTTTCTTTTGGTGGTATTTGATCACCACTGGGTTTTTTTTATTTTTTTCTATATAATAGAAAAATATCAAAAAATTAAAAAAAAAATGTTTTTGCTTAGTGTTTGTTATAACATTTTGCAAATAAATAATTTAAGTCAAAATGTATTCTGCCACATTTTTAGGGTAGAAATAACCCAAAACAGTGTATATTATTTAGTCTGTGTGAACGCTATAGAGTCTACAAACTATGGGATATATATTTGAAAATTGATCAGTTGAAACCCTAAAATGCCGGATGCTGGTATGACATATAGCAGTGATCAGGACACTGGTATGGGGTATGGCAGTGATCAGGATGTTAGCATGAGGCATGGCAGTGATCGGGACTCTGGTATGGTGGTAGTCAGGATGCTGGTATGGGGTTGATCAGGATGCTGGTATGGGGTATGACGATGATCAGAGCGCTGGTATGGGGTATGGTGGTGATCAGGATGCTGGTATGGGGTATGGTGATGATCAAGACGCTGGTATGGGGTATGGTGGTGATCAGGATGCTGGTATGGGGTATGGCAGTGATCAGAATGCTGGTATGGGGTATGGTGGTGATCATGATGCTGGCATGGGGTATGGTGGTAATCATGATGCTGGCATGGGGTATGGTGGTGATCAGGATGCTGGCATGGTGTACGGTGGTTATCAGGGCACTGTTATGGTTTACGGTGATGATCAGGGTGCTGTTATGGTGGTTGGCAGTGATCAGGGTGTTTGCATGGAGTATAGTGGTGATTAGGGCTCTGGTATGGGGTATGACAGTGATCAGGACATTGGTATGGTGTATGGGGGTGTTTTTGTGCACACTGGGACAGGGGCTGCCACTGCAGTCTAACAGGCTGCTGTACACTCACAGGCTGCAGGATCGCATCTCTCTGCTCTCACACTGACAGCAGAGAGAAGCAATCTTTACTTTCACTTTACAGTGTTTACATTGTGAGTGCTATGATTATTCATGGTAAAATACCATGTGATTGCCCAGACACAGCGGTAATTGTATCCGCTTTGTCCTGGGTGATATAGTGATCGCTGGGCTCCCAGGTGTGTGCTCTGAAAGCCGCGCAGGAGCCGCCGATGCAGGCTTACGTACAGGTACGTTAACCCGCATTGGCAAAGCTTCCCGTCTGCCGTCTATATGCAATGGGCGGATAACAAAAGGTTAAAAAACAAAATGTCTTTGATAGCAATTGTATGTTATTTAACATAAGTATAGTTTTCTTTAAATATCTGTGTTCTTTTTGTATTTTCTTTTAAATCCAGATTCTTCTTATTAATAACCCTCTCCCTCCTGTCAGTCACACTCCACACTAACTAATTTATGTAGTAGAAGCACTAGTTTGCTTATGATTACTCATCTTATACATCAAAGCACATTGGTAACTTGGCATCCCAAGCATTCTTTTGGGCATGCAGTATTTTATAGGGCTCAGCTGTAAAAAAGACACTCATTAATTGTTGGAAAATATATAATGGTGAGGAAGTGGCTGGAAATAATTTTTTATAATTAGCGCATTTCATTTATTATTAATAATTATAGTTTATAAATGTATATATATTTTTTGTATTTAGTATATCTAATTGACTTTGTGTCATGTTGTTGCTGGACAACAGACACTGATTGTAAAGTTTTATTCCCAGTTGATTACAAGCTTTTATGTTTTTACTCTTACATAGTCTGCTTTGACCTTCATTTAGAGTTCCAAGTGTATTAATATCCATTGGTTTCCAATTTCCATCTAAGTATATTGTATGATAATTGCTCAACTACAATGTACAGTATATATTACACGGGCTATGAACAAACATTCTAGTTCCTGGCATACCAGAGCTTATTGTGCCCTCTTTGTTTCCCCCCAGGGCCTTGTTGGTATTGCCATATTTATTGACGGATCACGGAGAGCAGTGGCAACCATGACATCCCTTTAAACCTCACTAGGGTGAAAATGTTACAAACAGTTCAAATTGTTATTGTTAATGTTATGGGGTTTTTTTTTTCCTTTTCCAGTACCCTTCCCCTCTTTCTTCCCCGGGGATCCTCACCTCTCTACTTGACTCAGCCACCGACACTGCTGTGATGTGCAGCTTCTACAGTGAGCATTCTGGTATGACATATTCAAGGGTGGAACCATTTGCTGATGTCATCACGCCCCAGAAGTGACCTGGAAGTTACTGTATTTGCCGGCTAGAGTGGTATTTATAATGCGCAATTGTCTTTTGTTATATGTGAGCGCAATACCTTAATTAATAAAGGTACCAGCAGGTTTTTACACTACCTGGGGCATTTATTTATTTCTCCCCTGAGCTAATGCAGTTGAAGACCGGAGGTTGTTGCTTGGATGACAGCAGGGGTTTGATGACTCTGCGAAGGAGGGGGAAATATATCATGGATACCCAACGATATTGGCCATGCTGTTTATTACTTCTCTTTGATTGGGGGCCATATTCATTTGGTAAACCTGCATCTTAATACTTTCTTTGGTGAAGGTTTTGGATTTACCTTGGCACTTATTCCTGGAGAATGTTTTATTTTAGTTTTGATTCACATTTCAGTGGCCTTTCTTTATAGAAGTATTTGGGACTTTCCTTTTCACTTTTTCCTATGAATGATCATATCAAACATATTTATTTTTGTTTTGTTTATGATTTGGATAATTTGTATATATTGATTGTTTGATGAACTGGATATTATTTATATATTTATTTTAAGATTAATTTTATGTAATTTTTTTAAAAAAGTGAAACAAATTGGATTTTTGCTACTCATTTAATATTTCACACGCTTACGCAGATTTGTTTGCATTTTTATATGCATACTTACATTGGTCCAGGCTGGACTCAAACTCATACCTTATATTCAGCTTCAAAGAATATATAACCTGCACTATCACCCCTACAAAGCAGCCTTGATATTTAAAGATTACTACAGCAAATTTTGCTACTGCCAGGTGATCAACCCATCCCTCTACAACCCCAATATCTCAGAAAGGATTTAGGAATATCTTACATCTAGCAAAATAACCAAAGCTTGCTGTTTAAGATGCACAATAAGTAAACACACACAAATCCACCAAAGAGCTATCAAATACAATTAAGGTCCTCCCCTACTATAAAGCCATGGGACAGGTGTCTTATCATATTTTTACCACAACACTTTCACACCAAAACTTATACCCCATATGACCACCCTATTTAACCTCCTTGGCGGTATGATTCTTTCCGATTTTTTGTGCTGAAAGCGGTACCTATTTTTTGCATGGAAATATGTAGTTTTTTATTGTAGGCTGTAATTTTTAGGAATAACTCACTGAAATCTGTCCGAACAAGAGTCTATTAAACATTCCGGATATGATAAAATTTGAAACACAAAATCATAAATTATAATTTAATAAATAATCATAAAAAATAATAATATAATAATAATACATTTAATTCAATAATATAATCAAACCAAAAACACTGAAATTTGAAATACAGAGGCAAATTCGCACATCACTGAGCAAAGTCGCAAAATCGTTTTTAGTGTCTGATGATGAATTTCCCCACAAATCATTATCACTCAATTCTGCAAGTGGTTCTAATTTACTATCGCTGTTCTAAAACCGCTTTTGACGTAAAGGGACGCTTTTTGGACGCCATGGACTTTTCTAAGTTTCCAGGCAGAAAGAACATTCAAAATGCAGGCAGGGCGCAGGACAAAGCAGTAGGGACAAAATATATGTGAAATGCATTGAAACAGCAATGACAGCAAAAATGACATTTTTTAAAAATTTCAAATTTCCCGCCGGTTCCGGCGCCCGTACATCCTGACGTCACAGGGACCAGAACACGAAAGCCAAATGCCGGCATCGGCCGGAGGAGATGGCCGGGGACGCTGCAGGGGACACATCGCGGGAGCGAAGGACAAGGTAAGTGCTGCAGGGACCCCCAGAGCAGCGCCGCATGGTAAGCCCGAGTGTAGCTCGGGGTCACTGCTCTTGGTATAGAAATTTTACCCCGAGCTACACTCGGGATTACCGCTAAGGAGGTTAATAGTTTCTTAAGAAAATCAGGCCAAATAAAATGCATGGCTTCTTCTTGGAGTAATCCCTAAGGCCAAGTTCACACTAGTGCGAGCTGTGTGGCCCAAGTTTGCGCGGACATGACAGCATCTTTTCCAAAACATATTTGCAGGGGAAGTGCATTGTCTTTTTAACCATTCATTTTCTGTGCATTTCCTGCATCTGCGATTGTGCTTTGGGACGAGATGTGTGGGGGTGCCATTCATTTTTAGAGAAATGCTGCTTTAGGTGATTGCAGGTGAGGAAACAGGTGCAAATCTTGCACCCACAACCTACTTACAGCGTGTGTGTCAGTGTGAACCAGGGCTTAACCAGGGAAATACCACACTATTTGCACTAACTACAGACCCATAGCTCTTCTGAATGTTGACCTGAAAATATGAACAAGAATGTTGGCAACAAACCTAGGTAAGCTACATCCCTCTATCATTCATAAAAATCAAGTAGGGTTTCTGTCCTTTAGGGCCCATTCACACCTTTGCAGTGTTGGGCTGTAACACTCCTATTAGTGCAACACACATTAATGCATATTATTGCATTGATTTACTAAGACTGAAGAGTGCAAAATCTGGTGCTTAATTGAACAAGCTAAAGTTAGAAACTGATTGGTTACCCAAATTTTGCACTCTACAGTTTTAATAAATCATCCCCCATGTGTGTTAGCATGTTGCAGTGCAATTCATTTTGAATTGCACACTGAGGAAGTATAGCTCCAATGCACATGTGTTGCAAGGCACCACAATGCACAATAATGCGTTACTGTGCAATGTGGTGTGTTGCAATGCCAGAAATAGTGAATATCTGTTTTTCGGGACATTGTGATGCATTGCTACACTATTTATTAGAATGGGCTACCTTAAAGAAAGAGTGTGGGATAGGCTAAAAAATGTACAAATATTATTGTGATCATGAGTTAGCTGTCATTTCTAAAAATAGGGACAAGTATTTTTAATCTAAGTAGTGCTGTTTTAACTGATGCAAAATTGGTGCTGGATTTGGGGCTGAAATATATCTTTAGATGAATAAATTCAACACTTTCACTGATATACAAAAGTTTGTACGAAAGTTGAATATCAAAAACATTTTGAGTTGAATTAAGAGAAGTGTGATACTGATAAAAATAAAAATTGGAATTTAAACACAGTAATTTTGAAACATGCATATACATTTAACCCAAAGAATAAAGGTAATGAGTTTTTGGAGGTGTTTAAATCAATGGCGGAGAATGATATAAAAAAAAGATTAACATCAGACATTCCAAGAGATATCCTTGAGACATTGAACAAGGAATAACAGATCTGGAAAAGAGAAAGAATATAGTGATTCGGGGGGCAGATAAAGGAGGGGGAAGAGTTATTCTAGGTACAAAAGATTATGAAGAAGAAATGACTAGATTATTATCAATAAAGAATACTTATAAGAAATTAAGGGGAAACCCCACAAAAAAATTAAAACATCAACTTAAGAGAATTATCAAAAACGGAAAGAAATTGGGGATTCTCACAGAAAAAGAAGCTAGGTATTTGATTCTGAAGACCCCCAAAATACCAACAATACTATCTAGCTATAGTACATAAAAATAGCAATAAACCCCCAGGGAGACCCATTGTCAATGGGATTGACTCTTTGTTTGCAAGAATAGGTGAATATTTGGATTTTTTCAAGCAAGACGTAGTAATGAAGAATGAAGCTTTTTTGAAGGATAGTAGAAAACTACTTAAATTATTGAGATCTAAGACAGATGTGGATAATTGTTTACTTGTGACGATAGTCTTTATACTTATGTATAGATCAAAGGAATGCAATGGGCATTGGAACAGAAAACTGATCTTAGTAAGAAACATAGTGATTTCATATTAGAATTTGTAATGGTTAATATCTTTTTTTCATGGTAATACATTTTTTCATCAGCTCAAAGGTGTTGCAATGGGAGCGAAGTATGCTCCCAGTGTGGCAAATTTAGTTATGGCTAAATAGGAGGAAGAAAGTATATATAAAAAGTGGCCAGAGATGGTGCTATACAAACGGTACATCGATGACATCCTGATTATATGGAGGGGTACACGGGATGGCCTCGATGAACTGGTGAGAAGTATTAAAAATAACATATATGGCCTGAGTTTTACAGCAGAAAGTAGCCAACAACATACACATTTTGTGGATCTCACGCTGTTTAAAGAAGAGGGAAGATCATGTATGAAAACCTTTTTTAAAGAAACAGACCCCGACAGTTATATGCCTAACACAAGTTGCCACCACCAGGTGGATTTAAAATACTCCCTTGAGCCAATTTACCAGGATTAGGAGGAACTGTGACTTGAACACAAATTATATGAATCATACAAATAAATTAATGGACAGATTTGGGGAGAAGAAATATAAGAGACCTTTCTTGGAGAGAGAAAGAGAGAAAATTCTAAATAAAAATAGAGAACATCTGTTGAGTAATGACAAAAATAAGAGGAACAAGAGAGAGAGTGATAAGTGTGAATTTATCACCAACTTTAATGCACAGAATAAGAATATTGAAAATATTTAAAAAAAAATATTAGCCCACTCTACTAAAGAATGAGATTTTTTGGGGTATTGTGACGGGAGTGACTTTTGGGGGTGGGGGGACCTCTGTATCATCTTCCCAAATTCCCATTATGTTTAAGGCACCCTGTGCCTGTTAAGGGGTACAGGGTGTGTATGTGAATGTCTGAGTCTTGTGTATAGTGGGTGTTCCTTTGTTCTCGGCCATGTGGCTGTCCATTGTCTGTTTGCCATGTGCTACCCCCCATTGTGCTGTGTCTTCCTGTCCAGCCAACTATTATGGGATGTACTGTTTGTGTATTGGTGTGGGGGTTGGTCAATGTCCTTTGCCATGTGTTTCATCCCATTGTTCTGTGTCTTGGTGGGATGGGGAGGGGTGATGATGTATTTCCTGTTCTTGGTTGGTTTCCCCGCCCTCTGTATATATCCTGTGTTTTGTGTTAAAATAAAGAGAGTTGGCTTCCTGTTTTAAGAAGAGCTGGGTGCTGTCTTTTTCCTGAGGGATTTCAAGGGTGTGGTCCGTGGATGGTGTTTGGACAGGGGAAGCTGTGGTATAACGGAAAAACTCAGTGCGGTCTGGGTTCCGGTTCCGTTACAGGTATGATTTAAAAAAATCCCAAGTTTATATACAGGAAAAACAGGTCATTAAGAACAAAGATTATACATAATGTAATAGACCCTCTGAAATATGTAAAGATGTTTCCTGAGTTTGTAGGATTTTATAGGTGTAATAAGTGGAAAGCATGTAATATAACAAAGAAAGAAAAAAAGAGAAAGAGGAATACATTTGTTTCGACTGTCAACAATAAAGTGTATCAGATTAAATCCCTTATATCTTGTGATTTTTCCCACGTGACTTATGTGCTGGATTGCCCTTGTCACATCCAGTACGTGGACAGAACCACAAGAAAATTAAAAACAAGAATTTGAGAACGTATTAATATAAAAAACGGCTTTGATAAGCACAGCGTCTCGAAACATTTTAAAATCAAACACAATAAAGATCCCAGTTTGCATACCATCTATTGGAAAGATAGAGTGAAGAGTTACTGAAGAGGAAAAGATATGTTAAAAAGAAGTATCTCAAAAAGAGACCCATTGGTTGTATGAATTAGAAACATTGCAACCAAAAGGGTTGAACATATATATTGATTTAAATTGTTTTCTGACTAATTATTGACATTTGTGTTGGTATATATATTTTTTTAGATATTTCTTTATGTTGGATATCAGGGTTTTTTTTATTTATATTTTTTTTTATACATATATATATATTCTACATGCAAAATGTATAGTTCACCTTTAAATAAGTAGTGTCCCTTTAAGATAGGTTCATTTTTTTGGGGTATGTTTAATAGGGGTTTTTGAGATAACCTATGGAGAATAGATTGGGTATGGTTACATTACAGCCTGCTATGGAAATTTAGAAATGTTTTTTGTTGAATTATATAACAATAATATCCTTCCACCCCTGGAGGATGTCAAATGATGAAACGCATAGGGTGGGCGGGGCTTGGATGTGACGTCACCATGTGAGTCATGGCTTGCGGCTGGGAACAGTGGCCAGAGACAATCCCATTTTGAAATTTTACTTGATATACTTGTGTCAGTGGTGACACTTAAAAATGTGAGTCTTATGGAAAAGTTTTTTAATAAACCATTTTTATGGTTTTATACAATGGTAGATTTTCCTCTTTTCTTCCAGTTTCATGTATCCATGTGAGTTAACTATGAGGCGTTGAGCAGAGGGGTTTGAGAGACAGAGCGATTCCTGGCTGTGGTGTTCTCTGAAGGGTGCTTGAGAGAAGGAGATATTTTTTCTATAGATCTGCTCTGCTCTGCTGGACCCGGTAATCTCAAACCATGCAGAGCTTATTACGAATGTCCATATAAAAAAACATCTGGGTAGCAGTGACCATAACATGATTTCATTTATTGTTAGCTGTAAACAGCAAGCACATACGGGAAAAATAAAAACGCTCAATTTCAAGAGAGGTAAATTTCCAAGGCTGAGAGCTGCTGTCCAAGACTTAGACTGGGAGGGAATATTGGCATTGATGAACACAACACAGAAATGGGAGTTCTTCAAAAAGACTGTATGTGAACACACTGCAAAATATTTCCCTTGGGCAACAAGTTTAAAAGGCTAAAAATCAAACCTATGTGGCTTACGGCCAAAGTTAAAAAGGCTATAGATAAGAAGAAAAGAGCTTTTATTCAATATAAAAATGAAGGAACACTATCATCGTTTAAACATTACAAAGAATATAACAGAATATGTAAAAAGGAAATAAAGGCTGCAAAAATTTAAAACGAACGACAGATTGCAAAAGATAGCAGAACCAACTGCAAAAAATTCTTCAAATATATTAATAGTAAAAAGGTCCGGTCCGAGCATGTAGGCCCTTTACAAAATAATCTAGAGTGGGTGACTGGGGACAAGGAGAAGGCAAATTTATTTAATACCTTCTTCAGCTCTGTGTATACAAAGGAGCATGGGGGAGCTTTTGTCCATAATGGGCATGGTATTGACACAACTCCAGATGATCCACATTGGCTCACAATTAATGATCCAAAAATATTTAGACAGTATAAAGGTGAATAAAGCACCTGGACCAGATGGCATACACCCACGTGTCTTTAAAGAATTGAGCTCTGTCATTTCAAAGCCATTGTTTCTAATTTTTAGGGATTCTTTAATGACTGGCATTATATCACTGGATTGGCGTAAGGCCAATGTGGTGC
Source organism: Staurois parvus (assembly GCF_062004578.1). Lineage (NCBI taxonomy): Eukaryota > Metazoa > Chordata > Amphibia > Anura > Ranidae > Staurois > Staurois parvus. The sequence goes on from NW_028317968.1 coordinate 14,555,111, forward strand.
CAATATTTAAAAAGGGGTCAAAATCTTTACCAAGTAATTATAGACCTGTTAGTTTAACTTCTATAGTTGGGAAGATACTGGAGAGTTTAATAAAAGACCACATAGATGAGTTCTTGCTGGAAAAAAATATTTTAAGCAACAGACAGCATGGATTCATGAAAGACAGAAGTTGTCAAACAAATCTGATTTCTTTTTATGAGGAGGTGAGCAAAACCTTGGACAGAGGGGTGGCGGTGGACGTGGTATACTTGGATTTTGCAAAAGCGTTTGATACAGTTCCCTACACATGGCTAATGTGTAAGGTAAAGTCTACGGGCTTGGAAAAATCCGTATGTAAATGGATAGAAAACTGGCTAAAAGATCGTATTCAGAGAGTAGTGGTTAATGATTCATACTCTGAATGGTCTAGGTCATCAGTGGTGTACCCCAGGGTTCAGTGTTGGGACCTTTACTTTTTAATATATTTATAAACGATATAGGGTCTGGGATTAAAAATCCCATTTCAGTCTTTGCAGATGACACCAATCTGTGCAGTGGAATAACGTCCTTACAGGATGTCTCCAATTTACAAGCTGACCTCAATGTACTGTGTAATTGGGCAACTATGTGGCAAATGAGATTTAATGTTGATAAATGTAAGGTTAAGCACTTGGAGGTAAGGAATATGCATGCATCATACATACTAGGGGGAGTACAACTGGGGGAAACAATGGTGGAGAAGGATCTGGGGGTTCTGGTAGATCACAAGCTTAATAATGGCATGCAATGCCAAGCTGCGGTTTGTAAAGCGAGCAAAATTCTCTCTTGTATTAAAAGAGGTATAGACTCCAGAGGACTTACATAGGGACTTAACCCCCTTTGAATTACCCTGCATGGGGAGCTTTGTGCGCCCACATGCCATTTCCACAATATATGGCATACTCTTATCCCGTATGTATCCACATTGTCCATATTACACCAGAGATTATTGGGAGAGAGAATTGGGCCGCACGATAACTGAGAAGGATTGAAGTTCTTTCTAATTTTCAAATCAAGTGTCTCAACCTATATACAAGAGAAAATTTACAAAATACTCACCAGGTGGTATAGGTGTCCAGTGGGATTACATAAGATGATCTCAATTCATCCAGAAAAGTCTTGGCGCTGTGGGAAAGATGTAGGCACAATGATCCACATATGGTGGACCTGTCCCCAAATTAAACCATTCTGGCAGTCAGTGTTTCAGATTTGTTCCCATGTTACTGGTATACCCCATCAGATGTCTCCAGAAACAGCACTATTGTCTATTTTTCCAGGCTCTAGGAGGGCGGCAAAAAGGCCTTTTCTTTTACGCAGCGCGTACACTAATACCTAGATATTGGAACACTCAGGTTGCTCCCACTATTAAAGAGTGGATAGTGAAACTGAATTGTTTAAAGAGAATGGAGGAACTGGCAGTGAGTTTACAGGAATGCTACCCTATGTACTTGGCAGTGTGGTCTCCCTGGGTTGAGTTCTTAGGCTGACATCTTGAGATCACTTATTGAATAGCTTATATTCTGGAATCTGAGCATTGCTGTAAAAAAATGGTGGCTACAGGAGATGTTCCCTGGTGTGCGAATATGCGTGTGTTATTTTGCTTCTTTTTTTTTCCCTTTCTTTTTTCAATGGTAGTTTGTCTAGTTTACAGGAAACACTGACTTGTAAATTATAGACATTTTTTATATATATGCGGTAGTATATAGTGGTTCTATTTTAAGGTGTATAATGTCTGTTTAGAAACATTGCCACATTTTTACTACCTTGTTGTAATACTTAATGATACCATGTCCATAATTTATTTGTGCTCTCTAAATGTAACCTGTATACGATTGCTTAATAGTATTGATATAATAATAAATAAAAAATTAATTATTAAAAAAAATATGTAACCTAATCCACTGCTCAGTGACAGTCATGTATCTTCAAGGCTTTAAAGGAGTAAAAAGGACTTCCAGATGCTATAAACATTGGATGGCAGTGAAAGATCAATCCTAAATAGCATATACTCTTAGAGCATGCATATATTAGTAATCTGAGTTCAATAAATTGCTTTGCCTCTGTACAGTATATGAAAAAGGAATAGAGATTATATGTAAACTTCCACAATGTATAATCCTTCAGAAGGCTGAATAATATATTAGTGCAACTTTGAATTCCTTGCGATTCCTTGAAAACAGTGACCACTGTAGAAATACTATTGGTGGACAATCAAAAACTCATTTGATGTGCTTATTATACAAGGCAAAACACAAAGAATGTATACAAACTATGTCCATCTCCATCAACATGTAAGGAATAGAATTACAGGAAGGTCCACTGCAAAATATATTCAGAAGTCAATGAATAATTTTTACTGAGAGCATCAACGCTAGAACTGGAGGCATCTAACTTAAATGGTACTTTAAATGTTCACAGAAAGCATGTGAATTCATTCACTTTTATAAAGCTCCTTAAAGTTTATCATATGCTTTCAGAAAATGTATGGTTTGAGGGTCTCTTATAAACTCTGAAACCTGCAAGAAAAAAATAAAACACATAGGGATAAATTGCAAGTATGGTCTGGCCACCTGCACTTAACCATTTGTCCTCCAGAGGATTTACCTCCCTTCTTGACCGGACAATTTTTTGCATCACGGCGCTGCGTTACTTTAACTGACAATTGCGCGGTCTTGCAACCCTGCACCCAAATTAAATTTATGTCTTTTTTCCCCACAAATAGAGCCTTCTTTCAGTAGTATTTGATTGCCTGTGTGTTTTTAATTTTTTGCACTAGAAACAAGAAAAGACCTACAATTTTGAGAAAAAAAATATATTTGACGTTTTGCTATTAAACATGTCCAATAAAAAAAATTAACAAAAATAACTTCAGGCCAAAATGTATTCTGCTACATATCTTTGCTAAAAAAAAATCCCAGTAGGTATAAATTAATTGATTTACGTGAAAGTAATAGCATTTACAAATGGTAGTATATATACTTGAATTTTTTTTTTCACTAGTAGAGGCGGCAACCAGCGACTTATAATGGGACTGCGGGACTGCGGTGGGCATTCTGACACTGGGGGAAACTGACTTGGTGTCACTGACATCCCTAGTGGCAGCAATACAGTGATCAGTGCTAATAAAAAGCACTGACACTGTAGTAATGGCACTGGGCAAAAAGGGGTTAACATCTGGTGGTGATCAAAGGGTTAAATGTGTGCTGTGTTGTGTTTCACAGTATCCTGTGTGTGTGCTTTCCACTGTATGCACACTGCTTTGTAGGGCTCTGCTATGCAGGACCATGCAAAGCGTGCAGGAGCTGACAGGGGAGAGAACTGTTTTGTTTACATACAGTTCTCTCCCCCGTTGGTAATACTCAGCGATCACTGGGTGCCGTCGAGTAATCACCGGCTGGGACCCGATGATTGAGAGTTGAGGCTGCAAATGGCGCGGGTAGGGTGCATGCGCCCTCTGCCCAGAACTACAAAATCATGTGTATATATAAGTGATTTTGAGCACCCCTGCCGCCCTGTAGCAGTATTTCTGCTATAGGGCGGAGGGGAAGCGGTAACAGTGTTACTAAACCCAGAACCCTGCATTCACTATATCTGGTCTCCCACAGTACACAGAACATGGAAATGCAATTATTTTTGTATATATAAACTGCTTATTACCTTTTTTAATCAGCAGTTAGAGTAGTCTTGTGACTTCTATCAGCAGAGCACTGGTTAAAGCTTGTAGGAGGAGTTTTCTTTATGCTCTAGGAGGATGCAGAACCCCTGACCTCTGTCTTGCCAGTACTGATTGGCCCTGTGCTGATCACATGCACTCTCCCTGGAAAAATAAAACCTCTGTAGCAACACACACAAAACTGAGCATGTGCAGAGTGTCTCCAGATGATATGTCTTATCAGAAGATTAGAGGGGGACACTGGAAGAAAGGGAGGATCAGAGAAGTCAGGATCAAACAGCCTTTTTACACAATGCAGAGGATTAACCCCTTAGGTTATACAATGAGTATATAAAGCACATACAAAAAAATACTTAAACAATTCTGGGCTATGATGTATAATATAACTGTTTAGCATAAATACATCAATAAAAAAGCATGAGCAGCCACCACAGCATTGCAGGCAACAATGCACAAAACATAAAAAACATGAGGGTGTGGCGCTTAAAATAACTATAGCAAATAAGTAGATGGAATAGAAGTTCAATTCATATATGATAAAGATGAAATAAGCCCCTCTTCATTGGGACATCAATAATTTCATAAATGCTTCAATCTGGTCAGGGAGATAAAGGGGATCCACCAACACCCAAAAAAATTCTGCCTCTTACCAGACCAAAATGACCCCCAAATATGGACGGGTCAAAATGCGCAGTGCGAATTCCAAAAGTAGGGCGTGGACCTGGACACTTTATGGCTCCAATGGAACAAAACTGGCCCCCAGTTGTGGAAGCATAAACACTCGTTAAACTGTTTCCAAAGGAAGCCGTGGTCAGGACACTGATATAACTCCAAACTTGAACTTCAGAAATTGGACTGAAAAGTAAACCTGTAAAAATGAATTATCCTCATAGAGGACAATTCCATTAAAAAAAACTGAAAAAATCCTCATAGTGTAGTATTTTGAGAAAGATTTATTGCCTCAAAACGTAGTATAAAACGTACATTAAAATAGAAAAAAAACATCATGTCGCCATTGATATGAATGGTATGTTTCAAACCAATAAAATGGCCACCACGTTCCGATACGTGCTGACGTCACACGTTCTGGCTCCTCCCTACGTGTTCGTCATCGGTGATGTGATCGGGGGCATGGCCAATGTCAGGACGCAACTCTTTTATATAGGGAGGAAGGAAGCCATCTCTTCCCCTATTATAATCAGGGCATGCACCGGAACAGGAAGAAGAACGTCTGGCACAGAGGCCAAGCACTCCTATATATATTTTTGCCAGTAATAATGTCGAAAAATAGAATATATAAAAACACTGGGCGACAATACTATAGAAATATTCTAATAGCAAAAATAAGATAGAACTTTATGTGCTATAAACAGAAGTAAAAAAAAAAACAACACAACATGGACATTGCAATACTGGTAGCGGCACCTTTTTTTGTACAAAAAATATATGACAACTATCAATTCAAAACCAATATAAAATAACAGAAAAATATTACAAAAATTGAAAATAAAAAAAAAATATATATCGCAAAGATACAATAATATAAAGCCATTAGCTATTATTGATCAATGCATTGACATTCCATTCAATATTGAGACCATGGGGCATATATGATTTTACAGTGTAAATCCACCATACCTCTAATTTGGAGATGTCTTGCTTAGTATAGCTACCCCTCCAATTCTTGGAAAATTTATCAATACCAATGAATAACGTACCTTCAGGATTTTTATTATAGTGAAGAGCAAATTGTTTAGAAACACTGGTTGGTAAAACCCTTCTTTATATTAGTAATATGCTCCTTCACCCTAGTTTGAAAAATCCTAACTGTACGTCGTATATATTGGAACCCGCATGGGCATTGGATCAAATAAACTACATTTTTTGTGGAACATGTAATGAAACTCTTAACCTTAAAAGATTTATTAGTAATGGTAGAGTAAAAGTTATAAAATTTTCTATATTTACACACATTATACTTTCAGACTGTACATTTTCTGCAGGGGTAATAACCCTTCAGTTCTTGAAACATAAAAGGTTTTTTAGGGGGAGCTATGACATTAGGAGCTAAAGATAGTCTCAAAGGAGGTGCCCCCCTAAAGATGACAGGAGGGGCTTCTGGATGCAGGGGGCCCAAAATTTTATGTCATAATATGGAGTGGAGTATGTGCTAACAAAAGCAGTCTTAAAAGACTCGTTAGTGTTTTTCTTCAAGCCAGGAATTTATAATTCATCTCTATTTTTGGCATTAGCCTCCCTGAATGCTTTTTCCAATACATAGGTATCATATCCCTTTTCAAGAAATTGCAATTTTAATCAATCTGCTTCTCATATGAAATCAATGTGATTATAACAGTTTCTTTTATAAAGCATGCTTTACTGCACATACAGACTGATTGTACTGTTGTGGGTTTAGTAACACTTTAAATGTGGAGTGCAAGACCTGGCAGCAAAAGTGTTAAGATCAACAACTTGCCTGTGGGTGCTGCTAATCCAGTCTGCATCTATCTACACTACGGTTCACATCCTGGTGATGAGGCGCTCTGCACATCCAACCAATATGAGCCTGTTTGTCATTTTAAAGATGCGAGTTGTTCAACTTACTTTTTAACCATTAAAGCTGTCATATAGTCTACACTTAGAGGCGCTGTGTTCCTCCTTCTGTTTTTTTACTTTGGAGTTTGCTTCACTCTACTACAGCTTGCCCATGTATCCAGACTGTTTGCCCTTCCCTCCGGCTTTAGATTCCATATCCATCTATTTTTAAAAAAAAGACTATGTGGACTGCACATTCCATGCTTCTTTCTATTCTTTTGGTATAGGCAAATTTGTAATGCTTACTGTAGGGTAAACACCCCAATGTTCATGGTCTGTGTCTGTGCTCTGGCACCATGTATAAGCTGGATCTCAGCTGACAAATTTCTAATGTTAGCTGAAGGGTAAATTCTGCTTTGTGTCTCCAAGTTTGCAGCATATTCTGGTGCTCCACCACTATAAAGGTGCCACATAATGTTTTCTCAGCTTTACCTCAACTGACAAATTTCTAATGTTAGCTGCATAGTAAATCTTGTAGTGTAAATATTTGTGGCTACTGTCTTTCAGATCATACATTCTAAAGTTTAACTTAATATAATACATGCTTCATCTATACCTTTTGTATTATTTTATACAAGGCTTTGTTTCAGCGGGAACGTGGGGAATGCAGTTCCGGCACCTCCAGCACTTAATCTACGTAATAGCAAGGGGTGCTTGGGTATGCTGAGGGTCTATTGATGCTGGCTGCTGGGGGATCTATTGTGACTGAAGGGGATCTATTTTTGCATGGAGGTTTATTGTTACTGAGGAAGTCTATAGTCGCTGGTGAGGAATCTATTTTTGTGGGGGGGAGGGGACTTATGTTGCTGGGGGGTCAGTTGTTGATGAGAGGGACTTTCTGTTGAGGGAGAGGTCTATTGATGCTGGCTGCTGGGAGATCTGTTGTTTCTGGTGGGGGGGTCTATTGTTATGGGGTGGATCTATTGTTGCTGGGGTGGTATCTTCTTTGGGGGGGTCTATTGTTTTTGGGGGAGTCTATTGTTGTTGGCTGCAGGGGATCTATCTTACTGTTTTTCTTGTTATCACTAACAAATGTCATACATATTACCTAGTACCACAAAATGATCCTTGATTCTGTATTCTCAAAACGGGGCAGTACTGTGAGGTGGCTAGGGTGTGGAACCAAGGGATGTTGCCTGAAGGGGGCAGAGGCAAGGAGTGACACAGAAGAGGGGAGGTCCTGCACCTATTCCCTGAGAAAAAAAGCCCTGGTTTTATATCTCTACCTTAACTATGCTTCTTACATACTGTCCAGTCACTGTACAATATTTGAGACTATTACATCTCAAATAATACACTCTAAAATTTATTTCAAGATAATCCTACTAAGCTGCTGTATTCTGTCCAGCCAATGTATAATATTGGTGACTATTGTCCCTGTCTCATCTATCCTGCTTGCATTGTAGTCATAAAGCTTAAGTTTAGTTAAAGAATAGTGATGGGCCGAACACCCCCGTTGGGCCGAACCAAATGAATGTTCAACTGCAAACTTCGAACTCAATGCAGGTCTATGGCACTCGAACTTGTAAATTCAAAAGTGCCCATTTTGAAGGCTTATATACAAGGTATTGGCCATGAAAGAGGTATGGGGACTAAGGTACTGCCCTGAAGGATATGAATTAGTGAAAAAAGTCAAAAAGTACAATTTTTAAAAGGGCAGTCATTTTTCATTGCTTAAAGTAAAAAAAAAATCCTTTAAATCATTCCTGGGGGTCCTCTTAAACTACCTGAAAAGTTGCACATCTGTACAATGTATAGCACCTGCTGCAGCAGGACTGACATTTTTTTTTAAAAAAATGACATTTTTATAAATTAAAAAAACAGCTTGGGCCCCCTCCCTACCAGACCCTTTAGGTCTGGTAGGAAGGTTAGGAAGGACCCCACAGTAAAAATGTTTTTTTAAAAAGTGCAAACAACACAGGTCTCTCTCCTGTCAGCAGTAACATGCTGCTGTGTATTGCTCTGCACAGCAGCAATACACAGCAGCATGTTTCCCTAATAAAACACTCACAGCACACAGTTAACCCTTTGATCGCCCCAGATGTTAACCCCTTCCTGCCCAGCATCATTGGTACAGTGTCAGTGCTTTTTTATTAGCATTGATCACTGTATTAGTGTCATTGGGATGTCAGTGGCAGTTAGTCAGTCCCCCTCAGTGTCAGCATGCCTGCCGTAGTCCCGCAGTTCCACTATTCGATCGCCACCATTACTACTATACAATATTTTTTTTTAAATTCCAGTATGTATACAGCCATTTGTAGATGCTGTAACTTTCACGTAAACCAATTCATTTACATGTATTAGGATTTTGTTTAGCAAAGACATGTAGCAGAATACACTTTGGCCTAAATCTATGAAGAAATTAGATTTTTAACATTTTTTTACTGGACATGTTAATAGCAAAAAGTAAAAAATATATATATTTTTTAAATTGACGGTCCTTTTTTGTTTATAGCGCAAAAAAATAAAAACCGCACAGGTGATCAAATACCACAGAAAGAAAGCTCTATTTGTGGGAAAAAAGTATATAAATTTCATTTGGGTGCAGCATTGCATGACTGAGCAATTATCAAGTAATGCAAAGCTGTATCTCAAAAAAAAAGGAAGGGGGGTAAATCCTCTGGATGACAAGTGGTTAAAGCCATACCAGGCACTTTAGGCCTGGTAGGACTTTTAAGGGGAACCCCACCTCTAAAAAATGGGGGGGAATAATGGGGTCCCCCCTAAATTTCTACCAGACCAATAATCTGAGCACAGGCCTGGCAGGCCCCCCCTCCCTGCGGCTTACCAGGCCGTGTGCCCTCGGCATGCTAATGGGGACAAGGGCCCCCCTGTCCGCAGACCCCCACAACCATGAGCCAAGGTTAGCATCAGGGTACACAGTTTTAAAAAATTCCTTTAATTGAAAAAAAATAAAACAACAGTCTTTAACAAGTTCTTTATTTAAAAAAAAATTTGCCAGTCAGATGTGCAAAAATAGGCATGGTTAGTGGTGACGTCACCGCTAGTTCAACCCAATTGTTTACATCTGACCAGCAACTGTCAGACCTGTCATATTGTGGTGAGTGCTTGGCGGGTGCAGACGGGTCAGTGGGCGTCATTTTTTTTTTTCCATTTCAGCGAGTCAGAATCGCCGGGACAACACTGGACACCGTGATTGACGATGGATTACATCGATGTAACCATTTTTATTTTGGCTTTTTTTTTAACTTCTGATTCCCTCATTCCTCTGTGATTTATCTATTTTTTACAAGTATTCGTAAGTAAATTAGTAAGACATTTCTAACACATAGCATGGGCATACTTAGAATTACACCCAAAAAAACACATTTTGCTACTCTCTCTGAGTATGGGGATACTACATTTGTGAAACTTCTTCAGAGCCTAGCTGCATAGAGGGTTCCAAAATCTAAGAATTACCTTTAGACTTGCAAGGTTCATAAATCAGCAACATCATTTTCTGACTACCTATCACTTTTTGTAGTGCCAGGATAGTGAAAACACCCACACAATTACAACATTTTAAAAAGCAAACAACCCAAAAACTAAGAGGCATAGCGAGTCTTTTGAATATTTTAAGACTCGCCACATGTTGAAATGAAAAAAAATTAATTGTATTTTTTCACACAAACTTGTCAATTAAGTACATTCCACGTACAGTATAGGAATACTTGGAATTACACCCCAAAACACATTCTGCTACTCCTCCCATTTATGGGGATACCACATACACTATATTGCTAAAAGTATTGGGACACCACTCTAAATCATTGGATTCAGGTGTTCCAATCACCTCCATGGCCACAGGTGTATAAAATCAAGCTACTCCTTGCCTAAAGTTTCTTTTAAAATAAATAATTAAAAGTCCCTATAGAAAATGTAGACTTTCATCTACTGCTGTCAAATAATAGATAAACTAAAAGACAGCCTTAAGTCACTCTAGTTAATGTATTTATATACTGTACATACAGTATGCTATATTTCCAAAAGTATTGGGACACCCCTCCAAATCATTGGATTAAAGTGTTCTAGTCACCTCCATGGCCACAGTTGTTTAAAATCAAGTACCTAGGCATGCAGACTGCTTCTACAAACATTTGTGAATGAATGGGCTGCTCTCAGGAGCTCAGCGAATTCAAGCGTGGTACAGTGATAGGTTGCCACCTGTGTAATAAGTCCATCCATGAAATTTCCTTGCTACTAAATATTACACAGTCAACTGTTAGTAGTATTATAACAAAGTGGAAGCAACTGGGAACAACAGCAACTCAGCCATGAAGTGGTAGGCCACGTAAAATGATAGAGTAAGGTCAGCGCATGCTGAAGTGACCAGTGAGCAGAAGTCGCAAACTGTCTGCAAAGCCAATAGCTAAAGACCTGTAAACTTCATGTGGCCTTCAGATTAGCACAACAACAGTTCATAGAGAGCTTCATGGAATGGATTTCCATGGCTGAGCAGCTGCATCCAAGCCTTACATCACCAAGTGCAATGCAACAGCTTTGGATGCAGTGGTGTAAAGCATGCAATCACTGGACTCTAGAGCAGTGGAAATGTATTCTCTGAGTGAAGAATCATGCTTCTCCGTCTGGCAATCTGATGGGCGTGTCTGGGTTTTGACCCCCGAGGAAGTCACGAGTTGTCAGTGACGTAACGCGTAGGTTCGCGAGTCAGCAGTTTCCGGTGCGCGGTGACGTATTTCCGGCGTGAGACGCCATCTTACTACACCTAGGAAGTCCCAGGCACATGGAGTACACCCACACATCCGTGAGGAGGGTGGACTGATAGAAAATGTGAGTGTTGTCGCTCTTTACTTTTTGGAAAATAAAGGAGTCATTAATTACTGCACTTAGAGGGCATTTTTTCTTCTGGCTCACTGGACTGGTGAGTCATTGTCCTTCAGAATCCTGGTGGAGGGAGAGAGACGGGAGTCTCACATAAATAAAGAAGGAGAGGAGCTGCTGGTCTGGTGTGGAATAAGGATCCAGGGTGATCCTGCAAGCCTGCTGGCCCTTAGTGGTCACCAGGAGGAGGTGAGGAGGCAATCTAGCCACCTGTAGGAGAGGAGTTTTTTTGGCACAAATCACTATTTTTATCACTACACATCGCATGATTTGGATATCACTTGAAGGACTGAGTGTTCTAAGAATATTCAAGAATTGAAATATATGTTTTAGCACATTTTTTTGGCACTTTAGCACGTTGGTCACTTTATACAGGATTTAATTATATATGATCACTGTATGGTATGCTTGTTATGTAACAACATAACCTGGGGATACTAGGTTTATTGTTGAAATCACTTGAGGTATTTATTTTTATCAATATATATATATTTTTTTGGATATACTGCAATTAATTCACTATATGAATTGGTCACATATTTATTTGGTCACGTAGTACAAATGGTTATGTTTATATATATATATATTTATGTATTCATTTTTAGAGCGCCACACTATTTATTAATTCGTGTCTGGGTTTTGCGGTTTCCAGGAGAACAGTATTTGCCTGACTACATTGTGCCAAGTGAGGGGCGGATGTGACGTCAGGACGTTCCTCGGGACTGCCGACTGCCGACTGTGAGATCGCGGTGTGCGAGGCCTATCCCTGCTTTCCTTTAGTGGATGTTTACAGAGGCTGTTCACTGCTGGTATCGGCTTAGACACAAATTTTGTGAGTGCATTTTGTTTATGGCAATAAAGTATCAATGTTTTAAACATACTGCACCATTTTATTTCTTTTGATTCCTCGAGTATTACCACTATGTATGGAGAAAATGATGACTACCTGTATAAGGCTGTATAATTGCAGTTTGTTGCTCCCATACTCCGGATATCCCTGCAGATCATCGCTCCCAGAGCAATTGCTATTTTGCTGATTTATAATTTGATCAGCATTAGCTCTGGTGAGTCTATTCATTTCAGTGGTGGATTTGTACACGATTGTTTGATTTACACAAGGTCGCAATAATAATTATCACTTGGATGGTGGTTGGACTTTATTATTATATAGATATTTATTTGTGGTTTTAATATTTATTTTTTGTGGTATTATTTAGCGCACTCCTTTATTCATATTGTGCCAAGTGTAGAGTTTGGTAGAGGGGGGATGAAGGTATGGGGTTGTTTTTCAGGGGGTTGGGCTTGGCCCCTTAGTTCCAGTGAAGGGAACTCTTAAGGCATCAGCATACTAAGACATTTTGGACAATTTCATACTCCCAACTTTGTGGGAACAGTTTGAGGATGGCCCTTTCCTGTTCCAACATGACTGTGCACTAGTGCACAAAGCAAGATCCATAAAGACATGGATGAGTGAGTTTGGGGTGGAGGAACTTGACTGGCCTGCACAGAGTCCTAATCTCAACCCGGCAGAACACCTTTAGGATGAATTAGAGCAAAAACTGCGAGCCAGGCCATCTCATCCGATATCAGTGCCTGACCTCACAAATGCGCTTCTGGAAGAAAGGTCAAATATTACCGTAGACACACTCCAAAACCTTGTGGCCAGCCTTCCCAGAAGAGTTGAAGCTTTTATAGCTGCAAAGGGTGGGCCAACTCAATACTGAACTCTAAGACTGGGAAGCCATTATCATGTGCGAGTAAAGGCAGGCATCCCAATACTTTTGCCAAGAGAAAAAGCAGAACCAGCGCTCAAGTCTGTAAGCATCTCAGGAACACAGTAGCAGTCACTCGCTGAGGTGCAGCCCTCTAAAGATCAGGGAATCTTGATATTACTGAAAGAAAGCAAAAAAGGGGCGTACTCTCCTCATACATTACTGTGATACAAAGGAATTTCTTATATATAAAAGTCCCAATACTTTTGGCAAGATAGTGTATTTCACAGCCTAGACACACAGAGGAGACGAAAATCCAAGGAGCACCTTCAAGTTTCAATGGGCATAAATTAGTTATCTAATTTCCTAACTACCCATCACATTTTGGAGCCCGAAGCACCAAGACAGTAGAAGCACCCACAAAATGACCACATTTTGTAGCGCAAAACAGGCCCAATGAGTTAAGAGGCATGGTGAGTCAATTAAGGATTTCTCCCCCCCCAAAAAAAATGATTTATTGGAAAAGTACATAGGTGTAATAAAAATCATCAACCATCATATCATGTTGCAAAAACTGCAAATATCAAAGTGAGAAGATAAACAAATCCCCTTTATTATTCAAACCCTCAATAGCAAGAAGTAGTGCCTTTATTCAAAGTTCTGATCATAATGTAAAAAACATGAAAGTGAAAAGACTATAGATGAGGTATATTGAGCTGGAATCTTTGATCCATAGAGAAAGGGCAAAAATAAGCCCAAGTGGTAAGGAGAGGGCAGTTTGCTACATGGGTAAATTTGTGGGCAAGGTATCAGTAGTTTAGATTTTCATCACAAGGGCTACCAAGCCAGCTGGTAGCCCAAGGTGGAGTTATTAGCAGGGCTACTGGAATAGTAAGGGGGGAGGGACAAATAGAGTGGGTAATGCTGCCGATGCTGAAAGTATCTATGATGAGTGAGATCCTACTTCACTTCTTGTGAGTGCTTTTAACTTCTTGCTAATAAATGGTTCATTAAAAATATTGCACTTAGGTAGCGCTTCCCTTTTTCCTTTCTCTTATCCTGACACACACACACACCAGATGATGTAATAGTTGTAAGTACATTATATGAACTGGATATTATCATTGTACAACTTTTGCAATGCTGTTGTATGATTGTGCTGGTTATGGCAATTATGAATAACAATAGCTTTACATAACTGTAAATGCTTTTATGCTGTCTGAAGAAGCAGATGTATTCTGCAAAACATGTTACCACCTTTTACATTCAAAATTATGCTATAATTGGTATAAATAAAGTTTATTTTCAATGTCATTTTTAGGCTGATGGTAAACATATGGAAATATTATGCAACATATTTGTGGTAGTACTAATGACTGTAAAATCTCAGTATTATGTTTTATGTATGTGTTAGGCTTTTTCCTGAATAGCTTTATTGGACTGCAAATAATAAAAAAATTATATACTTTTATATATTCAGTTGTATGAAGTGTTTATAGAGATTGTGATGACAATTTAAAAAATGTCAATTTGTACAAATCTGTTAGATATGATGAATATGTTCTGTAGATAAGATATTTTTAAGATTCAAATTTGTCGACAAAAACAACAATTCCCACAGGGTGTACTGCATTTTCCACATGACTGTAAGTTACATGGTGACTTGGTGAAAGTAACATGGTGACAGTAACATGGTAGTATCATTAAAAATGCCTACTTTTATTTTAATAGCCGGGTCTTATGAAAATAACAGCTGGTGCGGCACTGCTGAAATAAAAGTCCTTGTTTTGGACACTTTTTGTTATGGGATGACAACACTCCACCTCTGTTTCCTGAAACCTCCTACCAGTAAATCACTCTGTCATATGCTCTCCCAATGGAAACTATAAGCTTCCATGCAGCGTATTCCACTATTGTTCCACGTTTAAGGCTCGGTTCACACTGCCGTGACTTGGGATTCGACTTGTGAGAGCTCAAGTCACATGACATGTGAAATTCCATGTTAGTCAATGCAAGCTGTCTTAATTAGCAATTCTGAAGTCGCTCCGACTTTAGAAAAGGTTCCTGTACTACTTCAAGGATACTTCTATACTACTTGTTGCCATATACTTTAATAGAAGTCGCCTCCAAGTCGGATCCTCATCTATATTGATGTGATTTGGATCCAACATTACAGAAAGATTACCCAGGCATTCCCTGAAAGTTGCTTCAGAGTTGCTTAAAAGTCACTTCAAAGTAGTAGTTGCCTGTCAAAGTTGCTTGGCAAAGTCGCACTGCAAATCGTGTGACTTTCAGGTAGCAGTAGTGTGAACCGAGACTTAAAAGGACCTGTAAAAAAATAACACACAGCAATTAGGAAATATGCCCTGTGAAAAAACACATTCAGCCTGTTATCACTGTGGTGCATATGCACAGGGACAGGCTATGAAAAAAATCAATCACAGTCAGCAACAATTAGGAAATATACCCTGTGAAAAACACATGCGGCCTGTTATGACTTTAGTGCATGTGGACAGTACCTGTCAGGAATGGACTTGCCAGTAATGGTGGGACTCACCTGCCTTGTGGGCTGCAGTACCAGGGCTGGCCAGCGGGTGCTCCCGGCAATCAGAGACTCAACCCTGCAGACAGCCAAACACCTGAAGTTGATTATGCAGGTGTATTTAAGGGATGGCCAGACCTGCAGTCTCTGCCTTGGTGTGTGTTTTTCCTGGGCCCTGTATCTTGTTCCTGCACCCCTGTTCCTGTTCCTGTCTCTGTCTGATTCGTTGCTGACCCTGCCTGATCCGGACCTCTGCTGACTTCTCCTGTTTCATCCCTGGCTTGTGACCCCGACCATTCTCTGCCTGACCCCCTGTACCTACCTGCCCGATTGTTATTGACCCGGCCTGCCTGACGACGCTTGCATTGTATGCACTGTTATCTGTGGGTGGTTTGGTTTGGTTCGTTTGCACTGTGTTATGTTTTAGTATTGCACTGCGTTTATGTTTGTATTGTTAGTCTTTAATAAATTATATTGTTTATAACTTATCTGAAGCCTGCGTTTCCCTGCGTCAGTCACATACCTCTGGTCACACCCCGGATCCCTGACATTACACCAAGGCCAATCCTGACCAGAAGTGGCTGCACAGGGAAGCCATCTTGGCTTGTTGCTGGGAAGGATGGATCTTGATGAGGTTGTGTATTTATCTCTGCTAGTGTTTGATGACAGAGAGTATGCTTATCAAACTCTGAAGGAGTATCCCAGGGATGAACTGCTAGAATGTATACGGATTGCTCATGTTCTAGTAGATCAGGGCACAGAGTTCTGGTTTGTGCTGAGTTGGTTTCATCTGGTACCCCCGAATGCAGGGATGAATTTTTGCCACCATTTAGTGCCGACCAGGTAGAGTCCCTGGTATGGTTATTAGAGGATGATGTGGATTACTTTCTGGAGCGTTATTCTGCATGTTCACCACAGGTACTAAGAGATTGTATAAACGCAGTGCAGTCATTGACCAGACAGGCTTTGTGTAAACTGAGTTTTGTTCAACCCATACTGCAGACATGGTCAGACTTGTTGCACCCAGCCTCAGTCAGCTTACAACATCATTCCTCCACTCAAGGCATTCTTCCTGTATCCCCGACAGCACCCCCAGTGACTGCCCAGTATACTCTAACTACCACATACCAGTCCTCTGCTCCCACTCGCTGCACCTATCCTTTCTTTAACCCTGTAAAGAAGTCCTCTGTAGCAACTGCTCCCTCCTCTGTTCCATCTTCCAGCTCTTCTCTGTCCTCAGCTGCTCCATTCGTTTGCAGACCTGCGTTTACTTGCAGTGCCCCAGTAGTTAAAACCTGAAAAAAGCGGAAATTCTTTCCAACCAGTACCATCCTGCCAGTATCCAAACCGGTGAGCCTGCCGTCTGAGAACCCGCCTTCCGTGGTTCAGCCTGGTGCCTCGGCACCCGCACTTCAGCCTGATGCCTGTACCCAGCCTGATGCCTGTACCCAGCCTGATGAACTGATCCAGCCTGATGATCCTATCACGCCTGATGACCCAGTGCCCGCTGTCGAGCCAGACGATCCGGTACCTGATGACCCGGTGCCCACTGTCATGCCTGGTGACCCGATGCCCGCTGTCGAGCCAGATGATCCAATGCCTGATGACCCAGAGCCCGCTGTCATGCCTGGTGACCCGATGCCAGCTGTCGAGCCAGACGATCCAGCGCCAGATGACCCGGTGCCCGCTGTCATGCCAATTGACTCAGAGCCCACTGTTGTGCCTGATGACTCGGTGCCCGCTGGCGAGCCAAATGACCTGATGCCTGGTGACCCAGTGCCCGCTGTCATACCTGGTGACCCGATGCCCGCTGTCGAGCCAGACAATCCCATGCCTGATGACCCAGTGCCCGCTGTCATGCCTGGTGACCCGGTGCCCACTGTCGGGCCAGACGATCCAATGTCTGACCCAGTGCCCGCGGTCATGCCAGTTGACTCGGAGCCCACTGTCGTGCCTGGTGACTCGGTGCCCACTGCCTTGCCAGATGACGTGGTGCCCGCTGGCGAGCCAAATGACCTGATGCCTGGTGACCCAGTGCCCGCTGTCATGCCTGGTGACCCGATGCCCGCTGTCGAGCCAGACGATCCAACGCCAGATGACCCGGTGCCCGCTGTCGATCCAGACGATCCGGTACCTGATGACCCGGTGCCCGCTGTCGTGCCAATTGACTCAGAGCCCACTGTCGTGCCTGGTGACTCGGTGCCCACTGCCTTGCCAGATGACGCGGTGCCCGCTGGCGAGCCAAATGACCTGATACCTGGTGACCCGATGCCCGTTGTCGTGCCTGATGACCCGGCGCCCGCCGCTCCGCCTGGGGGCCCGATGCCTGTCACCCCGCCTGGGGGCCGATGCCTGTCACCCCGCCTGGGGGCCGATGCCTGTCGCCCCGCCTGGGGGCCCGATGCCTGTCGCCCCGTCTGGGGGCCCGGCACCCGCCGCTCCGCCTGGGGGCCCGATGCCTGTCGCTCCGCCTGGGGGCCCGATGCCTGTCGCTCCGCCTGGGGGCCCGATGCCTGTCGCCCCTCCTGGGGGCCCGGCGCCCGCCGCTCTGCCTGGGGGCCCGGCGCCCGCCGCCCCTCCTGGGGGCCCGATGCCTGTTGCCCCTCCTGGGGGCCCGATGCCTGTCGCCCCTCCTGGGGGCCCGATGCCTGTCGCCCCTCCTGGGGGCCCGATGCCCGCTGCTCCGCCTGGTGGCCCGGTGCCCGCTGCTCCGCCTGGTGGCCCGGTGCCCGCTGCTCCGCCTGGTGATCCGGTGTCCAGCTCGATGTGCCTCTACCCGGAGTCCAGCCCGATGTGCCTCTGCCCGGAGTCCAGCTCGATGTGCCTCTGCCCGGAGTCCAGCTCGATGTGCCTCTGCCCGGAGTCCAGCTCGATGTGCCTCTGCCCGGAGTCCAGCTCGATGTGCCTCTGCCCGGAGTCCAGCTCGATGTGCCTCTGCCCGGAGTCCAGCTCGATGTGCCTCTGCCCGGAGTCCTGCCCGATGTGCCGCTGCCCGGAGTCCTGCCCGATGTGCCTCTGCCCGGAGTCCTGCCAATGTGCCGCTGCCCAGAGTCCTGCCCGAGGTGCCGCTGCCCGGAGTCCTGCCCGATGTGCCTCTGCCCGGAGTCCAGCTCGATGTGCCTCTGCCCGGTGTGCCGCTGCCCGGAGTCCTATATACTATATATATACTATATTGCCAAAAGTATTGGGACACCCTTCCAAATAATTGGATTCAGGTGTTCCAATCACCTCCATGGACACAGGTGTGTAAAATCAAGCACCTAGGCATGCAGACTGCTTCTACAAACATTTGTGAAAGAATGGGTCAATCTCAGGAGCTCAGTGAATTCAAGAGTGGTACCGTGATAGGTTGCCATCTTTGCAATAAGTCCATCCATGAAGTTTCCTTGCTACCACATATTCCACAGTCAACTGTTAGTGGTATTATATCTAGGTGGAAGCAACTGGGAACAACAGCAACTTAGCCACGAAGACCTCAAAACTTCCTGTGGCTTTCAGATTAGCAAAACAGTATGTAGAGAGCTTCATGGAATGGGTTTCTATGGCTGAGCAGCTGCATCCAAGCCATACATCACTAAGTGCAATGCAAAGTGTCGGAGCCAGTGGTTTAAAGCATACTGCCACTAAACTCTGGAGCAGTGGGTACATGTTCTCTGGAGTGACAAATCATGCTTCTCTGTCTGGCAATTCGATGGGTGTGCCTGGGTTTGGCAGTTGCCAGGAGAATGGTACTTGCCTGACTGCATTGTGCCAAGTGTAAAGTTTGATGAAAGGGGTTTATTATGTGGGGTTGTTTTTCAGGGGTTGGGCTTGGCCCCTTAGTTCCAGTGAAGGGAACTCTTAAGGTGTCAGCATATCAAGACATTTTGGACAATTTCATGCTCCCACCATTGCGGGAACGTTTGGGGGTGGCCCCTTCCTGTTCCAAATATGACTTCGCATCAGTGCACAAATCAAGGTCCATAAAGACATGGATGAGCGAGTTTGGGGTGGAGGAACTTGACTGGCCTGCACAGAGTCCTAATCGCAACCCGACAGAACACCTTTGGGATGTATTAGAGTGAAGACTGCGAGCCAGGCCTTCTCGTCCGACTTCAGTGCCTGACCTCGCAAATGCCCTTCTGGAAGAATGGTCAAACAATCCCATAGACACACTTCTAAACCTTGTGGACAGCCTTCCCAGATTCCCAGAAGAGTTGAAGCTGTTATAGTTGCAAAGGGTCAGCCAGCTCAATATTGATCCCCACAGACTAAGACTGGGAAGCCATTAAAGTTCATGTTTCCGAGTAAAGACAGACCTCCCAATACTTTTGGCTATATATATATATATATATATATATATATATATATATAAAATAAAGTTGTTAAGGCAAATGGCATCATTATAGCTTAAAGGCATCATTATAGCTTAATACATGAAGTGTCTTATTTCATTTGTATTGCTATATCATGCATACAGTGAACACATTTTCTTTATAATAAGCAGATATGAGTTGACGATTCTCTACTACCATTGACTGCTACCAACCCAAAATTCCTAACTGATGCAGAATCCGAATATTATAACTGAGAATTAAAATATATAATATGTACTTCATAATATCTGTATTTGGAAACATTTGCTATTTTTGTAGAGTCTTTGATCCGTATTCACAATGCTTGCACGTGTTTGTAAAGACAAAAATTACCCTTTACTTTTATATGACAAAGGCAGTTTTAAAAATGCAAGATTTTTAAGGCTTTTGTGCAAGTCACTGTTTCTTTAAAGCCAATAATAGATTTGTAAGCGGGCAGCACATTAACTCAGAGGTTAGTTCACAGTGATGTAGAATCATGTCAGATAAAATAAGATCACACATTAGTCAGGTTCAGAGTTTTGTCCTGTACAGGAAATTAGATCATATTGGCTTTGACTCTAAGTAGTTAATGAATAGCATACAAACAAGGACAAGTGTAATTAGAAAACACACTTCTTGTTAATAAGTCCTTTTCAGTTTGTACAGAAAAGTAATATTCTCCAAAAAAAAAAAAAAAAAAAAAAAAAAGAGCTTATCTGTTTGGATCCCTTCCAAACAACGCACAAAGTTATTATGTTTAATTAAGGGCCTCTACTTTAGAACACCATTCATAATAATTATTCCTAATGATTTGCAGCTGCATCACAAGCCCAAAAGCAAGATAAGGTGTTATTATCAGTGCGATCTATCTATTAAAGCTGAGCTACATACGCAGAAAAAAAAAAACGCTCTCATCTGACAGGCTTTAAATATACAATTTACACTGTCAATATATTCTAAAATCAAAGCGGAACCATGTTTAATGTGATTAATATTTCACAAATAATGGTCACGCAATGTCAATGTGTTAAAAGTAAAGTTGAAGCTTAACTGTGTTTAACAAATGGTACCCATGTCTTTAGGGGCGTATTTATTAAGAATGGTGTATCATGTACAGGGGGGGACTGACCATTTGGAAACTCGGGCACTGCACGAGGTCCTGGGGTCAGTAGGGGGCCCATTAGATGCCCCCGGTACCTTTTTCATAGGCTTTTTTGAGTTTGGGCAAGGACACAGGGGCCCCATGATCCCCTATTGCCCGGGGGCCCCATGAGTTGTCCGTCCGCCCCTGATCATGCAAAATCTGCTGTTTTTATTACACCACGTTTTCGACTGATTACACCATGTGTTTGTTGGCAAGCTTCTGAAATGTCAAATTGAAATCTGGCATATTACTCAAACATAGAATGTTCCAGAAAGAGGATTGTACTTCTCAGACAGATGACATACAGAAATGGCATACATTGGAAAAAGCTCCATACAGGACAAATTATTAATTACGATATTTTAAAATTGGCATGTTAGGGATGAAATGGTGCAGGGGGATTCTAGAAATAGACAATAATGTGAGAAAATGTTCTAGAGTCCCAACGTGATGGCAAGTAATGGACATTTTCTGAGTGGTAGATTTATCATCAATATTTACATGCAAAGTCAACCTTTAACCAGTCCAATTTGAATTGCATGAACCTGAATAACCATAAATGATTATATATTTCCTAATGGTAATGATGGCTAGGGAAATACCTGCCCATAGAATCTAGAGGTCATCATGATTTCCCTGAAACCCACAACAAGAGAAGCAGGCAGAGGTGGTCGCTTACCATCTTCCTCCTGTAAAGAAATTTTACAGCATTTGAGAAGGTATTTGCAAAAAGTTATTTCTGGTAGAACAACTAAATAGTCAATGGGTTAACAATGTAAATATTTGAGATGTGGCAATTTAATTCCTGGAATGCCTACAAGCAGCACTGTGGTGATAAGTTACACAGCCATTTGCGCTTGACCGTGTTCTGACATGTTCTAACTTGCACTCACATTGGTCACAGTCCAGTTGACTCAGTCCTTACAGAGTAATAGAAGAAATAACATGTGTGCATTGCTCTGTTTACGGAGCAATGGATTAACACCAAAATTTTGTGTAAAAATTGGCAAAGGTGCGAGTGAGACTTTAGCTCTTTTACAACAGACTTATGTTGAACATTCCATGAAGAAGTCAAGTGTTTTTGAATGCAGTAGGTGGTTTAACCACTTCAATACCGAGCACTTTTACCCCTTTCCTGTCCAGGCCAATTTTCAGGTTTCAGCGCTTTCACACTTTGAATGACAATTGTGTGGTCATGCAAAACTGTATCCAAACTAAATTTTTATGATTTTGTTCACATAACTAGAGCTTTCTTTTGGTGGTATTTAATCACCACTGGGGTTTTTAGTTTTTGCTAAATTAACAAAAAACCCGAAAATTAAAAAAAAAACCAAGTTTTACTTTGTTTCTGTTATAAAAATGTGCAAATAAATAATTTTTCTTCATAAATTTTGGCCAAGATGTATTCTGCTACAGTTCTTTGGTGAAAATAACCCAAATCAGTATTTATTATTTAGTCTGTAGGAAAGTTATAGAGTTCACAAACTATGGGATATATCTGAAAATTAACCAGTCCTGAAGTACTGACAGCCAATCTATTTTCTTGAGGCCCATAAATTGTCAGAACAGTACAGATATCCCCAAATGACCCCTTTTTGCAAAGTTGACAGTCTGACGTATTTCATAAGAGGCATGGCAAGTTTTCTGAAGTTGTAATTTTTTTGTCATAATTTTTTGGAAAATGAAGAAATTTAAAAAATTGTTTTCAAAAATTTTTTTTTTTCCATACTGTCACCAGTGCAGTACAGCATCATCATATAACTGGTATGGTGGTGATCAGGGACAATGGCTGGTGACAGTACAAATAAAAAAATCAATAATTTTTTTTCAATTTTATTACTATTATTTTTATTTGTTATTACAGTTTTTCTCTTTTTTTTACGATTTTCTTTTCATATTACACTATGACCAAAGTAGTATAATGTTACCATAGTAACACTGTATTACTTTAGGGAAGTGATCAGTATTTTTTTTTTTTTAACACAATTTGATTACTTATTGCAAATAATTTCTTTGCTATAAGCAAGCATTTAACTGAATGAAATTGATTCATTCAGGTTTTTTTTTTGTGATTAGCTGTGATTGGCCACAGCTAATCAGATGACACAGATGGGCTGTGATTGGCCCATTCTGTGCATGTGATCACTGTGACCAATCACAGCTAACAACACAATTGTATACAATGGATGGCATGAAAGGAAGCCATCCATTGTTTACAACTGTCATGTGACCTGCTGTGATCACATGGTACTGACAATGGGCTGGTACACAGATCTGTCATTGGCTGTGTCCGTGATACACTGCCGGTGACAGATCGTGCCACAACGCGGCCCTGTGGGCACGTGCAAGGCGTGATCCAGGAAGAATGTCATATGACTCCCACCCGGATCGACAAGAGTCCCGCCCAGCCATCATTTTCCTATTGGCCGGGCGGAAAGTGGTTAAGGAGGGGTGGGAAGATGTCCACTATGGTGCAAGTGGGCAGCCAAAAATGGATACAAATGTGGACAGAGTACAAACTCTCGTACACTCAGATAAAAGATTGAGTGTGTGAATGAAGGTAGAAGAGTTTAACATGAACAGGGAAACAGTGCACCTGATTCTAAAGAAAGATTTGGAAATGAGAACGATTTCCACGAAGATGGTGCCTCATATCTTAACAGAAGATCAGAAAGAATGTTATCTCCAAATTTCATCAGATTTTTTGAAGAATGTTAAGTATTTCGGAATACAACCATTTAATAATTAAAGAAAGAATGATGTTATGTACCAAACATGTCATCTCATATTTCTTTTTATGGTTGCCCATGCACAATAATCTACCAGTCATGGGCACAAGTCTCCCCAAATTATCAGGGGAACCTCTCTATGGGCATCCTTAAGAACGTCTTAGTGCTATGAAGCTACAGCCATGCTACCCATGATAATGGTAAAATAAAGAATTCCAAATAAAGATCCAAAACTCTTATGCCAGCACTGCTTCACAACCCTTGACTGCTGCCAGTTGTTATGAAGAACCTCAATTGAAAGTTACATAGATAAAGAAAATATAATGTTGACTAATGTTTAAACTGTGTTTTATATATATTTATTATATTCAAGATATCTGTTTAATATGCGACAAAGGGATTCCTAAAGAGAAGGCAAATCATTTCTGAATGAAATCTTTGATAGATCTGTTCAAAGGGAAAAAAGGAGGGGAATGAGTCACTCCTCTAGCTACTTGCTCATGTAAGGCTCAGTGCACACTGTTGTCCCATACTAATATGCAAATTATGTGCGTTGGTGATCTTTGATGCCATTGATTCTTTCTTAGCAGCACCCTAATACACCTTACTACTGAATTTGCCTTGCAGTACACTTAAATGCAAATGCTGTTCTTGTGGTACACTGCATTACAAAAAAATAATGTATGCACTATTTTGGTCTACTTTGTGGAGTCAGACCGCTCATTCAAATAGATGGGCTGATTTAATGCAAAGCATGGGATAACGCAAGTTAATGTGCTACAACAGTGTGAATTCAGCCTAAAATATAACTTGAGCTACTGAGCTCTGTAAACAACAGACAGAAACTGGAAAACGTGAAAAGTCAACTAAAATCCCGCTGACATGAAGAAACTGTACAGTATTATTATGCAGCATTTTAATATGTACCTTAAACATTTACATAAAACTAGCTACTATGATCCTGTTCCTATCCAGTTGCTGCATCCTGTACACTGCTATCTCATGTCTGTTCCCCTTGTTCCTGATCCCAGCTCTGGCCCCCTTCCTGATCCATCTCCTTTGTTGTTCCTTTCATCTCCTGTCTTACCCTGCTTATCTGTGCTCTCCACTTCATTGTTCATATTGTATTATAGTTAGGTTGCGTGTTAGGTATTCTGTCGTTTTTTTTACTGTTCACTTACTGTACATTTTTACTTTTGCCTTGTGTTCTGTTTGCTGGTGTTAGATGGGTTTTTTAATTGAAGTTGTTCTAAAGCCTTGAGGTTTTTTATTGTCCTACCATAATGCATTCAATGCATTAAGGTTAAATAAAATACGTTTTGTGCTGCAGGATACCCCCCAGCCTCTTACCTAAGCCTAATCTCAGTTCTGCAATTTGCATGAGAGCAGTGGCTCTCTAGGCTCTCTCTGCCCTCACTGGACAGATTGATAGCAGTGGGAGTCATTGCCTCATCCTATGGCAAAAAATTGGGGGGTGGGACTGAACCACACTGTGTCAATAGAGGCAGACAGGGCAGCTTAGGAGTGACCAGGCTTTCTATAATGAGCACTCGCTGAAGAGGAGGATCCAGGAGTGCTGGTGGGGGACCCTAGAAGAGGAGGATCAGGGCTGTTCTGTACAAAAGCATTGCACAGAGCACATATGTATATACAGTCATGGCCGAAATTGTTGGCACCCTTGATATTTCTCCAGGAAATCATGTATTTCTCACGAAACGTATTGCATTAACACATGTTTTGCTATACACATGTTTATTCCCTTTGTGTGTATTGGGACAAAACAAAAAAAGGGAGGAAAGAAAGCAAATTCGACATAATGTCACACAAACCTCCAAAAATGGGCTGGACAAAAGTATTGGCACCCTTTCACAACTGCGGATAAATAAGAATGTTACAAGCATGTGATGCTCCTGTAAACTCACCTGGGGCAAGTAACAGGTGTGGGCAATATAGAAATCACACCTGAAAGCAGATAAAAAGGAGAGACGTTCACTTAACCTTTGCATTGTGTGTCTGTCTGTGCCACACTAAGCATGGACAACAGAAAGAGGAGACGAGAACTGTCTGAGGACCTGAGAACCAAAATTGTGGCAAAATATCAACAATCTCAAGGTTACAAGTCCATCTCCAGAGAACTAGATTTGCCTTTGTCCACAGTGCGCAACATTATCAAGAAGTTTGCAACCCATGGCACTGTAGCTAATCTCCCTGGTCGTGGACGGATGAGGAAAATTGATGAAAGATTGCAACGCAGAATAGTCCGGATGGTGGATAAGCAGCCCCAAACATGTTCCAAAGACATTCAAGCTGTCCTGCAGGCTCAGGGAGCATCAGTGTCAGCGCGAACTATCCGTCGACATTTAAATGAAATGAAACGCTATGGCAGGAGACCCAGGAGGACCCCACTGCTGACACAGAGACATAAAAAAGCAAGACTACAGTTTGCCAAAATGTACTTGAGTAAGCCAAAAGCCTTCTGGGAAAACGTCTTGTGGACAGATGAGACCAAGATAGAGCTTTTCGGTAAAGCACATCATTCTACTGTTTACCGAAAACGGAATGAGGCCTACAAAGAACAAAACACAGTACCTACGGTAAAATATGGTGGAGGTTCAATGATGTTTTGGGGTTGTTTTGCTGCCTCTGGCACTGGGTGCCTTGACTGTGTGCAAGGCATCATGAAATCTGAGGATTACCAAAGGATTTTGGGTCGCACTGTAGGGCCCAGTGTCAGAAAGCTGGGTTTGCGTCCAAGATCCTGGGTCTTCCAGCAGGACAATGACCCCAAACATACGTCAAAAAGCACTCAGAAATGGATGGCAAAGAAGCGCTGGAGAGTTCTGAAGTGGCCAGCAATGAGCCCAGATCTAAATCCCATTGAACACCTGTGGAGAGATCTTAAAATTGCTGTTGGGAAAAGGTGTCCTTCCAATAAGAGAGACCTGGAGCTGTTTGCAAAGGAAGAGTGGTCCAAAATTCCGGGTGAGAGGTGTCAGAAGCTTATTGATGGTTATAGGAAGCGACTGATTTCAGTTATGTTTTCCAAAGGGTGTGCAACCAAATATTAAGTTAAGGGTGCCAATACTTTTGTCCAGCCCATTTTTGGGGTTTTGTGTGACATTATGTCATATTTGCTTTTCTGCCTCTGTTTTATATTTGTTCCAATACATACAAAGGGAATAAACATGTGTATAGCAAAACATGTGTTAATGCAATACCTTTTTTGTGTGAAATACTTGATTTTCAGGAAAAATATCAAGGGTGCCAACAATTTCGGCCATGACTGTATATTTATTTTATTGAAAAAAAAATGAAGCTGTAATATCACTTTAAAGAATTTGTGAACCCAAAATTCCATATTCTTGATATGTGACTGCTATACCATGTACTAAAAAAGTTTGCATTGCTTCTTTTATGTGAAATCCCTGATGTGCCTGTCAGTCTCTCTGCTTTCCTATTAAAAACTGACCACAATAGGAATAAGAGCACAATGTGGTCATTGTGTGGTCCTCCTGCTCTCCTTCAATGATCAGACTTCTGCTGATACGCCTCTGCCTGCCTCTGCACAGACTGGGAAGACCAATGTGCTGCTGTTTCTCCTCCCTGAGATCATTATGCAACTGAGAACAGAGGGTGTGTTATCTCAAAAATGGGAAAAAAATGTATTTATATATATTTTTTAATAAAGTATGTATACATGATTGTTTTGCCTTTCCTTTCTATTCTAAACTGATTGGTTTGTTTTAAAAAGTGAGGGTTTACATATACTTAAAATTTATACAAACTCTGGTTCCAGTTTCATTATGTGCAGTTACACAGATCTGGTCACCCTTACTGTAGCTGGATACCAGCACTGGGTGTAACAGAATATACTTACACACCTAATATGCAGATCCTTTAAAAATGTTTTTCATCTAGTTGCAACCTAAGAAAGCAACCCCAACACCAGCTTTTGCCACAACAGAATTTTACTTAGATGTGGCAAATAAGCACAACCACAAATGCTGGAAACATACAATAAATTTACATACACCCAGCCCAAAGGCTGAGACCCTTGTGCTGTATAGCATGGTGCCTTCTGATGGATGAAGGTAGAAAGTGAAGTAATTTACCTACTTGCGGACACAACTAAGCTGCCACACCTTACCTGTTATTACCCTAAAAGAGCAGGAATCAGTGTATGGGTGTATGGTATGGGCTAGCCTGCGGTGCAGCACAACAGCTTACAATCTTACACAAATCTACAGTATTCCCCCTCCCATAACTGGTCCTGTAGCACGTGCCTGAGTATTCCTTCTGAGCAAAACACCAGACTGGCTTGAGTTTGTAGGATTTTATCAGCTCTCCAATGTGAAATGTCACTTTAAGTTGTGGAGTCCTTCCAATAATCAGTAACAACACTTGTGGCCTGACACAAACAGAGACCCTAACTAACTAACTATAGGCCTGGACTCAGTCTCAAGGAGCCAACACTGAAATGAGGTGCATGCACGATCTTACTGACCCGGGTCTGCTTTGCATCCGCTGGTGACTCTGAACAGAATAAATGTCTCTCCAACAAGCATGCGGTCTTGCCGTATATATGGCGCTTAGCTTCTCTGCTTTCATCAGCCTTCCTGGCAGTAATCTCATCAGCTTCCTGGCAGCAATCTCATCAGCATTCCTGGCAGCAATCTCTGATTACTGAGGGCTACTCTCACACCTGGATGTCATCAGATTCTCAGCTCACACGACCCCCTCATTCACCATTCTCCAGAACATGGCTGCTCTCTCTCCTCTGTGTGAAAACTCCACCTCTTCATGAATATAGAAATCTCTATGCAGTCTGAGGCTGTGTTAGAAAAACAGTGAGATCTTGTGGCTAAACTGCAGAATGTCAGTCAAAACATTTAATTTACTCCACACAAGCAGTATTCAAACAATGAGAGCTGTTTCCCCATCTCACATTGTCAAACATGAAAACACCTGCAGACGAAGAATAAACTCTTTTTGCAACTGATGCATATTCTGCCATGCAGTAAGGAAATTAAATATTTTTAATTCCCTACCCCCTATCAGGTTCCTGGATCAAAATGCTTTTCTATTATCTTTAATCACTTTTTTATATTAAAAGTTCTAAGAAAAGCATCACATACTTCCATCAAAAATTTGAATCTTGTTTTGTTGTTTCTAACTCATCTAGAAAGGCATACAACAGTTTAAGCTTTCTAACTGTTAAGACCCCCCTTCTAAAAATGATTTTACTGTAAATTAAAATGAAATGATATCAGATTGTTTTTTTCTTAACAAAAAAGACCCACTACAAATTTTTTACTTCAAGATTTTCGGTTCCTTCTATTAATTAAGTGACCTGATTTGAATGTTCCTTCATAAGGGTTTTTGTGTCTTTTTTACCTTGCTTTGCACCCCATATTTCAGATGTCCTCTTACACGTTATTTATTCAGAGGCAATTCTTTATTAGGATCATGTACTTTAACTATACAACCCCAAACTGTAATTGCCTTTGCAGCTGCTGATTTTGATACTGCTGAGCTTATTGTTAACTATTCAATTTAAAGTGGTTGTAAAGGATTAAGAATTTTTTTTTACCTTTATGCAGTTTGTACATGAAGGCAAAAAACCTTCGGTGTGCTGCTCCCCCTACAGCCCCCTAACACTCACCTGAGCCCCCTCTCGATCCAGAGATGTGCACGAGAGCCTTGTCTCTCCTGGGACTCTCCCTCATCATTGGTTGAAACAGCAGTGCAAGCCATTGGCTCCCACTACTGTCAATCACAGCCAGTGAGCCAATGAGGAGAGAGGCGGTGGTGATGAGCCACGGCTCTGTGTGTGAATGGACATGCAGAGCAGCTGCTCAGGAGAAAGCCTGTTTGGGTGCCCCCATAGCAAGCTGTTTGCTGTGGGAGCACTTGGCAGGAGGTACAGGCATGGAGCGCTGATGGGGTCCCGAGAAGAAGAGGATCAGGACTGCTCTGGGAAAAACCACTGCACAGAGCAGGCTGTTGTCAATATATAAAGGGATGATAATATATTGTCTTATATAAAGGATGAGCAGGGGCGGACTGACCATTTGGAAACTGCCCGGGGGCCTGGGGTCAGTAGGGGACCCCATGAGATGCCCCTGGTACCTTTTTCATAGGCTTTTTTGAGTTTGCGCAAGGACACAGGGTCCCCATGATCCCCTATTGCCCCGGGGCCCCATGAGTTGTCAGTCCACCCCTGAGGATGAGTGAAAATTACTGTTATAATTATTGTTATTGAGGCAAGAGTTTGCTAGTCGATATGCAATGCAAAACTCCTCTAATCCAAATATACATTTTCCTGCAACAACATGGTTCATCTAGAGAGATATATTGATTGGGTTTCAGGACAGTCCATGTCTACTTGCAACAGATGACAAAATCCAGCAGAGTATTTGTAAATCTTACAATAAACAGCATCCATCAGAGTCCCATTCATCATTCATGTCATAGCAAGCATAGAGACACTACACCATCCAGCATATGTCCAATCTATAATGTGCACTTAGGTAGCTTCCATGCATGTAATAATGTGTGTTATAATCTAGACCTGTGCTTTCATGATGAATAATATAACAGATCAAGCTTCCCTCTGAAATAACAGTGAGTAAAGCTGAAAGGGGTTTCTGACTGACCAAACACTTTTGATATTAACATGAAAATACCCTACTTGCATTACTGGAAATAACATTCAAGGTCACTATAGTGTTTACCATGTAAACAAGGGACCCTATGAATGTCATTTAGCATGAATACCCCTCAAGTCTAATTTCCATCATTATATACTTTTGTATTGCTAATGGCCAAATCGCATTCTTCACTCACCTCATCAATCTTTATGATTCCTTTCAAGTCTGACCAAGCAATCTACATTTTATAACCCTTGCAGATATCTTCATTTGATCCTTTTCATATGTAAAATGCAACTGGTCTGGTTAGCTATGTGCTAGCCTCACATATCCATGTATACATTAAATTAAATTATCTTTTTTTATACAGTATACACAAAATATCCTACACAGGTATGTTTGTTATAACAAAAAAAAACAATTGCCTTTCATATCACTTTATTGTATATGGAAAAATGCTGCTCCCACTGCAAAGCTACATAACCTTACACTTTTCAAAAATAAATTCCATGTGTAATATAATTAATAAAATGCTATAATTTTATTAAAATGCTCTTTTAATATGCCAGAAATTTTTTAGCAAGTTAAAATAAAAGTGGCAAAATTGCTATGCATTCCATATCCAAGAACACGAATAAACAGACTACGAAAAACACAGCCCGACACCAATCCCCGTGGTATACTATTGTTAATTCATGGTTGCCCATTTTAAACATGTTTCATTTACAACTACAGTACTCTTTGTATTTTCTCTGTCAGGCAGATCATTTTAACCATGTATAATTTTTCTCCTATTACCTCTGCAGCCTTACTGTCATAATACAAGAAATAATATCCAGTGCTTTGGCAATTTCATGTATATTACATTATTTACATTTCCAGCATCCAGATTTAAAGGTAATACATATGGTTTTGTATATATTTTCTTTATTATGTTCAGAATTTGAACACAGGATTTGAAAAAATGTTTTGCATTTTTAGTCAGATATCTATGAAATACTACATAACATATTTTATTTTTACAGTATTTATTTTGCATTTCTATCCAATGGGTCAAGCACTAGGCATATTTTCACTGATTTTCTCTATTCTAACATGCTACCCTGGAATAAAAGGGAAGGAGCTATAATCAGAGAGTGAAAGTCTGAAAGAAAATATCTTCTGCTGCAATTTAACCTTAGAAAACCCATGATGCATTATGACACATGTCGAAAGTGTGAATACTGTAATAATGTTTATCTGTAATACAAATATAATAAATAAATTACTAAGCATACTGCATTTTTAAAGTGTTTTAATAAAAACATTAAAGTGTCTTTTAAAATGGACCTTTTAAAAAAAAATCTATAATTTTAGCTATTTGTGACTTCTCTTTTACAAACCCATGCCGATTTTCTGTTGAAGATTGCTACAATTTTTTTGAATATCTTTTCTCAGAGAAACAATTTTAAAAAACATAGTTTTAGAAAAAAGTTATAGTAGTTTTTCAACAACTGAGCTGAATTTATTTAGCACATGGGGTTGAATGCTATCAGAGCCAGATTTTTTTTTCTACAGTTCTATTTTGAAAGCTATCTTTTAGAGGTCCTGTATTATGAAATGTCTTCCTCTTAGGATGGGTTTACATTTTTTAGTGTGTTTCATTAATGCATTTGCATTAACGTGTGTGTGTGTTTATGTTAATTGCGTTAAGGCAGTCTATTCAAATTAATGGACTGACAATGCACCAAAACATAAAAAAATGAACATGAACTATTTTTGGCAACACAGTGCAACACAAAAGAAGTTAATGAAAAAGTTTGTTCCAGGACCACACAGGGACTCTTCATCAAGCATGTCTTGTTTTTTTTTTTTCCCAAAGTTTAAAGCTCTTCCTTATGGTATGATCACATATAAAGACAAAGTTTCATCACCAAGTAGGGACCCCTTATCAAGCATGTGGTGCCTCATTAAGGGTCCCCAAATGTTGTCTTTCTATGTGATCATGCAATAATGAAAAGCTTTGAAACCAGCTTGTCAGTGTGATGATGACTTACCTTATCTGTATTAGTACAACAGAGTATTCAAAATGAATGGCATTGCAACACTCTAAGTCACTTAATTGCAATGCACCACAGCAGACAAATCTGAAACCAGTCTTAAAGTTGATACATTTTGTGAGTATTTTACTTATTACCATTGGAAATCTGTTTTTAAACTTTAATATTTGCTAACTTGATTCCTTTTTTTGCAGTTTTTATTACATTCTTTATATTCCATTAATAAAATATCAGTACCCTCAATCTTTACAGATTTAAATGCTTTCATTTTCTGGCTTAACACATCTAAAATATATCTATTCGAGCATACTGCTTTCTCATTGCTACAGATGTTGTTCTTATTGGGAATTTATATGCTACAGTATTTGTTTAAAATATTTTTTTAAATGTCCCATTTAATATTGGTGTATTTATTTTAACAGTACACCTTTCTAGTTTCAAAACAAGGTTGTTTAAACAATGCTTTCCTACAATTCATAGTTTTTGTAACCCCCTTGCGCATACCAATATTGAATAGGAACTCATTGTATATACAGTATATATATATATATATATATATATATATATACATACATACATACATACATAACACAGCTTTACCAGCATCAAGTACATTTCTTTATATGGATGTCTTCATGAACACAATGTACAGCAAACATTAAATGGTAGTTTCGAGGTCAGTATCGTCTATACCAGTGGTCGGCAAGCCGCGGCTCGCGAGCCACATGCGGCTCTTTACACACTTAAATGCGACTCTTCTGTGTGCCGGGCGCCCGCTCCCCTCCCTCCTCTCGGGCGGCCGCCCCAAAAGTCAGGACTCTGCAGCAATGGGCAAACTACCGCCCGGCGGACCTTGCGTGGCAAACACTGGCTGTCAGGATGTAGGCGGGGCAGCGTGACGAACTCCTCTCCTCTCACAGTCCGCCCTGAAGACCGGAACGGCGCGGGAACACGGCGAGAGGAACGCGCGGAGCAAAGGTAAGTGAATTGACACAATATGGGGAATGAATTACTATAGGGGGGATGAATTACTATAGGGGGGATGAATTACTATATGGGGGATTAATTACTATGGGGGATGAATTACTATATGGGGGATGAATTACTATGGGGGATGAATTACTATATGGGGGATGAATTACTATGGGGGATGAATTACTATGGGGGATGAATTACTATATGGGGGATTAATTACTATGGGGGATGAATTACTATGGGGGATGAATTACTATATGGGGGATGAATTACTATGGGGGATGAATTACTATATGGGGGATGAATTACTATGGGGGATGAATTACTATGGGGGATGAATTACTATATGGGGGATGTATTTTCAGTTTTAAAAATGTGGCTCTCAAAATAAATTTCAATCGTGGTTTTGGCGAGATTTGGCTCAGTTGAAAAAAAAGGTTGCCCACCACTGGTCTATACCTATTCACATTTGCTACAATGTAATTAGCTAGCATGACAACAATGTTTGAGTGTCCAAAAATAATCATAATCGTTTATGTACTGAGTCCTTGTTTAGATTGCATTTAAAGTTGGGTATTTTAATGGCTACAAAGACACTTAAAAAGTTCTATATATGACTTTGGGGTCAATTGAATTTTGAAAGGCTGCTCAGCTCATGAATATACCAAAATGAAGGGGTCATTCAAAGCTATGCAGTAGGAAACAAAGGAGAAATCTGTGAAAATGCCACAAGACAAATATTCTGAGCAGATTTCCCACATGGAAGAAAAATATGCTTGAAATATATTTTAAAAATATTCTTCCCAAATATTTTGACATATATTTGAAATACTACAATTTTGGCCATATTCAATATATTTCAAAATATATTTAAAAAAACAAAAAAACAAAAAAAAAATCTATATATATATATATATATATATATTTACATACACTGCATGTTGAAATGCATTTTTATTACAACATATACGAAAAATATTTTTAAGGATACATTTCAAATATACTGTATGTCTTTAAAAATACAAATCTACATTTTTACAAATATATTTGTTTTTAATCTTCAGATTTTTGTAACATGTAAAAAAGTCATTTTAACATATATTTTTACATATATTTGTAAATGCATTCCAAAATGTAGATTTGTATTATTAAAGGTGTACAGTATATTTGAAATGTATTTTAAAAATTATTTTTCATATATTTTGTAATGAAAATGCATTTCAACATGCAGTGTGTGTCTATATATATATATATATATATATATATTTTTTTTTTTTTAAATTGAAATATATTGAATATGGCCAGGGGTGGACTGACCATTCGAGCACTCGGGCACTGCCCGAGGGCCTGGGGTAAGTAGAGGGCCTCATGAGATGCCCCTGGTACCTTTCATTAGCTTTTTCATAGGCTTTTTTGGGTGTAGGTGAGGACACAGAGGCCCCATGATCCCCTATTGCTCGGGGGCCCCATGAGTTGTCAGTCCGCTCCTGAATATGTCCAAAATTATACCATTTCAAATACAGTATATGTCAATATATTTGGGAAGAATATTTTTAAAATATATTTCAAAGATTTTTTGTCTTTTATATGGGTTGTTTGTTATCATCATACAAATATACATTGGATGTGAAAAGTAGAATCTTTATCCTTTTGATGCACTAGATATTTTGCTCTATCCCTAAACCCAAAATCCAAAGTGTTTTTTTTTTCATTTTTTGTGTTTGTTACTTTGTATGGTCCTCCACCTCCTAGCTGCCATTCTATCCTTTGCTTTGAAGCCTCTTGGGATTTGCACATTACATATGCCAGGTTGCTTCATGTTCCATTCACCAAGACTGAAGAAGGGTAGGCCTATGAATGCATCATCAGTGGGCTAGGCTGCCTGAACCAGGAAGAGGCACTCAGCACCTGATAACATCACAAAAAATATGGCAGAGCGGTACCTGACTTGTGGCAGTGCTACAGCAGATCCCGATAGGTTATATGCTGGATTTGATGGCTGGGTGAGTACGTGAATTTTGCAAAATACCAATAAAAAATGTAAGGGGAAACATGGGTTGGGGGTGGAGGTACTGAAGTTCCTGCACCTCCCAGCCAAAAAACAAATACTACTGTATCCCACTGATATATGAGCCATCCTAGATTCATTTTAATTTGATACCACTAAACTTATCTACTTTGAAGATTTGTCTCCTGGCATTCTTTTTCTCCACTCCTCATTTTCTATTGTTTTAAACTGCACAATTAAATAGCTAAATTGCATTTACAAAAATAAATCTCCAACCTTGCTTTTTCTCAGCAAACCCTGCTTACATTATCACAAATATATATATATATAATCAGTTTCCGAGGCACAGCCTTCACAAATGTACTGATTACAAGCTCTTAAGCGTTTTTTCTTATGTTTTCTCATTTAACTATAATCTATCCCACACAGACAATCTAAAAAAAAAATGCATAGTAAACAAATATTTCTTGGGCAACCAAAAAGTTAAATTGCAGTTACACAGATAAATTACAAATCTTACCTTCCTGTGGATGACAGTGCAGGTCTGCACATCCACAGTCTAAAAGTATATGCAGGAATAGGCACCTAAATACATAAAGAAAACCCAGCATGCAGTTTAACAAGTGTACTTACTAATATAACTTCAAGCTTATGTTTCTATCACAGGCTAGTCAACTACCCATTAAAGATTCTAAGAAACATATTGGATCACACATTAAGAGAATATTTACATTTTGATACTAATATATTAAAGTAAATTCTGTTGAAAGAGAAGTACAGGAAGGTTATGTACCGTAATTGTTTTCTCATAAAAAAACTACAAAGCAAACATACATGAAAGAATATATGTGAACAAAAGAAAACGTGAATACAATCAAACTACACTGCTGTCAATGTGCCCAATTTAATAAAAGGGAAGACAAGTTAATAGGGGGGAAACAAAGTAAATGTTGTTAGGAATATAGAGATCAATGATATTTATGATGACAAGAGGCATACCCTTAGAGGCGTATTTACTAAGCAGCAAATCTTTGGATTACTATTTATTCATAGCTGAATGCCTGAAGGGTTGGTTGTTGCAGCTGCAAAGTACATTCGCCACCAATGTGCAAATCTTTGGATTGAGTATAATCTCCCCCATATTTGAATTTAGTGTTCTTCAGTTGCAATCCAGTTTTCAGTAACATTGACCATTTTTATAATAAAGTAAAGGTTACAAGCCACCAGGCCTGACATCCAATCAATAATTTACCCTTTGGTTCCTGTTGAGGACCTTTCATATTTGTTTGCTCTCACAAACATTTTCCACACAACTGCTGCCATGCCAATGAGGATTTTAAAAATTCTCACTTCATTTCATTCTTTGTATTGCTGCTGGGAATATGTAAAAAGTCACTGAATAGACAAGATGATTTCCAGCACAATGCCAGCTAATACGGATGAAGTAAATCAATTGATCTACAGGGGATTGGCTTGTTTTGGTCCCAAAACCCACTAAGAGGTTAGGCTAGGTTCACATGTATGCTAGTGCGGGAATGCGTGTAAATCAGGGGCGGACTGACCCTTGGGGAACTCGGGCACTGGGTCAGTAGGGTGCCCCATGGGATGTCCCTGGTACCTTTCATAAGCTTTTTGGGTGTGGTTTGAGTGTGGGCAAGGACACAGGGGCCCCATGATCCCCTGTTGCCCGGGGGCCCCATGAGTTGTCAGTCTACCCTTGGTTTAAATCACACACTTTTGTACAATCACAGCAAAAACACGCTATAGTTAGCAGATATGCAGGGTTGTCAATAATTCATAATGGCACCCCCATGCGCTGGAAACCACAGTGTGCTTTATCATGCTGGGAAATGCATAGCATTATGTCATTTTCCTGTGGCTGTAATTTTAGAAAACATTCAAGGACCTGTTCCTGAATTTTCCGCAGGTACAGTAGCCCATTCAAATGAATGGGCTGCTGTGCCCTTTCAAATGTGGCTGCAGAGAAACCAGAATAATGTAAACCTAGGCTCAATACTCTGCCTTGCAAATTGGTAAATCAACAAGATTAATTATTGTAATTAGTATAGCTGTGCATGAGTGTCAGTAAAATGTTATACTGATTCCAGCAGCCATGACTTCTGTAGAAATTTGACCAAAAGTGTAAATTGATATTTCTACCTACATAGTGCCATGAAGGGACAGTGTTGAACCCCAACAGCATCTCAGTAGAAGGGGACAGCACTTATTCTCAGGATTTGACTTCATAGCCTGAAAGTTCATCAAAGAGAGATGAATTAGGCAATTTTAGCAGGTTGGACAATCTTACAATGTTTATTTGCATAGAATCAAATGTATTTACAACTGATGTCTTTAGGCCACGGCCACGATTTCTGGATTCTCTATGACTGATTTGTGTGCTAGTTTGCTAATCAGAAGATTTCAGGTTATTTTATTGATTTAAACATACTGTATGTAGATAGCTTTTTACATGTAAATAAAGTCATAAAATGTATGGATTGTGATTGTCTGCTTTTTTTAAATTGCATGGGTCTCCTTAGATCAGACATGTTTGTATGCAAATAGTTATGCAAGAAAAGCATATACAAGATTATCATAAGGATTTTTTTTTATCTCCATCTAAAAGAAGAAATGTGTGTGTATGCTGTGATATATATATATATTTTGAAACCAGAATTTATGTTTATTAATGGTGAAGTCAAACAAATCTCAAAATGACAATACAGAATGGTATCAAAGACTCAATCATTAACAAACCAAACAACATAATAAAGAAACCTTCCAGTGATGCTGTGATATATTAATTAAAGTAAAAACATACTGTGCTACAATCTAGCCGATATAGACGCACTATTATCAACAGGGGCATAGAGGAATGAATTGCATAGTACTGTCCACAATCCTAAAATGAGAAATATCCCTTCATTTTGGAATTAAATTGATGGAGAGGGCATTTAACTGTTTTTTTAAGAAGGCATGTTGTATTTTAAAAAAGCTTCATCAGCATTTCAGATGTCCACAGAGGCTATGCTTTTAAAAATTGCTCCCTCAAGTATATGACAAACTGTGTCCAAGATTTTTCTTACCTGGCAGTAAAGCTCATGTTCACAGAATTTTAGGAGAAAAACAAATATTCATGCATTCAAGCATATATTTGGAAATTTTCTTTTCACAGGAGGCTGACAGACTGTGTAAGCTTTATTTGTTACATGGCAGCAAAGGTCAGAATTCTTTTATTATTTTTATAATTCAGTGCAAACTACAGCACAAGCGAAAAAAATATAGGGAAAGGAAAGATATCCTGAAAAATCCATACATCCCTGCCAGATAACACAGCCAGCTTCTTAATCTCTATCAAAGAGATGCACAACATGCTTAAAGTTGTTTCAAAGGTTAAAGTTTTTTTACATTAATGCATTCTCTGAATTAAAGTAAAAAGCCTTTTAGGTGCAGAATCCCCCCACAGCCTCCCCAATACTTACCTGAGCCCAATCTTGATCCAGTGCTGTGCCCAAGAGCAGTGGTGCTGCTTTCTCTTTCTCTCTCTCTCTCTCTCTCTCTCCCTCTCTCTCTCTCTCTCTCTCGCTCCTCATTGAACTTAGTGAGAGCAGTGGGGGCCATTGGCTCAATAGACGCACACAATGAGGCTAGGGATCAATCACACATGAGTACCCCCCTCAGCAAGTTGCTTGCTGTGGGGCATACTCGGAAGGAAGGAGGATCCAGGAACATTGGTGGGGGACCCCAGAAGAGGAGAATCAGTACCGGTCTGTCCAAATCAGTGCACCGAGCAGCTATGTATAACACATTTGTTTTTTAAAAAAAATTACCTTTACAATCACTTTAAGAACACAGCTCAGTCTGACCCAAAAAGGTTTCGGAAGCAATTGTACGAATGTGCAAACATGTCTAGGCGCTTGAACTTCATATTAGCTGCAGTTTGCACCCTTCCCTCATTGGTAGAGTCTTTAAATAGTTGTGCAAGATGGATATATTTAACTCCTTTCACACAGACACCTCACTACCAGATTGTAAAACATTATATCATATTATATCAAACATGGAATGTCCTAATACTGTATGTCTAAGAGCAGAAAGTCTCATCGAAAACAACAAAGAAAATAAATACATTTTTTAACCTTTTTTTTTTACATACTGTCATCAGTGCAGTACAGTTCATCATATGACTGGTGTGGTGGTGATCAAGGATACTGACTGATGAAAGTGTGTAAAAAAAAAAAGAAAAATAGGAAATTGGAATCATTTTTTATTCAATTTTTAAAAAATGTTTTCCTTTAATTTTTTTTTTTTAATAGCCTGTCTTTAGAGAAGCTCCATAGTGACACTACTACACTAGTGAGGTGATCAGGAATAAAACATTTTTCACACTGTTACTGCTTAAGCAGTGATAATTATGATATAAGCAATAACGTTAGCTGTCATGAATGGGTTTCCTATTCATGAAAGGCTTGCATATGGTTGGTATCTGTGATTGGCTACAGATAATCACATGGTACAGGCAGCCAGGTACCATGTGATTACTGTGGACCAATCACAGATCACAACAGTTACCATGTCATTGCTATGACCAATCATAGTGATCACATGATACCTGGCTACTGGTAACAGTGATCCACTGTGCCCAGTGAACACAGTGGACACAGGAGGGACGCGCTGCATGCTCCTAAATCAGAGAAGGCACTATCAGGTATATACATATTTACTGTATGTGTGTCTAAGCCTGCATGTGCCGCCCCGCTGCAGTAATTGATTATAAACCATTATACTTTTGCTTTATTGATCATTTTAATATAAGGTATTCTGAAATGCTGCACCAGCCCCAGTATTTTATTTAAATAATTTTTTAGGTATTACTGAACTACCAGTAACTAATACCTAATCATTATTTCTTGCCATGCCCTTTCTTTCAAACCTCAAATATTTTTTCTGCAATGCACATACAAACACTAGACAAATTCCAAGAGTTAGGGGTCATAATGCTTAGAAATGATTTCTGGCAGCAAATATTTGGGATGGATGTATAATGCTGTCCACAGTTGGCCATCATGCTTGATTCCTTTACACATTCCACTGGCTTTTAGTTTTGTTTAAGTGTGTAAATAATCAAATAAAAAATATGATCAAAAGAAAAAAAAAGACAAAATCAGTTCCTGCATGCCGTTAAAAGGCTATTCTAAAGACATTACTGTGTTCACATCATGTGTCAGACGTTGAGCTTCAGCTTTATCAGATTTTAGATATTAGACATCCAAATCAAGCTCTGTATTCATTAATAGCATTATACCAATATCATTTAATGCATTTCCTAAACACAAGCAGTAGTTGAATTTAAAGAAAAATTCCTGGCGAAAACTCTATTTTCCCATGCAGTGTCTACATGGGTTAAAAGCTCGTTTTTGTCTAGGCGTTCCCAAATCTTAGATGTACTTGTCTAATCCGCCGATCCTGCTCCCCCCCCAAATGCTAGCGGTCCTGTCAATGGGCTGTTCCTGACATCATCACACCCATAGACTGACTCCAGAAATGAGGACGGCAGGAACAGTCCATCGTTGGACATGGCGAAGCGCAATTTTCTGGAGAAGTGTAGGACAGGGTAAATATAGCTTTTTCCTGAGCCCCTTGACAAAATGAGCTGTTAACCCCTGCAGTGTGGGCACAGCCCCACTGCATGGGAAAATTAAAATTCTGACTGGCAGTCTGCTTTAATTTGGTATCAGCTGTTTGTAGTCTTCTGTACAGTACGGACAGCAGAGTTCAGAAAGAGGGAGGGAGAAGCAGCACAAGGAACCAAATAGGCATGCTGCAGTGCAAGAAGCCATTCTGACAGGAGTGATAGGGTGGCAGAAGCACCTCTGGGACATGGACACTGAGCATTATCACCAAACAACCAAAAGTACCTGACAAACAGCAAAAAGCAGCAGATTTAAAAATACTGAAAATAACTTTTGAAATTATGTTAACATGCAAAAGCTTATATCAGATTATAATGACTTGGTTTCCATTTTTTTTTTTTTTTTTCCAAGAAATTTTATTGAGATATGAAAGGCATAACAAGTCATAAACAAATACGGATCGCAGTCCGCGCAAGTCTTTAAGCATGTTCTCCCGTAACGCAGACGGGTTCAGGACATAGAAGTAAATCGTAGCTCAACCTGAAATACAGTCCTAAGGGGAAGGCACCGTATATACCCATAGCAATGATGTTAGCAGTAAGTAATTTATAGAAATACGGGGTACAATAGTCCTTGTGTAGGGAGATCTAAAGAAACAGGACAGTGAGGTATATAGCAATAGTCGTGTCAACTCAAGGCATATATGTCTTAGGATTCCGTACTTGAACATTATAGATTAGATTGGAGGAGTATTGTTACACCTGTGTGTCTGTAAGTACTCTGTACCTTATGAAAAATATAGTTAGTTAGAATATGGTAAAGAGGTGAAAAAGAGAGAAAGAAGAGATGGGAATGAAATGAGCAAGGGAATGGAGGAAGAGTATGAGAAAAAATATCATAGTGGGGCGAGGAGGGACGTAGGGGACGAATACAGATGAAGAGAGAGAGAGAGAGAGGTAGAGGGAGAGAGAGAGAGAGAGAGAGAGAAAAAAAAAAAAAAAAAAGGGGGGGAAGAGGGGGGGGGGGGTGAATGGGGGAAGGATGAGGTATATAACTAAATAGGCATAACCAAACCCATCATATCAGTTAGCAGCTTCCAGGCTGAGACAGATTCAATCATTACTTAGAAATACAATTTCGTTAAAGTCCCGTAATGGAACTATTCCTGAAGTGAACGTTCTAGGGGTTTCCGTGTCACCAAATCTCCTCTCGCTCATTCCTTCATTAGACAATGATAAGTATCGGTAGTTTGGAAATGATTCCAACACGCCCAAGTCTTCCTGAATCTCTCGGGGTGTTCTTTTGCCACTGAAATCAGCTCCTCCATCTCTGCGATCCTGATGATCCTAAGAATCCACTCTCGCACGGTGGGAACGTATTCCGATCGCCAATGGACCGGAATACACTGTCTTGCCGCATTTATCATGTGTAAAGCAAGCGACCTACGATAAGTCCGCACAGAAAGTGAGGAATGATGAAGTAGACATTGTGCTGGGGTAAAGTCTAGGGTGTATGTAGTTACTTGAGTGATTATGTCCAAAACTTTTCTCCAGAAGGGTTGCAGCCGCGGGCAGTCCCACCAGATATGTAGAAGAGTACCTGTTGCCCGGGAACATCTCCAGCATAGATCTGAGGCGTTAGGATCAAATTTACTAACCCAAGACGGAACTCTGTACCATCTGGAAAATAATTTATAATTGCCTTCTTGTGTAGAGACACAAATGGAGCCTTTATGCATATGGTCGTAAATGTGGTCCCAGTCCTCTGGTGAGATTTGAAGTTGTAGGTCACGTTGCCAGGCTGAACAGGTCTTCCGCGAATGAGATGTGTTAGTACTTTCAAGATAGGAATAGAGCTTAGATATAACATGCCGCTGGGGGATGTCCGTAAAGCAGAGCTTCTCAAATGCAGTAAGCGGTCTTGAATAGTCTTTTAGATGTGGGGAGTTACGTAAGAAATGGTGTATTTGTCTATACATCCATGGTGTTAGTGTAATGGATGGCCACGTCTTTGCAATGTCTTCTGTAGATAAGAGGCTAGAATCTTTGAAGAATTGACCCACTGTAAGACTCTCATCACGGCCATACCCAGCGAGAAAGGTCGGAGAAATCCCTGGAATAAAGTCCGGATTCAATTTGATCGGAGTAAGAGGGCTCGGAAAGGAAGATAGTTCTTTTTTCTGGAACAACTGAGCACTACAGCATAGAGTGGGACCTATAAGTGGGTGTTCTCGAAACTCGGAAGGGACGTGAGAGGTTTTCAGCCACGGGGAGGTGGAGAGTGGTATCTTTGAGAAATCAGCCTCTACACCAACCCACACCTTACGAGTGTGGTTTGTTGTCCAGTCCACTATTCTGGCTAGGTGACAGGACCTGTAATAACGGTGAATATCCGGAAGTCCTATACCTCCACTCCTCTTGGGCATGGTGAGTTGGGCAAAGCTAATTCTTGGGCGTTTATTATACCAAAGAAAGGAGGTACAGAGCGTTCTATAGGATTTGAAGAATGAGTTTGGTAATTGGATTGGTATTGTCTGCAAAAGATATAGTATTCTGGGGAGCACGTTCATCTTTAGTATAGCTGCCCTACCAAACCAAGAAAACCAGGGTTTATTCCATGTCTGTAGGTCTTTGGAGATGTCACGTAAGAGGGGTAGAAAATTTTTTGTATATAATTCCGAAAGATGTGTTGGTAATTGGATTCCTAAATAAGTGATAGCTTCACGTTGCCAAGTAAAAGGAAAATTTGATGTCGCTTGTTTCAACACATCCGGAGTTAATGATACATTAAGTGCTTGAGATTTAGAAAAATTGATTTTAAAGTTAGCCAAGTACTGAAATAGTTTGAAATCTTGTAGCAAGTTTGGCAACGTGATATGCGGGTCTGTTAGGAAAAGAAGTATGTCATCAGCAAAGGCTGCCACTTTATGTAGTTTGTCATTGATCAAAATCCCCTTGATGTCAGCATTATCCTTAATGCAATTCAATAAAGGTTCCAATGTAAGGATAAATAAGAGGGGTGACAAGGGGCATCCTTGTCTAGTCCCGTTGCCAATTGAGAAGGAGTCCGAAAGGTGACCATTAACGCGCACTCGCGCTGTGGGGGCTATATATAGAGACATAATAAAAGTCAAAAAGCGCAAAGGTAGTCCTAGTCCAATCAAAACTGCCTCCAGGTAATCCCATGCTAGTCTGTCAAACGCCTTTTCGGCATCTAAAGAGAGAAAAAATCCAGGTTGTCGCTTTTGAAGTAGCCAGTGATGTATATTAATGGCCCTAATTGTGTTATCTCTGGCCTCTCTGCCCGGAACAAAGCCCACCTGGTCCGGAGATATGATGGAGTCTATAACAGGTAGTAAG
The DNA here is from genome assembly GCF_062004578.1 of Staurois parvus. Lineage (NCBI taxonomy): Eukaryota > Metazoa > Chordata > Amphibia > Anura > Ranidae > Staurois > Staurois parvus. The sequence goes on from NW_028317968.1 coordinate 14,599,367, forward strand.
CGGTTAGCCAGAATTTTAGCAAAGATCTTTAGATCAACATTTAATAACGAAATCGGACGATAATTCACTGTAGAAGTTTGGTCTTTATTCTCTTTGGGTATAACCGTAATGTGAGCCTCCGAAAGATGACTCATAGATTGTCCTGGCGTGTCTAATGTGTTGAAGGCCTGTAGAAATGGAAGCGCTAAAATGTCAAGAAAAGATTTGTAGTAAGAGTTGATAAAGCCATCGGGTCCTAGGCTTTTACCAGGTTTCAACTGTGTAATAGCCTGTTGTAGTTCCTGTAGCGACAAAGCTCCCTCCAATTCTTTCGCTTGTGTCCTTGAAACTGGTTTGGGGAGATATTGCGTGAGGAAGGCCTGTATAATGGTCTTACGTGGCCTAATGTCACCTGTTGGTTTGGGCTGTAAAGGTAGGTTGTATAGGTTAGAGTAAAACTCTTCAAATTCCGCCGCGATTTCCGACGATGTTTTCAGTAGGCGTCCATGCTTGGAATGGAGCTGATAAATGTGTCGAGCTGCCTTTTTAGATTGTAGCGCCCGAGCAAGAAATTTGCCACTCTTATTGCCATGTTCATAGAAAAGCTTCTGTTGTAGAGTAAAATTACGCTTAGTTTTCTTCTCTACGACATCGCGGAGTTGTTGTCGTGCTCGATCTAGTTCAGTAGCCGATCTTAAGGCTATAGATCGTTTATGTGCGCACTCAAGTGAGCGAACTTTTTGCAATAAAGAAGAAAATGATGCTTGAGCCCGACGTTTTCGCGCAGCTGAGATTGACATTATAAGTCCACGTATTACACATTTGTGTGCTTCCCACCGTACGAGAGGGGTCGTTTCCAAGGATGTATTTTCTCGAAAGTAGTTTGTCAAAGAATCACGGATCTGGAGGGTAACTGAGGAATCCGTAAGGAGAAATGGATCCAGTCTCCATATTTTGGATATGCCTGGTGTATCCAGGAATTGCAACGTTATCATAATCGGGTGGTGATCTGAGAGGATCTTTGGTGCGATCGAGGCAGACTGCAAGGTATTTTAAATCGTTTTGCGAGAGAAAGAAGTAGTCGATTCTAGAGTGGCGTTTGTGAGGAGCAGAATAAAAGGTATAATCTCTGTCCGAAGGGTGAAGGGTACGCCATGTATCATGAAGGAGAAGGTCTTTCAATTCAATTTTGATTTGTTTGAGTGCTTGGAACGGTATGGAGGAAAACCCCGAGGACGTATCTTCCAGTGGGTTCAGAGCCACATTAAAATCGCCTCCCAGAATCAGGATACCCGATTGAAATGTAGCAAGTAACTTGGTGATTTTACGAAAAAAGCTTACTTGTGCAGTATTGGGACTATAAACATTGACTAGGGTAAGCGGTTTATTAAAGAGGGTGCCTTTGAGAAAAAGGAACCTGCCCTCGGGATCTTCAAGAGACTCAGCAAGTTCAAACGGGAGCGTTTTAGAAAGCAAAATGGATACCCCCTTAGCTTTTACTTCCGCATTAACTGAGTGAAATGCCGTGGGGTAGTTAACATTAGAGAATTTAGGGACTTGGTCTGCTCGAAAATGAGTTTCTTGGACAAAGATCACATCTGCACGTAGGCTCTTCATATAAGTGAGTAGTTGCGAGCGTTTTTCAGGCACATTTAGGCCCCTTGCGTTGAGAGAGGCCACGGAAAGTGTGCGAAATGACTGTTTAGATGCGTGTTTATTAGCCATTATGAAATCTACACGAACTGGTTGCTGGAGGGCTATAAGTGTACTCAATACGTATCGCTGAGGCAGGGAGAGGAAGGGGAAGGCGAAGAGAGAAAGAGAGAGAGAGAGAAAAAAAAAAAAAAAAAAAAAAAAGGGGGGGGGGGGGGGACGACGACGACAACAAGGGGGTATCAGAAGAAAAAAGATTAATATAGAGTTTCTAAACTGTTGGAATAGAAACTAAATTATAAAGGAACAGAGTCAAAAAATTAGGTAGAAAAAAAGATAGAAGTGTCAGGTGTGTTTCATATATGTCCGTATGTATGTATTAATCTATGTTCCTTCAACTTCCTTTAAAACTCGACTCCAGAGGCAGAATAGTCCAGCTATTCTATCTCATAGTAAAGCTCCTATGGAATGGTTGTTTGCAAGACGTTGTGTGAGAATCTCGAATAAACTGTCGGAGAGGTGTCAAACCCAGAAACGGCCGTATTAAGAATATACAGTATAGTTCTAAAGAGGCCTAACTCTCCTGAATAAAAGTTGTAGAGGGGGAGTGATCCAATATGATGTGTCCTTGACACATATACGTAGGTGGGAAGTAGCTGACTTGTATCGAGAGATAAGTGGAGTGTAACAGGGGAGGGATGTATGCTAAAAGTATTATATGCAACATCATGATAAACTCAAGGTTGTAGGTAGTCACTTGGACCCTATCAAGGCTCCTAAACAGTGATGTGCAACAATAGGTGTAAAAGTGAATGTATGCCAAAGGAGAAGACCCAATATTTAAAACTGTATGACATAACTTGGACAGTCATTGGAAATACGTCATGCAATTGAGCGTAACCTATTTTACCATATACATATTATGTTATCACGAGTCATATACAATGCAATCTGTGATCTGTCATTTCCTAAAAGATACTTTAAATCGTACCACATAAACACTCGAGTCACTCGAAAAGAGTCTGCATAGGTCATATCAATTTCGGATAAAGATAGCTACTGTACATGAAAAAGTGCATGGCAGGAGCAACATAATCCCATATGCCGAAACTGAGATGTAAGCCAAGGGCCAAATATCTCCTGAAACCGTTTTCCAAAGATAATGTAAGTAATAATCCCAACTGAGGGATTCTAAGTAGTGTTAAACACCCCATCGCCTACAAAACAAAGATAGGTTGCTGGGGAAGAAGCATCTACAATCTGTGGCCCAACGAGTCTGCGACAAAGTAGAGCAGCTAAATGTATAGGGCCAAATTGCACCCATCCACGGAGTGAACTATACATGTGAAAATCATATAGTATGGACTCATACTCCAAATCAAAAATACCACAGTACTCACATCTAGTTAGGAGGTATGTAACATATCATAAACTGAATTGCAGATAGAGGTATCCCAAGAGTTTTGTAAGGCCAACATAATGTAAGGAGAGCAAATAAATAATGCGAATAGACTATTAATATGATATTAGCATTGATCTAATTAAGAGACAAGGGTCAGAGGCAAGCACGTACAGCAGTACACCAAGATGGTACGAAATCCCATGAATCCAGATTATGGTATTATTGTTTAGGATGCTTCAGGAGAGATAAACACATCTCGGTACACTACTGATCCGCACAAGCCCCCATCCCCCGTCCCACCAAAGATGGTATGCACAAGCGTATAGGCTAGTCCCGAGGCAATTCAAGGCTTATGGAGAATTTATCTGCAAGATCAAGACAAATAGCTGTTCAGAACCATAGTATTGCGCACTAGCCAAGCAAAAAAGAGCCCTTCAATACCAGCAGGTACACAACCAATAGCTCCACAGATCCCAACATCACTCTTTCATAACACAAATAAGGATACCTCAGCCCTTACATGCCTACAAAACGAATATATATGATCGATACATATTACATATATGAAGCTTGGCAATGTGAAGCGATACACATACCCTTGAGAAGTACAGGTGATGTTAGTTATGTCACATAAAGGAACCGTGGATAAAAAATAACAAAACCTACTCGATTCACTAGTAAAGCAGCCTCAGACTGTGGGGGTGTTTATACTCATGAGCATGAATATCAGAAAACGGGAAAAGGTCATTCATGACGCGCCTTACGGTGTGCAGGCGATGCTGGTAAACTGTCATCATTAATAAGCCTTCTTCGTACCGGGGAAGTTGAAGCTGGGTGTGAAGATTTGCGTCGTCTTTCTCCAGATAAGTGGCCAGCAGATTGTGCTTCCATGGGGCTGTCATCTAGCTGCAATTGTAAAGAAGAAGCACTGGACCAGTTAGGTATATCCGGTAAAGGGATATTCAAGGTTTCACAGAATGGAGCAAGGTCTTCCGGAAATCTCATGAGAGCTGATCTCCCCATATGTGTTGCAGCAAGACCAAACGGAAACTTCCAACGGTAGGCGATACCTTGAGAGCGAAGTAAATCTAGTAAGGGGCGCAGGTCTTTCCTACGTTGCAGAGTGAGATGGGAGAGATCCTGAAATAATTTAATTTCCGTTTCCTGGTAAAACAAGCGCTGTTTGTCCCGAGCTCTACGTAATATTTCCTCTTTAAGTCGGAAGTCGACTAGGCAGCAAACTATATCTCTCGGTGGGTCCGTGTCTCTGCCTTTGGGACGTAGGGCCCTATGGAGACGTTCGATCTCAATAGGAGATTCATGCGGTCTTTCCAAAAGATCATTAAAGATGGTTAAAAGAACTTGGGCGAGCTGCCCAGACTCTATTGCTTCCGGTACACCGCGCACCCGCAAGTTATGTCGTCTTCCCCTATTATCCAAGTCCTCAATATGACGATCGAGCTCTCTTAGGTGCATTGAGTGCGTGTCAACCTGCTTGCGCACCTCATGAATAGCAAGGCCTTGCATACTAACTTTATCCTCCACTGCGTCCAGCCTATGCGCCACTGCCTGCAGGTCAATATGTAGCTCAGCTATTGCCGCTGAAAGAGTCCCTTTAATATCTGATGCAACCGCTTTCAAATCCCCGATGGTGAGAGGGGGAGGTTCGACATGTCCAGGTATGGCCGCTGTTGTGGCAACTGTTGTCAAACTAATAGACTGTGATGGAATCTCCTTTGTAGGCGAATGTAATGGTGATGCAATAGAAGAGGATTCTGCGTGATCCGGAGTGTGAGACCGGAATAGCTCCGGGATACTGCGATTAGCAGGACCACCTGTACGGCGAGGGGATCTGGAGCGAGGAGTAGTAGCTTTCTTGTCTGCCTTCCCCATGTTTGCGTCGCCTCTCTGTGAAGATTGCGTAGCCCCACCTACGTGTGTCAAGGCTCACGGTATTATATTGCCATTTTCTTTGGGGTCAAGCTGGATCCCCCAGAACAGATATGTGAAAATGAGAATAGGTAGTTTACAACAGGCCCAGAATTGCACTATATGCCTCAGCGTGCAGGAAAGGATAAGCGAAACAGGGGGGGTCAATGGTTTCTGCTGTGCGGACGTACGGATACAGGGATTACCACAGCCTTCCCCTTATATGAATCTGTATGGGACGTCTTCTATAGGCCTATCCTCAGCACAGCTACCTGTTGTAAAGGCTGTAGCAAGGCCTCTACAATATGCCGATATTTCCTGGGTTTGTGTGGGGGGTGACCCAATGGATCGGGAAGTGCTGGCATTTCTCTGTGAGAGAAGGAATGTACTCATGGATAATATGTCTCCCTGGACTGAAAATGCACTCAGCCTGTACCCTGATGGAAGAGGTCCTGGGCTCACTAGGCCTCACTACTCCACACCGCCCCTGTTTCACATATGGGGGGAGGGAGGGTGACACTTATATTCCTGTCGTCCCGTCTGGAACGGAGGGACGACAGGCGGATCGTTCACTGAACGAGTGGGAGGGGGGGCGACCAGTCCTCCCCCTTCCCACCTCTGCCCCGCGTGCTCTGTCACCACCGATCGGCCCGATGTGAGCCGGAGGACTCCGCGGCTCCACCCGGCCGCAACAAGGCCACACCCGGTCACTGCCTCCGAGTGGCGCCAACAGCGCCCGAAGCTGCCCAGCAGGGAAGTCGAGGGAACGGGTGAGTCACGCACTCACTCCCGCCCTCTGATGTATGGTGGATGCCGGTGAACTCCGCGGCTCCACCCGGCCGCAACAAGGCCGCACCTGGTCACCGCCTCCGAGTGGCGCCAACAGCGCCCGAAGCTGCCCAGCAGGGATGTCGCGGGGACGGGTGAGTCTCACACTCACTCCCGCCCTCTGATGTATGGTGGATGCCGGTGGATGAGGAGATGAGCCGTCGGAGCTCCAGTTCAGGCGACTGGTCCGATCGCCATCTTGGACACGCCCCCCGGTTTCCATTTTTTAAGTGAACCTGTGCCCAGATGATGCACATTAAATTTTTTTAAGATTCTCAACAAACAATAAAAAGCACTTTAAAACAAGCGCAGCATTTACCTCTGTATTTTTAAGCATTGTGGAGGAATTTATTTTTAACCTTTTCCTGAATGCAAAATACATACTGTATATGCAGCAGCAGGAAAAGTGGGCATTAAAGCCCATATGCTTCCATGGTGGTCTGAGGTTGTGTTCTTAGAGCACACTCACTGTGTGCTCCCAGCACACTGACCATGCTGCCTACAACAGCTCTCAGTCACAGTTTCTGATCAGGAGCCAGTTGGATGGGCTCCTGACCATGTGATTGCTATGAGAGCCAATCACAGCGGTCATGTAATCAGGAAGTTGCACCCCTCATTTACAGGGATGCCATCAGACATTTGGAAGCGGTTAAAACTTACAACACAGGCTTGCCATTAATCTAACCAGAAGTTCTTTACTAGTCTGTTAGAATCCAACTGAAGCTGACTTTGCAGACTTTTTTTTATCTTTGAGGATCTTTGAGAATGAATAAACGCAGCTAGATAGGTCAGGTTTGTTTTAAAGCTATTGTACTGTTTGTCAAGAATACACAAATAGTTTAACCACTTGCCCTTCTGAGGATTTACCCGCCTTCATGACCAGGCCATTTTTTGCTGTTCGGCACTGCGCTATTTCAACTAGTAATTGTGCGGTCATGCAATGCTGTACCCAAACTAAATTGATGTCCTTTTTTCACACAAATAGAGCTTCCTTTTGGTGGTATTTGATCACCTCTGAAGTTTTTACTTTTTGAGCTATAAACAAAAAAAGACTAAAAGAAAAAATTATATTTACTTTCTGACTGCCTATCACATTTCTTGAGGTGCTAAAATGCTAAGGCAGTACAACCCCCCCCCCCTCAAATGACCCCTTTTTGGAAAATAGACACCGCAAGGATTTTGCACAGAGGCATATTGAGTCCATGGAACATTTTATTTGTTGCCACACATTTTTTGAAAATGACTTTTTTTTTTTTTTTTACACAAAGTTGTCACTTTAATGACTCATTGCTCATGCATGCTATGGTTATATGTAGAATAGCACCCCAAAGCACATTCTTCTACTTCTCTTGAGTATGGGGATACCACATGTGAGAGACTTTTTGGCAGCTTAGCTACATAGAAGCCTCCAAAATCCAATGACAAACTCCAGACTTTTAAAGGACATATTTTCTCATATCACTTCCCCACTACTTTTCAGTTTTTGAGGCCCTAAAATACCAGAATAGTACAAATGTCCCCCCAAATGACCCCTTTTTGGAAAGTAAACACCCCAAGGAATTTGATAGGAGACATGGTGAGTATTTTACAGATATCATTTTTGTCACATGGTTTTAAAGGAAAGGTCACCAATTTATATTTACACAGGACGTCTAGTGCTAGAATTACTTGATCTGACGTTTGCAGCAATACCTCACATGCATGGTGAAACCACTGTTTACATACCAACACAGGGTCAATGCATGGTAACATTGTACTACTGTGGGGAAGGGGGGGGGGAGGTAATCAGGGATTTCTTAAATTTTTTTTTACACTTTGCTTTGCAGGACAAATACAGATCAATGCAAAGCTTGTGTCATGAACCTTGTTAATTCATAGTTTTTGACAGCTCAGGCTAGTGGTCTGTGATTGGCTGGAGTTGGTCACATGGTACAGGGTGCTGTGATTGGCCCCATGTATCATGTGACAGCTTTGGGACAATCACAGCTCACTAGGAGGAGAAGCAGAGCTGCTATGAATGAGATTGATTCATAACAGCTTTGCTTACATTGTGATCATGTGATCGCATAGCGATCACATGATCACTGTGTCCCGTTCACTGGAATCTTCATTCTGCTGTGTCCACCATCAGCAGAGCACTGTGCCCCCTGTGTTAGTATAGCCAAAACGACGTACGGTTACATCGGTTTGCCTGTAGCTGCCGTCCAGCCGCAGTACATTGGGAAGCGGTTAAAGCTAAAGTTTAGGTATTGATATTTTTGCATAGTTACATTACTCCAGCTTGAACCAATGTAAGTATTCATGTGCCATACTTGGATGATCCCCGTGGAAGCTGGAAATCACTGTAGAAGGCAGGACTAATACAGTGGTAGTGCTACCTTCTGAGTCCTGGCACAGGCACCATTCAGAAAACACTTTGCATCTTTTCAATGAATGTGAAGGATTTTCTGATTGGATAAGGTGGAGAGGTGCATAGTGATGTCACAATTCCCACCTCGTACTATCAGAGAACGCTTTGCATTCATTGAAAAAAAATGAAAAGTGTTCACTGCATGGTGCTGGTGTAGAGCAAGCAACCTCCTGTGTTCACTGAGTAGCAGGGTAGCCACTCCACATGGGATGGAGCGACAATCATTGTAGTAACGGTCAATATAGCAAAGGTATGGCATAGTAGTGGAAAGGTATGGCACATGCATACTTACACTGGTGTAAACTGAACCAATGTAACTGGGCAAATATATATATATATATATATATATATATATAACCTTCAGATTTAATGTCCATGATCCGGGCACAGGTATACTTTACTTTTGGATAGTGTGGTGAAGAATTATACCCTCTGTCAACTTGTCATTGCTATTTGTCCTGATGACCATTGTCAGCAAAACAGAAAACCAAGTGAAATCCAAAATCTTAGAGTTGTCACCAGAACAAGAAGTGAGGGTAAGTCTTCCAATAAGGACACCTTTTCTGCTGACAAGAGTATAGTGGGGAATTCCCTTCACTCTGTAGAGATTTATCACATTTCTTGCAACTCAACATACTTAAAAAAATATCATACAGAGTACACTTTGATATTTTATCTGAAGCTAAAGTAAATGTCTATAAATACACTTTAAGTAAAGTAGTATAAAGTGCTATAAGAATATGCAAAATACAGTATCTTATAGCTACCAATTAGAAATAATCCATTGCCAGCAATGTAAATCTTGTTTGTTTACTATAGGTTTAAGCTTGCGCATACTACTTTTTTGCATTTTTTTAAATAAGCCTCATATGTGAGAGTAATTTCTTTATAAACATTTCAGTTCTTTACACATTGACTAGAGGAGGGGACTTTGCTACATTAACTTTCTATATACTGCTACTCAACTGTCAAACTTAAGTGTTGAAATATTGAATTGGATCATCATCAGTGTTGGAGAGCCCTAATGGCCGCCTTGTATTAGAGGGTAAATGTGTGCAGGTGAGACACCAGCTTCGCTATCTATAGCTGAGCCTTAAATAGGAACTGCACTATGGATGCTATGCCTAAAAAGGCAGGCAATAGGTAGAAGAATTGTTAGCAGTTTTACCTGTGGTCTGTCTGCAGCTGACCTCTCTCCTTACCATGCCTTGTTTTATACTGTGGTTATGGTTTACTAAAACTGGAAAGTGCAAAATCTGGTGCAGCTGTGCATAGTAGCCATTCAGATTCTAATTTTAGCTTGTTCAATTAAGCTTTGCCAAAACAAAACAAAACATGGAAGCTAATTGGTGTCTATGCAGAGCTGTGCCAGAATTTGCACTCTCCAGTTATAGTAAATCAACCCCTGTGTCTCTGGATGGAGGTGGTCATCTTGGTATAAACCAGACTTTGTGACCTTATGTCAGAGTCACCAGCATGTAGAACAGTGCACAGCACAGACATGATATCACTTAATCTCACTCCAAATCTCATGAGACCAATTGTCAAAGGCAGCAGTGCCTTAGATCTCATGCAGCAGATATATACCTATGAGGTTGTACACACAGGAACACATTGGCATCCTCACATATTGTCCTAGCTAGGCACAATAAACATATCTTGATGTTCCCTATACCATAGCAAATACAAATTTTTTTAGTTTAGTTCCAGTTTAAATAGCTGTTTGCCAGTTAATTTATCATTAACTGATACAATTTATGAAAAGGAAATAGTAAAGGAAAATGTTACTTCCAAAAGTATCCCAAATGAAGCAGCAGGACTGTACTCATATATGGCAAAACACCGTCCTAGGCATACAGATGCTCTGCACAGCTGCCTCCAAGCTAAATAATATCACCAATGTTCTTGCTCAGTGCATGCTCAGTCAATAAGTTATTAATGGCATTTTCTGGTAAAAGGCAAGAAGTATTTTCCCTGTGGAATTCGCTTGAATGGAAGCTGTTCAGAATGGTTAGAAGCTATACCTTTGACACAAAAGCTATTAAACGGAGGGATTCTGAATCCTGATTTATAGGCTGTATAATTTAAAAACCCGTATGAGATGTTGGATGGTGTTAACTGCTAAAATAGCATTTCATGTTGAAGTGAGAGAACTGAAATGAGTGAACAGCAATGTATAATAATGCAGTGTACATAACCTCAACAGGTGACTGAAAGCAAACGGCAGTAATTAGGACAATCACTGCTTTCATTTTAATTACATATGCAGATGACGTGAATTAATGAAAATTGACTAAAGATAAGACCTGTTAGTGCTCCTGTTTTCTTATCTATATGAGTGCACTGACACTGAAATAGAATAGCATAGGAAAGCTAGATTTATAGCACATGAGCCTCTAGGTACGGATCCTCTAGCGCCTTAAACTCATTAACTAAACCATACGCTTGTTTTGCCATAAGCACAGAAACAAACATAATCAGGAAGAGACAAAATCAAAAGTAAATTACTGAAGGGACCCTGTTTTAAAAATGTAACATTACCAGACATTGAATATTACTTGGTATGCAATATTAACATAGCAGCCATATTACACAGGTGCCATTTTGCCATATACCTTCTATTGATGTATAATATTGACACATACTATATTACTGAGTTATAATACACAGCACCACAATTGAAAACACTATGTTATAGAGCTAATATGTTACACAGGTTGCAATATACTATTATACCCTTTTACCATATATTTTACTGAGGTGTCATGTTTCCCAATATTATGTTACCAAGATATTCAATGCCAATGGTTCAATGACAACATTGTCTGAAACAGAAAGCCTATCTCGCCTTTACCTAACAACTGAAAATGTAATTCTTGAACAACTCATCTCCACACTGTTATTACCTTTTGTATGGCAAAAATAGAACAAATCCTCCTGTGCATAGGTGAGATAGACTATGGTCAAATGTTGGTTCCCCCAAATAACCACATCCAAGGAAAATGAGGCCTTGCTGTCCTCTTATGACTGGGGGAGTCCAGCAAAACTGCAAAAAAAACAAAAGAAAGAGGGTGCACCAGCCTAGTGGATTATCCCCGGAGGTTTATTGATAATAAGTAAAGCTAAAAACATTCTCACAAATGTGTGATATCAGGCATGTAAAGCCACCACCTCATGGCACAGTGAAAGTAATGACCCAACAGGAACCAATGCCAGAAAAGCGCTGTCCAGGATCCAGAAGCGGCTTACGCATTTCAAAGGAACTCCCACCCATGTGACCATGTGAACCTCAAATCCTCCCACAACCCAAGGACAGGTACAGTATATGCAAAGCAGATCTGAAGGAAAAAAAAGAAAAGGGGAGACATAGACCCTAAGGCTCAAACATACAATGAAATCATTTTATATCCACTGTAATGTACTTACACTGTGTTATGAAGGCGGGTGAATAGCTCCCCTAAAAATAGAACTCTGGTATTGGGAGGTGGGTGCGGGATCATCAAACATTCTAAAATGGAAGCCGAGTACCGCCAGATGCTGGCCTGCGTTAATGCTATAGAAAGTATATTATAAAATGTATATTATAAATGAAATGTTTTTTAATATAGTTTTATAGCATTAACGCAGGCTGTCATCTGGCGGTACTCAAATTTAGAATGTATGATGGTCCCACACCCAGCTCCCAATACTAGAGTTCTGCTTTTAGGGGAACTATTCACCCGCCTTCAGAAAACAGAGTGAGTACAATGCAGCAGATATAAAATGATTTCATTGTATGTTTGAGCATAAGGGTCTATGTCTCCCCTTTTTTATTTTTCAGATCTGCCTTTCATATGCCTGTTCTCTGGTTGTGGGTTGACTTTGAGGTTCATGTGGTCACATAGGTGGGGTATATATATGTGAGGTTTAGTTGGTTCTGAAGAAGAGGGGGTTCCCTTGAAACGCATAAGCTGCTTCTGGATCCTGGAGGGTGCTTTTCTGGCATTGGTTCCTGTTGGGTCATTACTTTCACTGTGCCATGAGGTGGTGGCTTTACATGCCTGATATCACACATTTGTGAGAATGTTTTTAGCTTTACTTATTATCAATAAACCTCCGGGGATAATGCACTAGGCTGGTGCACCCTCTTTCTTTTGTTTATTTGCAATTTTGCTGGACTCCCCCGGTCGTAAGTGGGCAGCAAGGCCTGTCTCCCTTTATTTTGTAAAGTTCTGCACAAACTTTGGCATATATAATTCTGTATAATAATAATAATAATCATATAAAAATAGATATAAAGATACAGTATTCACCTCAGTCCTAACTTCCAGGAGGCATGGTTAACATCACAATGCCTTATCGCTGCCTTCTGGGCACCCAAAATTTCATGAGCATTGTGAGCATGCTGTTTATACAGACATACTGCAGGTGCAACAACCATTTACATATACATTATAGTATATATGGAATATTAGTAGTTGATAGTATTTAATGCTTGTATATTTTAATGTTCTTACTAGTAGAACTACATGGTTATGATGTAATTTCTTGGTTCTATGTTTTGTTTTATTGCAGTAAAACAAGTAGGATAAATAATAAGGGATCCTCCTGCGCTCATGGGAATAATTGACAAAATACAGCTGCTGTCACTTAGCTGATACCAATAAGTGCAAAATAAAATTAAAAATTAGTGAAGCGCTTGTATCACATGAATACAATCATGTATCTCCATATAGTGTAATTATAAATCAAAGTGACCACTATATATAATAAATGTGTGTTGACTCCCTCTAGTGAAAAGAAAAAATAGTGTCAACCAAAATAGCTAAATAACACACATTAGGAAACTAAATATATAGTGCATAAATCAAATATAATGAACAGAATATATATATACGTGAAAACAGAATATTGGCCACATACAATGGTGTCTAAATTATACATAAATGATATATGCCATAGGTGAACAAGACAATATCAAAGGTGAAAAAAATATTCCATGCATGTGACTGTGCTTTAAGCTGGAACACACACGTGATCTCCACTTCTAAGTGCAAGTACTCTCCTTCAAATGGCAGCAATGCCTGCTCACCTCCCTTCCTCGACCCACACAGGGCCTCAAAGCAGTTACCACCTCAGTGGTGTATTCCTCTGGCAGACTCCTTATTCCTCCTCCTCTCTTATGCAACTCATAAAAAGACAAGAAAGCCTTCCATAGTGTAGTAAATTTAATAGGCAAAGTTAAAAATTACAAAGTTTTCCACTCACATGCTCCTTTCCATAAAAAAGCGTTTTTCCCAGCCTGTGGGTAGATATGCATGCACCTGGGGGAATCCAATATGGCCACTGTGTCCGGACATACGTCACCAGGAAGTAGACAAACCGACGCGTAGCGTCACGTGCGTCGTGACTTCATCAGGGTTACCGCCCCCTGGTGACTCAATGGTATTTATAGAGAAAAAAAAAAAAAAAAAAAAAAAAAAAAAACCTAATTGGATTCCATTGTGAGAGCAGGCATACGGCGGACATCTTATTAGAGTCCTGCTCTCACATACATGAATCTATCCCATATACGAATTCTAGTGCTGGATACCAGATATAAATCTCCATATGTCATATTCAAGATATACACATATAGGAGTAAACAAATTATATATTTAAGCCTATATGAACCACATCTACATCTTTAATGGTGCAATAACACCAAATCATAAACTTTATTAATCATAAATATTAAAACCATTAATCTTAGTGGGCTTCCTTATTAAGTAGATATATAAAACATAAAAAAAAAAAAAAAAAAAAAAAAAAAAAAAAAAAAAAAATATAAAAAATAAATAAAAATAAAAATAAAATAAAAATAAATAAATAAAAAGTAAATCATTAATAAATAATGAAGAAAAAAAAAAAAAAAAAAAAAAAAAACGCATGAGGGTACATGTTCCCTCATGCGTTTCCAAAAAAAAAAAAAAAAAAAAAAAAAAAAGAAAAAAAAAAAATATAAATATAAAAAATAGATAAAAATAAAAATAAAATAAAAATAAATAAATAAAAAGTAAATCATTAATAAATAATGAAGAAAAAAAAAAAAAAAAAAAAAATTAAAAATATATATCTACACGACCATTGTAAATTAATTCGAATGAATGCTCAAAGAGCTCATTAAATACCGATTTAAAAGAACAATTAAAAATAAAAATAAATAAAGTGGCATGCACAAATACCAATAGCTTGGGTTTACAAAAATACATTCGTTATATTAACAGAATTAAAAAATATAATATGTAAGTTAATATTACCAGAGATATTTTATATGTAAATTGCTGTTACCAGATCAATTTTCTAACATTTAAAATTCAAATTTAAAAATCGCTAATAAAACAGTTGAGATCAAACTCAATATTAAGGCCATGCGGTGCCTGTGTATGCATGGTATACATCCATCTCGACTCTGCCTGACTAAGGGATTTAATCTTATTACTCCCCCTCCAATGACTCACATACTTCTGTATACCCCAAAATTTGAGTCCTGAAGGGTCTTTATTATGCTGTTTTAAAAAGTGCCGGGAAACGCTATGTTTAGGGAACCCCTTTTTTATGTTTTGTACATGTTCCCTCATGCGTTTCCACATAGGCCTTTTAGTTCTTCCTATATACTGATAACCACATGCACATTCAAGGCCATAAACTACTCCCTCTGTATGGCATGAAATGAAATCTTTGATCTTATATATTGTGCCATCATAGTTGGCCTTGAAAGTGTTACATTTGCCGTTTTTTCCTTTGGTTGCTCTACATGCGTAACATTTTCGGCACGGAAAAAAACCTACTTGGTCAAGAAATGTAATGCTCTTCTTTTTGACTGGTGGATCAAGTACATTTTTAACTAGTTTCGTCCTCAGGGAAGGGGCCTTCCTATATATAAATTTTGGATTATCTCCCAAAATCTTATTTAGATCAGGGTCCGTTTTAAGAATAGACCAATGTTTAGAGAATATTTTCTCGATTTTTTTATAATGGACATTGTAGTCTAGAATAATTGCCATTTGACTCTCAAAGTTCTCCTTTTTATTTTTGTCTACAATCAGTGACTCCCTCTCCATATTTTGAACTTCAATTATTCTCTTCTCTATTTCTTTCTCAGGGTAGCCTTTTTTGATAAACTTATCTCCTAAAGTCTTTGCTTGTTTCTTGTACTCTTCCTTATCAGAGCAATTCCTTCTCAACCTCACTAGCTGGCCCTTTGGTATATTATAGAGCCATGGGCGGTAATGGCAACTGTCTGATGGTATGAATCCATTACGATCCACTTCTTTAAAATAAGTATTTGTGTAAATTTTCCCTTGTTGATTCATAATGTTAAGATCCAAAAAATTAATCCTCTCATTATCAAAGGTCCAGGAAAATTTAATATTTTTCGTATTATTATTTAATCCATTCAGAAAATTAATCAACAGTTGTCTACTTCCCTTCCAAATGATGATAACATCATCAATATATCGATAATATGAGATAAGTTCACATGGGGTTTGTTTATAGATGGCTTCCTCCTCCCAGTGGGCCATATACAGGTTGGCAACACTGGGGGCAAACCTTGCCCCCATCGCAACACCCCTAATCTGCTGGAAAAAGGTATGATTGTGCCAGAAGTAATTATGTAAAAGACAAAACTCTAGACACTCCAATGTAAATTTCCTTTGAACTCGTTGGATATCACTATACTTTTCAAGTCCCCACTTCACTGCATCCATTGCTCCATCATGGTCAATAATGGTGTACAGCGAAGTTACGTCCGCACTTGCTAAAATTATTTCTGGATGACCCTCAATTTTTTCTAATATTTGAATTAAATGTTTTGTATCCCGTAGGTACGCTTTAGTTCTTTTAACTACTGGCTGTAGATAGAAATCCACATATTGACCAAGTCTTGATAGAACGGATTGGATACCGTTCACTATTGGTCTACCTGGTGGATCCTTCACATTCTTGTGTATTTTCGGTACAGTGTATATCACTGGAATACGGCAAGTTTCAGGTATCAGATATTTGGTTTCCTTTTTGTTCAAGATTTTTTTATTTTCCCCTTTTGTTACAAGTTTGACCAATTGTTTCTTATATGACAACGTGGGGTCTTTAGACATAACTTTATAAGTGGTATCATCTGCCAACTGTTGAGCTAATTCTTGTAAATAATATTCTTTGGATAACACCACTATGCCCCCTCCCTTATCAGCAGGCCTGATGACTATATTGTCTCTCTTAGTAAGTCTATTAATCCCTGTTTGAATGCCTATATTATTTATGCATTTGGGGATTTTCAAATTGTCCAAATCTTTAGTGACCATCTGTTTAAAAACTTCAATGTGGTCATTATTGTGTACCTGCGGATTAAAAAGCGATTTATTTGAAAAATGACTATGTAAAAAATTACTGCTAGCACAATTCGCTATGCTGCTCTTAGCTCCTGGTAAGTTTAAAAAATACTTTTTAATATTGAGTTTATGGATAAATTTTTGTGCATCTACATAAATAGCAAATTTATTAGCCACCTTAGGTGGTGCGAATTTAAGGCCCTTATCTAAGGCCATAATTTCTTCTTTAGATAATTCACATCCGCTTAGGTTAAAAACACCTTCCCCTATTATTCTCTTTTTCTTTTGTTGTTTCCTCCCTGCCCGGCACCCCCTCCTTTGGGTGGACTTTTCCACCTTACATTCTCCGGACTCCTGTCTCTCTCTAAAAAATCTCTCTGGGGTAATTCTTCTCTCAGTGGTTCATATCTATTGTACTGTTCTATAGGACTTCTTCCCTCACCATACGGTGGATACCATCTCTCTTGTGGGTATTGCCTCTCTGGATAGTAATTATTATATACAGGTCTTTGGTAATAATCTGGTCTATATGGGCCATAGTAATTTGGATTACAGTTATTCCCTTTATAATGGTTATTCGGTCTTCCCCCATTTTGATATGGTCTCCAATTGTTACCACCCCCCTTAGACTTTTTCCGATTAGAACCCCCATTGTTATTGGGTCTCCATCCATTTCGGGGTGTATGATGTGGTGGACCATTAGGGTGATAATTGCCCTTCTTTTCTTTATTATTTTCCTGTTTTTCCTGAGTAGTTATAAACGAAAGTTTAACTGTTTCCCCCTTCTGTTCTTTAATCGGGGTTGTATTGATAGAGGCTATCTCTGATTCTGTGGAGGAACTTTGCCATTTGAATACCTGCTCTTTTTTGAAATCGTTAAGATCTCTTTGGTACTTTTTCATTTTCCTATATTTGGTTTCCTGATCAAATTTTTCCAAGTCTTTACTTAATCTTTTATTATATGGTTCTAAATCTGGAGAATCTTTCAAAGGTTCAATTCTGTTTTTTATTTCTTCTATCTGTGATTCGAGTTGTCTCATTTTCTTCTGTTTTCTTTTTAATAAGAATCTCAAGAGTTCCAACCCTTTATCATGAAAGAAGTTGAACCATTCATCAGTGGCCTCAGTATCAACTAATCCATCACAGATGGGTACGTCCCACCTAAATCTCCTGGGGACCAACCGGTCCTTGAGATATTTTTCAAAGGTGGTCATATCCCACCATGTGGATAGTTTCTTCTCCATTAGATGCCCTAATTTCCTATATAAGGTGTCTAGATCTCCATTAAGAGTGTTCTCTGTTTTAGTAAAAATGTCCTCTATGTTGATAGTTCTATTCTCTATGAATTTAAAAATCTCCATATTGGCTGCAAAAGGTATAATGGTGTGAAGTAAGCTAAATAATAAGGGATCCTCCTGCGCTCATGGGAATAATTGACAAAATACAGCTGCTGTCACTTAGCTGATACCAATAAGTGCAAAATAAAATTAAAAATTAGTGAAGCGCTTGTATCACATGAATACAATCATGTATCTCCATATAGTGTAATTATAAATCAAAGTGACCACTATATATAATAAATGTGTGTTGACTCCCTCTAGTGAAAAGAAAAAATAGTGTCAACCAAAATAGCTAAATAACACACATTAGGAAACTAAATATATAGTGCATAAATCAAATATAATGAACAGAATATATATATACGTGAAAACAGAATATTGGCCACATACAATGGTGTCTAAATTATACATAAATGATATATGCCATAGGTGAACAAGACAATATCAAAGGTGAAAAAAATATTCCATGCATGTGACTGTGCTTTAAGCTGGAACACACACGTGATCTCCACTTCTAAGTGCAAGTACTCTCCTTCAAATGGCAGCAATGCCTGCTCACCTCCCTTCCTCGACCCACACAGGGCCTCAAAGCAGTTACCACCTCAGTGGTGTATTCCTCTGGCAGACTCCTTATTCCTCCTCCTCTCTTATGCAACTCATAAAAAGACAAGAAAGCCTTCCATAGTGTAGTAAATTTAATAGGCAAAGTTAAAAATTACAAAGTTTTCCACTCACATGCTCCTTTCCATAAAAAAGCGTTTTTCCCAGCCTGTGGGTAGATATGCATGCACCTGGGGGAATCCAATATGGCCACTGTGTCCGGACATACGTCACCAGGAAGTAGACAAACCGACGCGTAGCGTCACGTGCGTCGTGACTTCATCAGGGTTACCGCCCCCTGGTGACTCAATGGTATTTATAGAGAAAAAAAAAAAAAAAAAAAAAAAAAAAAAAAAAAAACCTAATTGGATTCCATTGTGAGAGCAGGCATACGGCGGACATCTTATTAGAGTCCTGCTCTCACATACATGAATCTATCCCATATACGAATTCTAGTGCTGGATACCAGATATAAATCTCCATATGTCATATTCAAGATATACACATATAGGAGTAAACAAATTATATATTTAAGCCTATATGAACCACATCTACATCTTTAATGGTGCAATAACACCAAATCATAAACTTTATTAATCATAAATATTAAAACCATTAATCTTAGTGGGCTTCCTTATTAAGTAGATATATAAAACATAAAAAAAAAAAAAAATATAAAAAATAAATAAAAATAAAAATAAAATAAAAATAAATAAATAAAAAGTAAATCATTAATAAATAATGAAGAAAAAAAAAAAAAAAAAAAAAAAACGCATGAGGGTACATGTTCCCTCATGCGTTTCCAAAAAAAAAAAAAAAAAAAAAAAAAAGAAAAAAAAAAAAATATAAATATAAAAAATAGATAAAAATAAAAATAAAATAAAAATAAATAAATAAAAAGTAAATCATTAATAAATAATGAAGAAAAAAAAAAAAAAAAAAAAAAAAATTAAAAATATATATCTACACGACCATTGTAAATTAATTCGAATGAATGCTCAAAGAGCTCATTAAATACCGATTTAAAAGAACAATTAAAAATAAAAATAAATAAAGTGGCATGCACAAATACCAATAGCTTGGGTTTACAAAAATACATTCGTTATATTAACAGAATTAAAAAATATAATATGTAAGTTAATATTACCAGAGATATTTTATATGTAAATTGCTGTTACCAGATCAATTTTCTAACATTTAAAATTCAAATTTAAAAATCGCTAATAAAACAGTTGAGATCAAACTCAATATTAAGGCCATGCGGTGCCTGTGTATGCATGGTATACATCCATCTCGACTCTGCCTGACTAAGGGATTTAATCTTATTACTCCCCCTCCAATGACTCACATACTTCTGTATACCCCAAAATTTGAGTCCTGAAGGGTCTTTATTATGCTGTTTTAAAAAGTGCCGGGAAACGCTATGTTTAGGGAACCCCTTTTTTATGTTTTGTACATGTTCCCTCATGCGTTTCCACATAGGCCTTTTAGTTCTTCCTATATACTGATAACCACATGCACATTCAAGGCCATAAACTACTCCCTCTGTATGGCATGAAATGAAATCTTTGATCTTATATATTGTGCCATCATAGTTGGCCTTGAAAGTGTTACATTTGCCGTTTTTTCCTTTGGTTGCTCTACATGCGTAACATTTTCGGCACGGAAAAAAACCTACTTGGTCAAGAAATGTAATGCTCTTCTTTTTGACTGGTGGATCAAGTACATTTTTAACTAGTTTCGTCCTCAGGGAAGGGGCCTTCCTATATATAAATTTTGGATTATCTCCCAAAATCTTATTTAGATCAGGGTCCGTTTTAAGAATAGACCAATGTTTAGAGAATATTTTCTCGATTTTTTTATAATGGACATTGTAGTCTAGAATAATTGCCATTTGACTCTCAAAGTTCTCCTTTTTATTTTTGTCTACAATCAGTGACTCCCTCTCCATATTTTGAACTTCAATTATTCTCTTCTCTATTTCTTTCTCAGGGTAGCCTTTTTTGATAAACTTATCTCCTAAAGTCTTTGCTTGTTTCTTGTACTCTTCCTTATCAGAGCAATTCCTTCTCAACCTCACTAGCTGGCCCTTTGGTATATTATAGAGCCATGGGCGGTAATGGCAACTGTCTGATGGTATGAATCCATTACGATCCACTTCTTTAAAATAAGTATTTGTGTAAATTTTCCCTTGTTGATTCATAATGTTAAGATCCAAAAAATTAATCCTCTCATTATCAAAGGTCCAGGAAAATTTAATATTTTTCGTATTATTATTTAATCCATTCAGAAAATTAATCAACAGTTGTCTACTTCCCTTCCAAATGATGATAACATCATCAATATATCGATAATATGAGATAAGTTCACATGGGGTTTGTTTATAGATGGCTTCCTCCTCCCAGTGGGCCATATACAGGTTGGCAACACTGGGGGCAAACCTTGCCCCCATCGCAACACCCCTAATCTGCTGGAAAAAGGTATGATTGTGCCAGAAGTAATTATGTAAAAGACAAAACTCTAGACACTCCAATGTAAATTTCCTTTGAACTCGTTGGATATCACTATACTTTTCAAGTCCCCACTTCACTGCATCCATTGCTCCATCATGGTCAATAATGGTGTACAGCGAAGTTACGTCCGCACTTGCTAAAATTATTTCTGGATGACCCTCAATTTTTTCTAATATTTGAATTAAATGTTTTGTATCCCGTAGGTACGCTTTAGTTCTTTTAACTACTGGCTGTAGATAGAAATCCACATATTGACCAAGTCTTGATAGAACGGATTGGATACCGTTCACTATTGGTCTACCTGGTGGATCCTTCACATTCTTGTGTATTTTCGGTACAGTGTATATCACTGGAATACGGCAAGTTTCAGGTATCAGATATTTGGTTTCCTTTTTGTTCAAGATTTTTTTATTTTCCCCTTTTGTTACAAGTTTGACCAATTGTTTCTTATATGACAACGTGGGGTCTTTAGACATAACTTTATAAGTGGTATCATCTGCCAACTGTTGAGCTAATTCTTGTAAATAATATTCTTTGGATAACACCACTATGCCCCCTCCCTTATCAGCAGGCCTGATGACTATATTGTCTCTCTTAGTAAGTCTATTAATCCCTGTTTGAATGCCTATATTATTTATGCATTTGGGGATTTTCAAATTGTCCAAATCTTTAGTGACCATCTGTTTAAAAACTTCAATGTGGTCATTATTGTGTACCTGCGGATTAAAAAGCGATTTATTTGAAAAATGACTATGTAAAAAATTACTGCTAGCACAATTCGCTATGCTGCTCTTAGCTCCTGGTAAGTTTAAAAAATACTTTTTAATATTGAGTTTACGGATAAATTTTTGTGCATCTACATAAATAGCAAATTTATTAGCCACCTTAGGTGGTGCGAATTTAAGGCCCTTATCTAAGGCCATAATTTCTTCTTTAGATAATTCACATCCGCTTAGGTTAAAAACACCTTCCCCTATTATTCTCTTTTTCTTTTGTTGTTTCCTCCCTGCCCGGCACCCCCTCCTTTGGGTGGACTTTTCCACCTTACATTCTCCGGACTCCTGTCTCTCTCTAAAAAATCTCTCTGGGGTAATTCTTCTCTCAGTGGTTCATATCTATTGTACTGTTCTATAGGACTTCTTCCCTCACCATACGGTGGATACCATCTCTCTTGTGGGTATTGCCTCTCTGGATAGTAATTATTATATACAGGTCTTTGGTAATAATCTGGTCTATATGGGCCATAGTAATTTGGATTATAGTTATTCCCTTTATAATGGTTATTCGGTCTTCCCCCATTTTGATATGGTCTCCAATTGTTACCACCCCCCTTAGACTTTTTCCGATTAGAACCCCCATTGTTATTGGGTCTCCATCCATTTCGGGGTGTATGATGTGGTGGACCATTAGGGTGATAATTGCCCTTCTTTTCTTTATTATTTTCCTGTTTTTCCTGAGTAGTTATAAACGAAAGTTTAACTGTTTCCCCCTTCTGTTCTTTAATCGGGGTTGTATTGATAGAGGCTATCTCTGATTCTGTGGAGGAACTTTGCCATTTGAATACCTGCTCTTTTTTGAAATCGTTAAGATCTCTTTGGTACTTTTTCATTTTCCTATATTTGGTTTCCTGATCAAATTTTTCCAAGTCTTTACTTAATCTTTTATTATATGGTTCTAAATCTGGAGAATCTTTCAAAGGTTCAATTCTGTTTTTTATTTCTTCTATCTGTGATTCGAGTTGTCTCATTTTCTTCTGTTTTCTTTTTAATAAGAATCTCAAGAGTTCCAACCCTTTATCATGAAAGAAGTTGAACCATTCATCAGTGGCCTCAGTATCAACTAATCCATCACAGATGGGTACGTCCCACCTAAATCTCCTGGGGACCAACCGGTCCTTGAGATATTTTTCAAAGGTGGTCATATCCCACCATGTGGATAGTTTCTTCTCCATTAGATGCCCTGGTGTGAGTGGAAAACTTTGTAATTTTTAACTTTGCCTATTAAATTTACTACACTATGGAAGGCTTTCTTGTCTTTTTATGAGTTGCATAAGAGAGGAGGAGGAATAAGGAGTCTGCCAGAGGAATACACCACTGAGGTGGTAACTGCTTTGAGGCCCTGTGTGGGTCGAGGAAGGGAGGTGAGCAGGCATTGCTGCCATTTGAAGGAGAGTACTTGCACTTAGAAGTGGAGATCACGTGTGTGTTCCAGCTTAAAGCACAGTCACATGCATGGAATATTTTTTTCACCTTTGATATTGTCTTGTTCACCTATGGCATATATCATTTATGTATAATTTAGACACCATTGTATGTGGCCAATATTCTGTTTTCACGTATATATATATTCTGTTCATTATATTTGATTTATGCACTATATATTTAGTTTCCTAATGTGTGTTATTTAGCTATTTTGGTTGACACTATTTTTTCTTTTCACTAGAGGGAGTCAACACACATTTATTATATATAGTGGTCACTTTGATTTATAATTACACTATATGGAGATACATGATTGTATTCATGTGATACAAGCGCTTCACTAATTTTTAATTTTATAAAACAAGTAGGATACCGCCATGTGTTCTCCATCATCTTGACTAATATTTTCATTTTGTTAGAAATACTTAAAGTGGATCTTCCATTTCTCAGTTCTGTCATCTACATTTATTTAGAAAGCCAAAGCTGTTTTTTCCTATTTGAAATAGATTGCAGAATAGTTAATTGTACCAATGGAATTTTTTGTCATTTGTTAATAGTGCTGACAGAATTTTTTGCCATTTGTATCCCATTTGAAAGATCTCTCTTCACTTCTCTATAACAGGAAATAAGAGTAAATATTTGAAAAATTAGGAAAATGCTCCTTTAGACAGGTGTCATTGAGTCAATTGTCCCCTATCAAGATTTTTGTTGGCATCTTGAAATTATGGATCTTCCTATCGGTTTACAAAGTTACTTTGCTACAGTCAGATTAGTAAAATATTTTTGCCTGCTATGGGCGGATACACTATGCATGATGCTCCTTAATAAATAAGAATGTTATGGATCATTACCAAGGTCAGTTTTGTTGAAAAAGATACATTCTGTCAAGTTCTGCAGCCATTATGGGAGAATTTTTGCACTTTACCATACCTGATCCTCTACTCCCCTATGCTCTGGTGGTGGACAGCATCATCTAGTGCAGGGCTATGGACCCTGCATTTGTCTTGATGAAGTCAGGATCTTATCCCACTGGAACATGGAGGAGAAGACACTGCAAGGACCAGCCTAGCAGAGTGGGTAAGTAGTTTTTTTCTTTCTATGTCCCCTAGAATTAAACAGGCAATTAACCTCTGTAATGTGGGCACACCCCCACTACAAGGCATTATTTTTACGTTTCCTGGAGTTGGGCTTAACTTCACTAGCTTGTGTTGAGTTTACATCTTAAAATGTATTGAAGCCAGAGATATCTATGCAATGTATTCCTGAAAGAAAGTCAGCAAGGTCACTTTCCTGTTTGCAATTTGCTGGATTTGGCATGGGGATTCAGTGGTCGCCTTCAGCTGCCATTGTGTTCTTGCTGGGCTTCAAATGTGCCCCTGCACCTTTAAGGGGAAATGGGCTCCTTCCAGGCATACCTGTCCCTTTAATTTATCCATTGCTATATATACTCCAATTAGGAGACTCCAAAATGTAAAAGTTAGGGCCACACTTTACGGAGGAGTCTTTGCAAGGCAGTGTGGCTTTCACATATATGAGCAACTAAAACCTTTGTTTTTAACATAATTGTTATGATGTCTATTTTTTAAGAGTAACTTATTAATTTGACAGTGAGAGAAAACCCGCATCCATCGAATGATACTGAAATTTGGAATTTATTCCAAATCCTCAAGTCCTTCTAGAGAAACAGACAAGATCAATTCAAGAAGACATTTAACAAAAATATATTGACTTAAATATGATGGAAATGTCTTTTATGTTTATGTTTAAGCTAATGACTTGTTTACTTACTTCCTCCATGGCTTTCCTGTGTGCATGTTGTCTGGGTCTAGTCAACCCTTATGCTGGGAAAGAACCAAGCAGCAAAGCTATAATCAAAGAAAGTTGTTTTTGTTTATTGACATATTTTACATTTTTGATTTGTTTTTGCTTGGTTTGTTTAATCTCTAACTATAATGACTTGCTTTGTTTTTGCATTATGTTGTATGACCCAATCTGCCATTTTGAACCTATCTGTAATATTTTGATTAGGTGGTTATTGACATCTTTGGTATACACCGAAATAATGGCTAAACTATAAACTGTTGGACTTATTCAATCTTTTTTTTTCCAGTGCAGCTGATCTGTAATAATACATTAAACTGCAGTTGTCAATGCTACTGTTTCTGGACATATCGGTTACACTTTCAATCTCTTTCTTTCTCTCTCTTTGTTTTTCATATAATCCATCTAATCCTTTCTCTTCCAGACCTTTCATTTTTTTAAATGATTTTTGTGTCTTTACGCTATCTTTGCCGGACTGAATTGGCTTCTGCTGTCATTTCTGACATATGGATTTTACTGAAATGCATCTAGATATCATCTCTGCTTTAACTGGTCTTTAGATTTCCACAGTCAAAGTGGATTAGAATCAATATTTCTTCTCCAGTCTTCTGCATGTCAATAGGATGGTGAAGTTAACTCCTTTTGTGACTCCAGAACAACTTGAGGGGCACCAGCAATTATTGGTTAAGGGTGTATGAGTTGTGCAACAAAATCATTAATGATTTTGTCTGTGGGGAATTCAATAAGGGTGGTTTACTTCAGAATTTTAAGATGGATTCAGGATTCAAATGCCATTAACTGCCTGGTAAATAAAATATAAATAAACACATACTTGCTAAATGCATGTTAATTCCAGTGCTTTTTAGTATGGTCTTCACAATGGATAGTTGCTTTTTTTTTATAATGTCTGCTTCATATTGTATCATGTACCTTTGTTACTTACTTAATATTCACCTTGAATTGTTCATCTCAAGGTGAATAATGATAATGTTAATCAATAAAATGAGTAGTTTTGCTTCTGTCAAGTAAAAAGTCGAAACTGCTTCCAAAAGAATGTTCATTTAAACCTCACAGCTTACAAGTTCACCAATAATATTTTGCTTAGCCTTGTCTTATCCCTGGTCAGCTGACTCAAGAAAGCCAATAATGTGAAGGAATGGATAACCCAGACCTTTCCCCATAAAATGGTGGGATCACAGCAGCTGTATGGTCAAGGTGTGTTAGACCTGTTAAGGAAATTTGACAATTCTATATACAAAATATACTGTGCTATACTGTAAATTACAGTGAGCTACATATCCTTTGGTAGCCTGTTCCATAACATCATGTACAGTTTTAACCATTTCAAGTCTGAAAACTTTCACTCCCTTCCAGTCCAGGCCAATTTTCAGCTTTCAGTGCTGTCACATTTTGAGTGACAATTACTCAGGCATGCAACACTATCCATATGACATTTTTTAGCAGTTTTGAGACAGATAGAGCTTTCTTTAGGTGGCATGTATTCACCACTGGGTGTTTTTTATTTTTTTTGCTATATAAATTAACCACTTGCCCTCCGGAGGATTTACCCCTCTTGCTTACCAGGCCATTTTTTTGCGTTACAGCGCTGCGTTATTATAACTGACAATTGCCCGGTCATGCAGTGCTGCACACAAATGAAATTGGCGGTGATCAGTGTTGTCAGATATGGAGGTGATCAGTGTTGTCATATATAAAAATAATGAGGATGAGGAGGAGTGATAATTCTAATAATTATTGTTGTTGAGGCAAGAGTATGCTAGCCAATATGTAATGTAACACTCCTCTATCCCAGAAATGTATTTTCCCACAGCAACAAGTTCAACGGTTCTTTTCCAGAGAGATGCATTTAATCAGATAAAGCTACTAAGTGAAAAGTGTCCCTTATGGCGCCACTCCAAGCTATGGATGGAAGGAAAAGGATTACCCCACCAGCAACTGAGAAGAGGGGAGCATGGATCCGAGTGATTCCAGTGTCAGCCAATACAACTGAAGGGATGGATGCTGCTCAACCAACGGCAGGAGTTCAATGTTGAGAAATGGCCTTAGCCCCTGTACTGGCCATGCCCACTGTGGAACAGCAGCCCTCAGAGTCCCATTTAAGATACTTCATATCAAGCATAGAGACACAACACAATCCAGCCTATGTCCAATCTATAATATGCACCTAGGTAGCTTCCATTAATGCAATAATGTGTGTTATGATCTATACCTGTGCATCCGTATTGATGAAAGAATGCTAAATTTCCCTTCATATACAGTTTACTATCAGTAAGCAAAGCTGGAGGGATTCTGATTGGCCGACAAAACACTTTTGATCTTAACATGAAAAGTTTTATTGGGCTTTTCTAAGTTTTCCAAGTGGGGACTGGGAGTCATCAAACAGCTCATTAATCATGCCTGGGTCTGTTTGATCATCACTATTCACCAATTGTGTCCACAATGTGCAGTTTTCTTTGTTTTCACAAATTCATGGTTTCAGTAGGATTCCTATTTCAATAATTGCATCCAGTCAGTGCAGAGCTTATTTTCTGACAACGCCAAACAGATGACTGTCTAACAATATGGTGAGGAGAAAAGTAATGCTTTGAAGAATTCTTGAAAAATTTAAGGAACATATAGTGGATTTTGAATACACTTTTAACTAGGATTGGATTGTCATTGTAAAGATGCTTTCTTATCTGACCTAAAAATACTAATCTTGTCTTTTTAAAATGGGTTTTTTCATTATTTTTCTCTCTCCAACACGCCCCTGACTATTTCTATTTAAAGGTGTTTCCAGTTTATGTAGTTGAGCACTCATGTTTTCTCCCTTAAGAAGAAAAGTTGGCCACATAACTTCCTCCATGTAGTCTCTTGAATGGGAGTGGTGGTGTACTAACGTCATGCATCCTTTTTGTAGGTAGGTAGGATTGCTGCAGCACTCAGTTGCGACCTGCCGACAGCCACTGATACAGCACAGCCCTGAGCACCACCCACATGCCTATTGTATCATATAAAATGTAGTTCAGCTTGCCACATACAAAGCAAATTGCAAGTGGCATGAACCACATCTCCAGTTGCTCCCCCAAGCACCTGGGCAAAGGAGATTGAAGGAAGAAGTTGATGAGGTCACACAAATAAAATATGTATATAATTAAACAGTAAGGCATTTGTTTTAAATCATTAAATGCATTTTTTTTGTTGTCTACCAGAACTGCATGGGTCTGAGCAAATTAAGATTCTGGTCATTTTCAAGGATCCATAAACTGTTTTACATATGGGGTCACACAGGTTATGCTGATTGTCCACATTTGTACATCCTCAGATCTGGCATAAAGTCTCACAATGCAAAGGTATGAAGGCTCCTATTCATCAAGCTGCAAAAACACGTAAACCAAATGTATAGTTATTCCGTACATATTACCTTTCTTTATTTATTATGGTCTTCAAAATGTGTAATTTTTTTTAGGCCAGGTAAATATGAAATACACTTTACATATAAATGTAATTAAGTCTTTTATCCACCTATCAGGTGGAACTCCAGGATCCTTTTTACTTGCTTTGCAATATGTTCTTGCCATGTTGTTAAAAAAAGCCTGTTGTTTACAGACGTCATTAGTTCAAGCTGAAATTTACAGGCACAAGTGACTGAATGATATGTGTGAATTATCCTTTATCAGACAGTTGGGTCCCTAGTTTTAGAAAAGTCCAGAGCTACTTTTGTTGTGCTATCTTTTTAGCTAACCCATGGTGTTTCAGAAACCCTGTGTAATGTAAATGCATTATATTACATTAAAGTTGTAGAACAGTAAAAATACCCAATATATATATATATATATATATATATATATATATATATATATATATATTGACATGACCAGACACTGTCACAGTAAGAAGATAGGAAAAGGTGACACAGGGTTCTCATTTAGAGTGAATGCGACATTCCAGACAAATGTTTCTGGGCAGGTAAAGCTGTGCAATGGGCTTTCTCTGGATTCTGCTGCTCTTGATCAGGACATTCAATAATGTGTTTGAGTTTTGCTAGACCCCTGCAATCTGGAGTACACGGCTGTGAGATGTTGTTATATACTCTGAGAACAGCTTAGAGCTCCTAGTTGGAGACAGCTCCCAGTGGGGGAGATGGAAGGTCTCATTGAAGGGTCAGAGCTAAGAGTGCCAGCCAGAAGCCAACAGACAGAGGTCTCAGTTCCAGGAGTCAGGTCGGCTCCTACTGGGGTGTCAGGAGAACCACCATCCTTAAGCCAGAGGTGGGTCTTACAGCAGGGAGCAGTGTCTAAATGCTAAAGAGCCAGGTATCCAGGAGAGGTACTGCAAGTGAGCTTATAAGCCAGGTGGCTCTGTATTTTTCAGTGTATGGATTTCTGTTCAAGCCGGAGAAGATCCCCTGCATGGAAAATTATTCATTTGTGAACTTTTGCTTTCTTTTTTTAATAAAAGTGGGCTACCAGGCACTTAAAATAGTTCCTGTCTGCCGTGGACTCACTGAAATAACGAATCTACAACGAGAGCTAACTACCCCATGTCACAATACATAAATATATATATATATATGGCCTACAATCGCCTAAGCGCCCACCTCACTGATAACAACCTCCTTGACCCCCTACAGTCTGGCTTCCATCCCTGCACTCCACCGAAACCGCCCTACTTAAAATCACCAACGACTTGCTAACCGCCAAAGCCAATGGCCACTATTCTATCCTCCTGCTCCTCGACCTCTCCGCAGCCTTCAACACTGTTGACCACCCTCTCCTCCTTGCCAAACTGCACTCCCTTGACATCAGGGACGATGCTCTCTCTTGGTTCTCCTCCTACCTTTCCCAACACTCCTTCAGCGTCACCTACAACACTACCACCTTTCCTCTACACAACCCACTGTCTTCTGAGTGCCCACACACTAGTCTCTGCTTTGTTTTCCCTATAATCTGATTATCAATGTGATCAAATATGTGCAAAATAGAAAATCTGCAAGACTGGCCTGGCAATTTGGGATGAAACATGGAGAGCAGGGCCTGACAGCCAAAGAATTAAGGTGCGTTAAATGGTGCTTAAAGCAATTGTTATGTACAAATATTAAAGCAGACCCAGTAACATTACTTAATATAAAATCAAAAGTTATTAAAATATAGAAAAAGATAAAATTCATTTTTTAATTGTTTTTAGTCGCAGTCCTATGGATTCCATGATCCTCACGGTCTCCTTAGAGAGAACTGTTTTTACTTAGCTTAGTGAATAAGATGAAGTGTTGTTTACTTTAATCATCCAATCCTGTAAAAGTGAGACATCTTTTTTGTGCAAGAGATAAAAAAACAATGTTTTCTTGTACATGATTGGATTATTAAAGAGAACTCAGCTTTACCTTATTTCAGTGAATATGCACTTTGATAAGTTAAAGGAGAAGTGTGGGATTGTAAAAAAACAAACATGCTAACCTTCCTGATATAGCATCAGCCTGATTCTACAGCTGTTTCCCACCGCCTCTAAGCCCAAGTGACCGCAGTTCACTTAGTTCTCAGGTTAGTTCTTAGTACAGAGAGGTGACTGTCAGTCAACACTCTTAGCTCTGCTCCACCAGGGCTCACTGGAGTGCTGAGCAGAAGAGCGCATGGGAGCTACTGGCTCAAGCTTTTAGTGGCATGCTGAGAGGCTGAGCCAGCTGCCGGTCAGGAATCTGGGTGGATTCCGACATTATTGTCAGATCCTCTCGAAAACCAGAGTGACTATGTTATGTCCACCAACAACAGACTTTAGCTTCCTGTTGACTTATTTTGGGTCACAGGAGAGCACAAGTACTCACCAATATGAGTGTAGCCAAAAGAGCTTTGGCTATACTTCCCTTTTAACAATCATTATTTATTTAAATCAGCCCCACTAAAAACAAAGCATTCTCTTTGTGACTGATATTTTGGTGTTGATTTACTAAAGGTAATTAGGTTGTGTGCTTTGCAAGGGAAGTTGCAAAGTGTAAGGGAATTTTAACCAGAGTTTAGTAAATGTAGTGCAATTTTAATTTACAAAGAAAACCCAATCACATGAAAGGAAAAAAAAATTGCATTTTTGCTTGCACATGCTTGGATTATGAAAGTCAGCAGAGCTACAACTCATTCACAGAGCTCTGGGGATGAGTTTCCTTGCAAAGTGAAATTTCTCTTGTAAAATACCCAGTGTATTTGTCTTTAGTAAACCAACCCCTTTATCTCAACAGTTGTTAACTGGAGAGCCTTGTCTTTTAATTCCTCTAAAGTCTCGTTTGGTCATTGGAGAGTGCTTATTATATATATTATCTAAGAATGTGATTGAAAAACAAAGAGATAAGGAATGTTATCTACCTTTTCAAACCTTTTTTATGACCAACTCTATGGGGTTACTAAAGGAATAGAGGCTGTTAACTTAACCTTAACTGTCAACTTTACTAACTTTAACAGTTGCTTTGCAAAGTCATTACACATTGAGCTTAGTAAAGATACAGATAGATAGCAAAGATATAGATAGATATAGATATTGTATAGATCATGTGATGATTCATTAGATTCTGTAAACAATAAAAAAAAATATGCAAAAAATACAGCTCCACTTTCTGGCTGGATGAAAGACTATATACTAATAATATGTAATATTTTATATTTACCAAAAACATATTTTATTGTGTTTTATTTTAGCTGTGATCATAATAATTAAAAAACATATGTACAAAACCATTATCAACCCTTTAAAATTAGTGGGGTCAATGAATTAAGAATACTTATAGCTAAACAATGGTACAGATAAGCATGATATATTTTTAAATATATTTAAAAGTATATGTTGTTGTAGCTTCAACTCCAGTTCATTTGTCATCAAAAAAGATTTATATGGCCAAAGTTACTTTGTTTGGTTTCATTTTGTGATAATACTGTATTTATTAGAGCAAAACAGATGGTGACTCCAGTGATTGACTGCACTGTAGACATTGTAGAGAGTAGTGAACTTCAGAGCCAACTCTGTAAGCCTGATGCTGTATACAAGTCAATTTGTTCTTTGTCTCGTTCTAACTATCCTGCCAATCAAACTGATATATTAATAGGACTGAGGCCTTGCCTTCCAGATGAAGGTTATAGCTTTCTTTATAAACTTTCAAGCAAGTTAACTGTGTAGCTGAACACATTTACTGAACAAAGACTTCATTCTTTCAGAATACAAAGAATAAAAATTGGTTAGGTGAACACATGAAAATCCCATCCATGGCTGCATTGATGTATTTGCTTAGCCATGAATGTTGAAGGACTCCATAGGCCTTATTTATTAAAGAGTTCCTGATCTTAAGTGCTGTAACTCATAACCTCAAATCTCAAATCAAAATTTACTTTGCTTAAGTCAATCTAGTATAAAATTAATTTAAATAGTTTCTATGGCTTACTGCACCTTAGAATTAGCCAGTATGAATAACAATTCTTTATTGAATAAGGCTGTTAATCTAAATTTCTTCTTTCCCTATTTCATCCATTTGTTGACTGACTTTTTATTAGAGAAAATGAGATGTAAAATTTGGCAAATTTATCTTAACTTGACATGGACAATTCTTAAAACTGACTTCCAGGCAAACAGCTAAATACACAGTTGAAATACATATTGAGGTTATTATACCCATAT
This sequence comes from Staurois parvus, assembly GCF_062004578.1. Lineage (NCBI taxonomy): Eukaryota > Metazoa > Chordata > Amphibia > Anura > Ranidae > Staurois > Staurois parvus. The sequence continues at coordinate 14,632,047 of NW_028317968.1, forward strand.
CTATTCCCTATAAAATTTTACACAGCACTGGAAAGCTAGGATGGTGATCTGACTTTTTTCTGCTTTAGTCTTCTCTTTGCCCCTAGCCTGTGATTTTGCAGTTTAGTAGAAGCTCAGCCAATTGGCTTCCAGTACCAGTTTCAGTGTAGAGGAGAGACAGACAACAGTGGATCCCTAATACTAAGCTTATGGGTGATACCAGCCATTGTTGGTGGTCTCTAAGGAGATCATGTGATTGTAACAGAGCACCCTCACAATAGGAAAGTATACACATCTTTACTCTACAGGGTAGTTAGTATAATGCTTAAAATGGGGGTGGAAGCAAATTTAGGTTTAGATTTTAGTTTTTCACTGGACTTCTACTTTACCCACTTGCCAACCGCGCTATAGCCGAATGATGGCTACAGCACGCGTGTCCAGTCCTGGGAGGGCGTCATATGACGTCCTCCCAGAATGAGCCCTCCCGCACGCCCCCGGGGGCGCGCAGCTGGTGATCTCTGTGATCGTTGTGTCCTATGGACACAGCTGATCACGTGATGTGATAAAAAGCCAATCACGGTGGCCTTTTACCATGTGATCAGCTTTGTCCAATTACACAACAGTTCACCAGTAAATGCAGTTGCCGGTTATTGGCTGCACTTTCCTCACGCTGTCACAGCGTTATGAAAGTACTACCGATAACCGGCAATTGTCAGAGGACGGATTGGCACCGATCATCAGCGCACTGATGATCAGTGCCCTGATGATCAGTGCCCAGCAGTGCCACCCACCAGTGCCGCCCACCTGTGCCCAGCAGTGCTGCCCACAAGTGCTCAGCAGTGCCACCCACCTGAGCCCATCAGTGCCCATCAGTGCCACCCACCTGTGCCCATCAGTGCCTAGTAGTGCCCCCCACCTGTGCCCAAGCAGTGTCCCCCATCAGTGCTGCCCAGCAGTGCCATCCATCAGTGCCCAGCAGTTCCGTCAGTCAATGCCCTGTAATGCAGTCAATCAGTGCAACCTATCAGTGCCCATCAGTGCCACCTATCAGTGCCCATCAGTGCCACCTATTAGTGCCCATCATTGTTGCATATCACTGCAGGATATTCAGTGCCAGCTCATCAGTGCCACCTATCAGTACCACCTATCAGTGCTGCCTATCAGTGCCCATCAATGCTGCCTATCCGTACCATCTCATTAGTGCTACCTATCAGTGCCCATCAGTGCTGCCTCATCAACGCACATCAGTGAAAGAGAAAAATTACTTGTTTGCAAAATTTTATAATAGAAACAAAGAAAAACTTTTTTTTCAAATTTTTTGCTCTTTTTTTGTTTATAGTGCAAAAAATAAAACACTTAGTGGCGAGTAAATACCACCAAAAGAAAGCTCTATTTGTGTGAAAAAAATTATAAAAAATTCATATGGGTAAAATTACTTGTCAGCAAGCATGCATGCAGCATACGTCATTGGCTCATAGTGTTGCCACTCCTTCTACATTTCTGCTGTACAGGGGTACCAGAGAATAATTCCAAGCTGAATTCAGGTAATTACACTATCTTCATTTGTGTTCCATATTTTTTGCAGAAAATATAATTTTAAATTTGCTTGCAATACTACTTTACAGTAACAGCTACTCATATTTTGATAACAACAAAGAACTGTTGATTATTAAACAGTTCAGGGTTTACTATACTGGTAATCTACTCTAAAGTAAATGACAAAATAATAAAATATGGTAAGAATAGACAAATTCCCTCTCCTATTTGTGATCAGAGGGAGTGTATGGACTTTTAAGGGAAAACCAAGGATCAGAGATCAGCTTATCCTTACAAGTCCTGTGTTAAAGTATTACTAAAGACAGAAATTTTTAAATAAAACAACAAACATGTTATACTCACCTGCACTGTTCAGTGGTATTGCACAGAGTGGCCCAGATCCTCCTCTTCTTGTGTCCTCTGCTGGTGATCCTGGCCCCTCCTTTTTTTTTGCGTGTCCCCATAGCAAGCCGTATGCTATGGTGACAAATGCTGCATGCTCACTCCTGACCAGTGTATTTATGGAGCTGTGCTCGATAGACACACACAGCAGGACTTGACCCCACCCCCCACTTCCACTTTACTGCACCTAATTGACAGGAGCAAGAGCCAATGGCTCCTGCTGCTCAAGTCTCTATGTGAAGAGGAAGCGAGGGGAGAAGAGATGCAGTCATGCACAGCGCTAATCTTTTCTCCCCTCTCTACCCCTTCACACAGAGAATGCGAGGCACGGGGAACTTGCAAGGGATGGGCTTTTCTACTGGGTTTGCTTTCTAAAGGAAATAAACTGCAAGACTTTAATCACATTATATTTTGATGCTCCTGAAATGTATTTAGCAGATTTACACTGAAAGTTCACTTGGGCTTTAAAGATGCAAGCTTTAGAGACATTTTGTCCCTTCTCAGGCATTAATCAGTTCTGAAAATTGTTCTGAAATCAACATAATTATATAGACTGTTACAAAGGGGTGCAATTAAATATAATCAAAAATAAAAATACAACTGTTTTTTAATGAACCACTGGAGTAGTAACATCTATTGTAAAGGGTTAGTCTATATCGATAGAGCTTTGTTTTTGGCGTAAATAACTTAGACAGAAGCCCAGGCCCAATTCTCACTCAAGGTGAGTCCGGCTGTCTTTGGTTGCTGCTAGTATTACCTGTTCATTATGGATGCAATGACAGAGTAGCAAATCAATAAGACACAAGTACAAGGTGTATATCACACACCATAAAGGAGTGTTCCGCTCCCAATGGACCATAGCTCTAGGCCCAAACACTAGACTTTTTTGGCACCATGGTGTTCAGTAAGATGTGTTGATAAAGGGGAAGGCTTGCATGCCATCAATTATCGCTCTCATTGTTGAAATGGTTTTTGTGGTTTCTTGGACCCCCAGCTAGTTCTGATCATGTGCAGGAAAAAATCCAAACAGACACACCCAAAAATTAAAAAAAGAAAAGTTTTATTTATATTTTCATCTCTATATTTTTACTAATATTTATCTCCCAGATTTCAGGGTCACATGATATTGTTCCACAGTGAGTCCCTGGTTGGGACTCCAGCAACAAGGCTCCTTCTGCCCTAACCTCTCAATTTACCATTGAAGTTTTGATGGTGATAGGATAGTTTTATATAGTGGAGTTTCTGCCCCAGGTTCCCCGAAATAGGTTTATGAAATGTCAACTGAGTGGCCAGGGAAGGTAAACTTTACCCTTTTCAAAATACGGTGAAGGTTACAGTAAATACTATAAACACACAGTGCCGCGCTTCTTAGCTCACTTATTAATAAAACCAAACAGTAAAGTGAACATGAATCAATACAAAAAAATGAATATAAATCATACAATCAAAAATTCTCAAATAGTGATTTCTTCAGCTTGAATGTGTTTCATATTTATTCTCTTCATGTCATTTAATCCTCCACCAAAAACAAACACTAGATGTGCCCTCACCTGGAGTTTTTGACCACACATAAAGTTAGCTAAAAAAACGCATGTGTCCCTTGAAGTGGACATACAACACCCAATGTATCCTGGTAATGGAATTTTCCTCCACAGATCACCACTCTCCTAACCCAGGTTCACATATATGCGGCCGTGCGGGCCACGTTTTGAGCAGGCCCAAGAGCCCATTCATTTGAATGGACCCCCGTGCCCCATGACACGCAGGGAAGAAGTCCCTGCACTTCTTCTGAAAACGCAGCCCAGCAGGGGAACCGAGGTTCCCAGTACGGTTGCATTTTCCAGTGCGAGTGGCGTGCCATTAGAATTAATGGCACCCGCTAGTGGGTCCGCATTCCTCTGTGCGGGTGGTGCGGCTGCACAGATTTTCATGCGGATCTGCAGCCGCATCACCCACACATATGTGAACCTAGCCTTAGTTTCTCCTCCTCCACTCAGCATATATGGTGAAAAAATATAAAACACAATAGTGCTTTATCCTTTTAAAAACTCTATTTTATTAAAACATAAAAAGTGACCACTCACAATAAAGGGGCTAAATCACACCAAGGGAGGGGCTTGATGATGTCACGATGCTCTCGATACACCGACCCACAGTGCCATTTCATATGAGTGAAATCTATCTTTGCATATGAACATTGCTGGATTTTTATGTACAATATATCTGGTGTGATTTAGCACCTTTATTATGTGAGTGACCACTTTTTATGTTGTAATATAATAGAGTTTTTAAAAGGATAAAACTCTATTGTGTTTTATATTTTTTCACCATATATGCTGAGTGGAGGAGGAGAGACTAAGGAGAGTGGTGATCTGTGGAGGGAGATTCCATTACCAGGATACATTGGGTGTTGTATGTCTACTTCAAGGGACACGTGTTTTCTGACCTAACTTTATGTGTGGTCAAAAACTCCAGGTGAGGGCACATCTGGTGTTTGTTTTTGGTGGAGGATTAAATTACATGAAGAGATGAAATATGAAACACATTTAAATTGAAGAAATCACTATCTGAGACTTTTTGGTTGTATGATTTATATTCATTATTTTGTATTGATTCATGTTCACATTATTGTTTGGTTTTATTAATATGTAACTGTAAGTTTATAATTTTTGTTCACACACATGTTATGAGTATGTGGTAGTGTGAGTTGCTTCTTGTATTGATATGTATAGTTATATACTGCTCGTGCGATATTGTTTATTACAGTGTTACAGTAAATACTGTTCCTTATTTAAAAACAGAATAGCAACTGAATAGCAAACAATGTATTTTTCAGTGGGCAAATGTTGGACGTTTGTTGGACAAATGCCCTTTAATTTTCCGATATACATAAAGTGAAGGTTGCCCAAAGAATTCTGGTTGTGTTGCCCATCAATTGTAACTGATCAATTATCTATCTATCTATCTATCTATCTATCTATCTATCTATCTATCTATCTATCTATCTATCTATCTGTCTGTCTGTCTGTCTGTCTGTCTGTCTGTCTGTCTGTCTGTCTGTCTATCTATTTATCTATCTATCTATCTACCGTATTTTTCGCCCCATAAGACGCACCTGACCATAAGACGCACCTAGGTTTTAGAGGCAGAAAACAGGAAAAAAAAAAAAATTTCTGAACTAATGGACTGCAGACAGTACAGGAGATGACCAGAGACTGCGGACAGCACAGGGATGACCAGAGACTGCGGACAGCACAGGGATGACCAGAGACTGCGGACAGCACAGGGATGACCAGAGACTGCGGACAGCACAGGGATGACCAGAGACTGCGGACAGTACAGATGACTGCTGACCTTTGGGGAGGTGGGGAGCGGGTACCTGAATTAGAATTTTTACTTCCGCAGAGTTTTTGTTTGATCTTACCTGTTCCTCGATCCAGCCGCGCGCTGTCTTCCCGGCTTCTGTAATGGCGCTCGGCATGACAGCCGGGTGCCCAGTGCGCATGAGCGAGAAGCACTTGCGCTTTGTGATTGGTCCGGCGGCTTCTGGGATCTGTCACGTGTCCCAGGTACCGCCTTACCATTCACAAAAAGCACCGCTTCTTGCGCATGCGCACTTGGCACCCGGCTGTCATGCCCAGTGCCCACACTACAGAAGCCGGAAGACAGCGCGCCGCTGGATAGAGGAACAGGTAAGATCAAAGAACAAAGAAGTAAGAGCGGGTACCTGTCAAATTCAGGTACCCGCTCCCCACCTCCCCAAAGGTCAGCAGTCATCTCCATAATGTCCCGCTGCAGAGCTGAGCGGCCGGCCCCGTATTCTGACACAGCCGTGGTGGAAATACCGGACCGGCCGCTCCATATTCGCTCCATAAGACGCACTGACATTTTACCCCCTTTTTTGGGGGGAAAAAAGTGCGTCTTATGTAGCGAAAAATATGGTATCTATCTATCCTGCATCAATAAATATATTTATATATATATTGTATATTATATATAATGCAGCATTACAAATAGCTAACATTTAGAAATGCTACAGCAATCTTGGCAACACATATTTTACCAATATATATATTGATATATTCAATATATATATTTCATTTTTAATAAATAATAATACATACATACATACAAACATACATTTTTAATTCTAAATACTTGGGAGAGTTAACACTTTAATAGTTACATTTACTGCAGAGTCTTTCACCCTTGACCCTCATGTCATGACATCTCATTTGAGTATACTTTTATTTCAGTCCTATGTTTCCTGCTGGAATTACTTAACACATTTGATGATGTACACATGGCATACCTTTCTCACCTTTGAGCCATTCACATTACATGTTCAATTCTAATGGTGATTTATGAAAGCTTGGCTCTCTGACTTTGTAATTCCCACAGAGTGCAAGACAGAACATAGCCAATAGAAGTGCTAAGGTGTTAACCCTTTGACTTGCAGGTCGTTGGCAGCAGACAAGCTTGGATAAATTGTATCTGGTGTTGCCATTACAACCATTTCTGTATTTGGGCTGATTTCACCACTTGCTTTGTTCCAGACTCTGCATTTTTATAATCAAATCTGGGCTGTCACTATTACTGATGAGAGGAATGCATTGGCTAAGACACTGAGTTATTATGGGTCTCTTTTAACCTTATAGCCATTGCAAAGAGATGGAGATTAGATATTATCAGAATCTTTAATATTGCAGAAGGAACAAGGAATAACTTCTAAGGCAAAATGGAAATTAATAAAGTAAATTAAAAATGTTCATGGGCAAACGTCAAAGTACATAATTTGTCCAACACTCCTGAGTGCTCTAATATGTATAAGAGAATGCAATATTTTTATACATAGTTGATTACAATAATCATTTATGTAATAGATTTATAATGTATATGAAGCCTATAAAAAAGACTCACCCTTTTTGACTTTTTCATGTTTTTTTCATAGAACATTGAATCACAGTAGATTAAAATTTGTTATTTCGACATTGATTTTAATGATTGATTTTAAAGTTCTCCAAGGAATATTTAGTATCTTGGAAACTCTTCACAGTGTAGGCTATGCTAGGATACTGAATAATTTGAAACACCTTAAATGTAAACAGGTAATAATACCGAATAATTATTTGACTTTGAAAAAAAAAAAAAAACATTGGCTGCACCAGGTACTATCAATTAGTTTCTAATATGAACATTTTCACCTGCATACTTGATTCTATTCCCACCCATTTATTTAAATCCTGTTTCAGTTCTCTATGCCCCATTGTTCTCAATATCATAATTGACTCCCTTAGCACCAGTTTTATACCAACAATCCTCAAAACTGCCACCATCACCCCGGTACCAAAAATCCCAACATGGCTCTGGACAATTTAAACAACAACAACAACAATATCTAATATACCCTTCCTTGCCAAGATCCTTGAGTGGGCTGTGATATGCAGTTACATAATCACCTGGATTTAAATAACCTATTTGAACCCTTCCAGTCTGGTTTGCAGTAACTGCACAGCACAAAAACTGCCTTGGTCAAAGTCACCAATGACCTTCTGTTAGCTTCTGATTCTGATTCACTAGCTATTCTTATTCCACTGGCTCTTAGTTTTGCTTTTGTTACTGTAGACCACAATCTTTTACTCGCTTGCCTTGAAACCATATTTGAAGTCTTAGAATTGGCTCTTCATGGCTTGGTACCCCATTATCTCTCTGAACTTTTATCAACGTACTCCCCCCATTGTAACCACTCTTCAAATTGTGGTCTTCTGTGTGTGTTTCCTACTCACCCACACTCAATGGGAGACAGCTTTCTCCCTCTATGCTCCAAAACTCTAAAATTCACTTCAGAGTCATCTTCTCTAAACTCATTCAAATCAAATCTAAACATATTTATTTTGAGACAAGCTTTCATGTAATTGTCAATTTTTTATTTTATACTGTATATTTCTTGTGTTTTCTTTGTAAAGTGCTTTGAGAAGATACCTTTAAAGGAGCTATATAAAATAAAGGTTATTATTATTACTATTAATTAGGCATATTGTATTGAAAGGGGATATATACAATCAGTCATTTTCATTGTTTTTATTGTATTTCCTTTAAATCTTTATTCACTGATCTTCGATTAAGGGCTCTTTCATACGGATGTTCCAATTGAGTCTGCCAGTTTTTCAGATGGACCCATTCAAAACCCCCATTCTCCCCGACATCTGATTCGATCTGATCCACCAAAAAGGGACAGATGGGGATCCAATTCCACTTCCGTCCGTCGGATCGGGTCGGATGGAAACGGGCAGACGGTACGTTTTCATCTGACCGCCTATTGAAGAGAGCGAGCAGCTTTGTGTCTGCTCTGCAGCAGCAGAGCAGACACAGAGCTGTCATCTGCTTGCTCAGCGAGGATCAGTGGAGAGATCCCACGCTGAGCAAGTAGATCCACCAACCGGGTCCGCCCCGTGTGAAAAGACCCTATATCACTTTGCATAAATCTGTTTTTTACTTTGACATAAACATCCTATTTATTTTGACCGGTGCCAAAATAACAACCTCAAATCCACTGATTCTAAAAGCTAATAACTTCTGTAGTTAGGTAGCAACAAGTCCGTTGCATTAGAACACATTAAGCTGTTTTCATAATGTATTAAATCAGTACAGTACAACTCATTATATAAATTAAATGTGTGGTGTTCTGCCTCCTAGGTAAATCTATCTATTCATGCTTTTCAAAATAAGAATTGCAGGACTAAACAAGTCATAAAAAAAAGTGCATTTATACTTTTGACCCTTTCCTTTGGCCTAACCTAACCTGCCATCTTCTTACACAGATGTATACTTACCTTTATTTGAAGGCCACAGTCTCCAGTGTTCATATACATCCAGTGTCACAAGTCTGCATAGTGTGACATATGTCAGAATATAATTTGTTCCCGCTGGCTTTTTTAATAAAGGAAGAATACAAATATGAATCTTGTTGTGTGGTGTTGCTGTTTTTGGTACAATTGATCAGTCACAAAATGGGGTTATTTGTGACCACTCACCATCAATTTAGGGCAACCACCATATAAAGTTAACTGACATTGCTTAAACAGGCAAAAATAAAAGCATGTACCCAGTGTTAAAAGTGTAAAAGTTGCTATTTGCCATTTTTTTTACTACAGTCATGAAAACCTGAAATATCAACTAAATGCATCAAAGAGCATTGTAAAAAAAAAAGAAAAAAGTGAAATGCTTTTTTTTTTACTCTTTTTTGTGTATTTTATTGTTTTAAACTGTACTATTTTGCATGTTATGAAACACCAATAAAACATAAAATATGGACAAATAGCCATCACAATGTACCATTCCCAAGTTTCTTTTCAAAACATTTTCACACACATTGTCTAAACAACTCAACTAACAAAGCTACATAGTTATATTCTGTAGTTTTAAGACTGAAAAAACACAGGTTCATCCAAGTACACTACTTTATATTTTTCAATATTAAACCTGAGCTGCCATGTAGCTGCCTAATCCCCTGTTTTATCAAGGTCTTCCTTTAATGATGCTATGCCTGCTTTGAATTTATCTCCCTATATAATTTGGTATCATGGGAAAACACTGACATTCAACTCATGATGTCAACCTCTCTATCATTAATAAGCAGAATCCTGGGGCACACCACTCATAACTTTTGACCAATCAGAGAATAAGGCATGTATCACTTCTCTTTGGTCCCATTCATGGAATTAATTGTCTACTATATACATGCAATTTCTTCAACTCCAACAGATCTTATTTTATAGATGAAGAGTTTCTGAGGTACCATATCAAATGCATTTGCAATTTCTAGAAAAACTGCATCCACTGGACTTCCAGAATTCAATTTCCCACTAACAACAAACTATCCCAAACTACAGACAAAAGAATACTAGGAACATGTAAAATAAACACCCAGGAGCCAATGCAACCTAACTGACTCCAATGCCTTTAACTAAAACTGCTAAATTCTAAAAAATATGTGGAAATCATGACATTTTGGAAAAATGAAATGTGAAAGATCTGTTTATGCCTAATAATCAGTTATTCTTAATAAAAAATGTAATGCTGTGATGGTGGAAATAAAATATACTTGACCAGTTGCCTTGCAAATGGAATATGCCCTGAAATATTGCAAGGTCATATTGGTTATAGAAAGTATGAGATGTTTTGTTATCTTTTGACTTGTTTCAGATTTTTTTTTCCAAGCACACCTGGTAGTCTGGGTGCCTTACATGATATCCATTCACTTGTTCCCAGTTTTAAATGCACATTCTACTTAACCACGTGCCTACCGGGCACTTATACCCCCTTCCTGCCCAGGCCAATTTTCAGCTTTCAGTGCTTTTGCATTTTGAATGACAATTGTCCAGTCATGCAACATTGTACCCATATGAAATTTTTATCATTTTTTTCACACAAATAGAGCTTTCTTTTGGTGGTATGTACTTGCCACTGGATGTTTTATTTTTTGCGCTATAAACAAAAAAAGAGCAAACATTTTGAAAAAAAAATTTTTTCTTTGTTTTTATTGTAACATTTTGCAAACAGGTAATTTTTCTCCTTCACTGATGTGCATTGATGAGGCTGCACTCATAGGCAGCACTGACGGGCACTGATAGGCAGCACTGACGGGCACTGATAGGCATCACTGATGGGCACTGATAGGCGGCACTGATGAGGTGGTACTGATAGACGGCACTGATGGGCACTGATAGGCAGCACTGGTGGGCACTGATGGGCACTGATAGGCAGCACCGATGGGCACTGATGGGCACTGATAGGCAGCACTGATGGGCACTGATAGGCGGCACTGATGAGGTTATACTGATAGGTGGCACTGATGAGCTGGCACTGATATGCAACAATGATGGACACTGATAGGTGGTACTGATGAGCACTGATAGGCGGCACTGCTGGGCAGCACTGGTGGGTGGCACTGCTGGGCACAGGTGGATGGCACTGCTGGACACAGGTGGGTGGCACTGCTGGGCACAGATGGGTGGCACTGACTGACAAAACTGACTGGTGGTACTACTGGGCACTGACTGGCGGCACTGTTGGGCATTGATGGGTGGCACTGCTGTTATCGGCAGTACTTTCAGCATGAGGAAAGTGCAGCCGATAACCGGCAATTGCATTTACTGGTGATCTCCTGTGTCATTGGACATGGCTGATCACATGGTAAAAGGCCGCTGTGATTGGCTTTTTACCACATCAAGTGATCAGCTGTGTCCATAGGGAGGGCACGTTCTGGGAGGACGGCTATCTGTGGTCGGCAAGTGGTTAAAAAGACAACAGAAATTCTCATGCCTGTATTCAATACAACAAAGGTTCAGTGAGTCTTGTTTGAAATCTGCTGAAACCGAACTTAGTAGGAAATCCCATTGTAATCCATTGGAGCGAATCCTGTTTAGTAAATTTGGGCAATTTTTATTAAAAAAGTCATGGAAAGCTGGGCACAGCCAAGGAGGACATGTACTAATGCAAAAAATAATTGTTAAAAGAATATTACATTAGAGGGTCTTCTCATGTGGTTTTGAAAACAAATCCTATAAATAACATGCTTTCAAAATGCTTTAAAGCTCTATGTGGTGTTTTGGGTCAATATGACTTTCACAGACAACATATATGGCTCTGATTTCTTTTTATTTTAAGCTGGCCATGCACTGTAAGGTTTCTCTCATTTAACCCCATTGTGTGAACAAAAAAAATCCTGTCATTTCCCCAGAATCGGCAGTACCAGCTATTGTATGCTGACAGCCGTCAACCACAACTATCAGAATACTCAAACAGTGTCTGCATCTGATTGGATGCAGCTGCTGTTATGCCAAAATTTTCTTCCCAGCTCCTTCAATTATCAAATCAATGAACATTAAGTGGTAGGGTGCTGACAAAGCCACCTATGACTCAAATTTCTGATGAACTGGCAGAAATTTGCTCTGTGTTTGGCTGATTTACCAATTAGTTTGTCTTATATACAGAAGAAGCAGCACCCTTATCTGACTGGTTTTAGCTTTTTTTTTTTTTTTTTTAAGTTTTTTTTTAAGTTTTTTTTAAAATACTTTTAGCAGTGACACATGCTTTTGTATTAATCAGTAATAGGTCTGCTTTGACCTGCAGATAGAAATTGGTCAGTAGCTTGCTGAGGCTGTCCCTTTCCTTATTGACCAGCTTGTATCAAACTATCATTGAGAATCAAAAGAGTGCAGATCATCTAGCAGTGTAAAACTGGTCAACAACAAGACATTTTTACTGAGTAAGACTACGCTAAAAATAAAAGAAATAGAGAGATAGAGTACAGGCTTGCACTTCACTACTACAATTAGGGGCTGCAGATAATGCAAGGCTAGGACCAAATTTACTAAACACATAGAGCACAAGCTTGGGCTTTAACCACTTCAATACGGGGCACTTTTACTCCCTTCCTGCCCAGGCCAATTTTCAGCTTTCAGTGCTGTCGCACTTTGAATGACAACTGCACGGTCATGCAACACTGTACCCATATGAAATGTTTATAATTGTTTTCACACAAATAGAGCTTTCTTTTGGTGGTATTTAACCATTAGCCGCCCGGCCAATGGCCGTTTGGCGGCTTCAAAACTGTCTCTGCACTCCGGGTGGCGTGCTCCCGCACATGCGCAGTTTGCGCTAATGCAGAGCGGCGCAGCAGTGCGATCTGTCACCTGCCGTGCACCTCGGACATGGCCGATGACAGATCTGAGTACCGGCCCCCGTTGCTGGTACCATGTGACCTGCTGTGACCAATCACAGCAGGTCACATGACAGTTGTATACAATGAATGGCTTCATTCATGATGCCATCCATTGTATACTAGTGCCTAGCTGTGAATGGTCACAGCTAATCACATGCACATGTCATGTGATTAGCTGTGACCAAATCACAGCTAAGCACAAAAAAAAAAAAAAAAAAAAAAGCTGAATGAATCGATTTCACTCAGGTAAATGCTTGCTTATAGCAAAGTAATTCTTTGCTATAAGCAAATTGTGTAAAAAAAAAAAAAAAAATACTGATCACTTCCCCAAAGTAGTACAATGTTACTATGGTAACATTGTACTACTTTGGTCATAGTAAAATATGAAAAAAAATCTTTAAAAAAATTAAAAAAAAGTAATAAAAAATTAAATATAATAAAAAAATTAAAAAATATATATATATTTTTTTCGTACTGTCACCAGTCAGTGTCCCTGTTCACCGCCATGCCAGTTATATGATGATGCTGTACTGCACTGGTGACAGTATGTAAAAAAAAAATAGTGAAAATATTTTTTTTAATTTTTTCATTTTCCAAAAAATTATGACAAAAAAATACAACTTCAAAAAACTCGCCATGCCTCTTATGAAGTACGTCGGACTGTCTACTCTGCAAAAAGGGGTCATTTGGGGATATCTGTACTATTCTGACATTCTTGGACCTCAAGAAATTAGATTGGCTGTCAGTACTTTAGGATTGATCAATATTCAGATCTATACCATAGTTTGTGAACTCTATAACTTCCCTACAAACTAAAAAATACATCCTAATTTGGGTTATTTTCACCAAAGACATGTAGCAGAATACATCTCGGCCTAAATTTATGAAGAACAATTATTTATTTGTAAACTTTTATAACAGAAACAAAGAAAAATGTGTTTTTCTTTCAAAATTTTTGGTCTTTTTTTGTTAATTTAGCAAAAAATAAAAACCCCAGCAGTGATTAAATACCACCAAAAGAAAGCTCTAGTTGTGTGAAGAAAATGATAAAATTTTAGTTTGGGTACAATGTTGTATGACCGCGCAATTGTCATTCAAAGTGTGAGAGCGCTGAAACCTGAAAAATGGCCTGGGCAGGAAGGTGTAAAATTGCACGGTATTGAAACGGTTAATCACCACTGAGTTTTTTATTTTTTGCAAAATATAACAAAAAAAACCCTGAAACTTTTGAAAAAGAAAAAAAAAAGCTCTTTTCTTTGTTTCTGTTATAAAACTTTGCAAATAAATAACATTTCTTCATAAATTTAGGTGAAAATGTATTCTGCTACATTTCTTTGGTGAAAATAATAATAATAATTTAATTTGTAATTTTTTTCAAATGTTTCTATTTTTGTTTTAATTTTTTATTACATTATTTTTTTTTGCTATTTTTTTTTTCAACACACTGTGACCAAAGCAATACAATGTTACCACAGTAACATTGAACTACTCTGGGCAAGTGATCAGGATTTTTTTTTTTTTAACACATTATGATTGCTAATACCAATGTATTTCATTGATATTTGCAATCATTGTTACTGAATGAAACTGATTCATTCAGTCTTTTGTTGTGATTAGCTGTGATTGGGCAAAGCTGATCACATGATACAGATGGGCTGTGATTGGCCCTGTCTGTATCATGTGACTGCTTTGACCAGTCACAGCTAACAACATAATTGTATACAATGGATGGCATGAGAGGAAGCCATCCATTGTATACAATTGACATGTGATCTGCTGTGATTGGTCACAGTGGTCACATGACACTGGCAATGGGCCAGTGTACTGATATGTCATCCACAGTACAACAGCCGGTGACAGATCGCGCCGCTGCGCTGCCCCTGGCGGCTCGTTTTGACAGGATATCATATGACGCCCAGTCACAAAGAGGAGAGTCTTGCCCAGCCGTCAATCTGCTATAGGTGGGCAGGAAGGTGTTAACATACTGCAGAGGGTATAACAGTGTAAAAGTGGCCAACAGCAGGACAGTTTTAATAGTATCATAGTTTAGTGAACTGGTGTATGTTTAATTTTTATTGTATCTATAGGAATATATACAGTAGGGTGCAATGAATGTGAGTGATATTACATGAGCTAAATGTATGTGATAACAATCTGCACAGTTTTGAGTACCCTCTATATATGCTACCAACTTTGATTGAAGCTAAAACATCCCAAGTATTTCCACCACACTTCAAATAACATACACTATATACGATGTAGTGCAATCCAAACCAAAAAGTGTGTTATCAATAAAAATACATAAAATCATAACACTATGAAAATAAACATCTGCAAATAAAATGTCCATATATTACTACCAACTGAAAATTCCTCCACCACCGCTCCGTGAAATGGATATTTTTTTCAGGTTCTTATCAATTCAGTGCATGCATCCACCCAGTGCTCTTATCATGCGCTCACCTCGATCCTTTGACCTTAAAGTGTTACTAAACCCACAACAATAAAATCAGTCTGTATATGCAGTAAAGCATGCTTGTTATACCCACTGTGGAACCTAAAGGGTTAATCCTCCGCATTGTGCAAAAAGGCTGTTTGATCCTTTCTTCTCTGTTCCTCCCCTTTTTCAAGTGACCAAAACTTATCTCCAGACTGAACCATAGGCATGCACATGCTCAATTTGGTGTGTATTGCTAGACAGGTTTTTTTTTTCCTTTGGAGAGTGCATGTGATCAGCACAGGGCCAGTCAAAGGTCAGGGGATTTGAATCCTCCTAGAGCAGAAAGAAAACTCCTCCTATAAGCTTTAGCTAGTTCTGGGCTAGACACTGATAGAAGTCACAAGATTGCTCTAACTGCTGATGGGAAAAGGTATTTAGCAGTTTATATTTACTAAAATAATTGCACTTCCATGTTCTGTGTACTGTGGGAGACTAGATATAGTGGATGCAGGGTCCGGGGTTTAGTAACACTTTAATACAAAATCAAGGCTATTGCACCATGATGGGTTTATATACTTTTACTCCTCCACTGACCTTTATCCTCATCTGGCAGTACCACACTCTCAAGAGAATGACATGCAAAATAAATGAGTGCTCTCTGAATAGTATTTGTTTATTTAAAGCTCACAATAATAAAACTCACACTTAAAATGCACTTAAAAACTTCCGGTTCCGGAGCCGGATGCTGTAATTCGCGGGACCCGCGGCTCCCGGGATCCCGGCTCTATAAAGCCTGCCTACTGCCTCGGGGACCCCCGCTATACAGTCCTGGGGTGCCCCTTACCTTCCTGCAGCGGCCCCAGCATGGAGCGGTACCTTCTGCCGGCGCAGTCCGGCCAGGAGTCGGCGGCCAGGGCGGAGGGATGCGGCTCTCCCCCCTCTGCAGCCAAGATGGCCGACGATGCCTGTCACAGCATGGACACAGGCACAGAGCGGGAAAACACCGAGGGAGCAGGTATGACAGAGCCTCTCCTCACCATCCACACTGCCTGCCCACTCACTTCTGCACTTGATAACACTGCTGAGCAGTATGTTAAAATAGCTCAGGCAGTGTCCTCTATCCTGCTCCCAAACATAACACAGGCTGTAGATAGAGCTGTCACAATGGGCATTGAACAGCTAAGGAAAGATTTAGGCGATCATTCTAAACGTTTATCTGAGGCTGAGCAGCGCATATCAGATTTAGAAGATGAATTTCATTCAATGCAAGCGGTCACTTCACAATCCAATCGTATACAGCAAAGTATAATGGATAAAATCGACGATCTGGAAAATCGATCACGTAGGAATAACTTACGCATTGTGGGTCTTCCAGAATCTTTTAATACAGGTTCTCTCCCTGATCTCTGCTCAGCGCGGATCCCTGCAGCTTTGGGCCTATCTTCTTCTTGCCAGGTGGAGAGAGCTCATCGCCTGGGCCCCCCATCTAACGAGCGTCGTGCGCCACGCTCTGTGATTGTCCGCTATCTTAATTATGCTGACCGCGTAGCGATCCTCACCTCTTTCCGTAACTCCCGTTCTCTGCAAATTGAGGGTCACAAATTGCTATTATTTGCGGACTACTCACAGGAAGTATCACGTAAACGGAAAGCATTCCAGCAAGTCTGTGCCACTCTTTACCAGAAAGGAATAAAGTTCACACTTGCATATCCGGCCACGTTACGTTTTACTGCACCATCGGGGGATTCTAAATCTTTCGTTCATCCTGAAGAAGCCCACCAATATTTGCAAGACCACCTAAAGGACGGGGATCCGGCGGGTAGGAATAGTGGTCCCAGAGACCAACGCAGTCCTCGCAAAGACCCCCCCAAACGTCAACGCACTAATCTAGCGTCCTCCAAATCTCGCCCGCCCTGAAGGTCTGAGGAACCATCGGTCTCTTCACAACTTCTTCCAGCCTTACTCCTGATCCGATTGGCTCATTTGGATGTGTTTCTTCAATTTTTTTTTTGTTTTTGTTTTTTCTTTTCATTTTCATCTTGGAAAGATTCCTCTTGCTATTTACTGATATATTATCACACTCCAATGTATGAGTCTATTGATTGTTCAGCACGAGTTTATTTTTTGTAATTTCTGATGTTGCGGTGTTTCCTCGTAATCACCCGTTTCATTGTTACTGTTTAATTTACCTACAGGCCTGATTTTACTACTTCCTTACTCCTACATGTGCCTGATTCCATATTTCAGCGTTGCTGTGGATGGCGGGATGCTGGAGCCGTTGTTGGGAATAAGTTTGCGGGGCACCCTTTCCTCGCCTCAACAAATCGGCAATGGTCCCTGGGGCAGGTCCCTCCCCTGCCATTCCCGGTTACGCTGGTATTGGTGGAAACAGCATGCGGAATGACGTGAAGTCCTGTTTACTGCTCTGGTATATTGTATGTTTTGATTTTTTGTTGGGCTCAAATAGGGCCCTTGCCTCTCTCTCTGTCTTCTCTTCTCTTCTTTCTTATCTCTACTTCTTGGGAGAACTCCTTTGTCCTCTGAGACCAGATTCCAACCACCTCCATTTGCCCTACATAGCAGCGCCATCCGTTCCTCCATCTCTAATTGGTAAGATTCTTATCCTTTCACTATATATATTACAACAGTTAAAATGACACGTATATTTTCATGGAATGTTAAGGGCCTCAGATCTCCTCACAAACGCATGGCGATACTAAGACACTTGCGGCGTTTACGCGCGGATGTAGCTTTGCTCCAAGAAACCCATCTTACCCAATCGGATTTTGCCCGTATGCGTAAACTCTGGGTAGGCCAGATCTTTGGCTCCTCCTCCTTAAACAATAAAGCTGGGGTACTTATTCTTATACACAAACGGCTTAATCCTGAATTCATTTCCATGGACGCTGACACTGAGGGTCGTTTTATAGCAGTACATATTAAACTTGGATCCCAGGAGCTGGTTCTCTCCAACTTTTACGCACCCAACTCCCCAATGAGACAGGTTTTTCAAGCCCTCTCGACGCGGCTGGCGGCCTATATTCACAAGCCTCTCATCATGGGAGGGGACTTTAACTCCGTTATGCAAGAGCAGGAGGATAAATCACAGAGTGTTGAACGTGGACTTCGCTCCTCTCAGATTTCCCGTCCAACACCTACTTTACTATGTAGCTTCGTTGAAGCAATGCAAATTACAGATATATGGCGCTTAGCACATCCGGACGGCAAAGACTACACTTTCTATTCCCCTGTTCATCATTCTTTATCTAGAATCGATTACATTTTCTGTAACCCCGTACTACTGCATCATGTGGTATCTTCGACTATACATGACATAGCCATATCGGATCACTCACCGATTTCTGTTACTATAAATTTTCTAGACCCTACACCACATCCTAGGATATGGCGCTTTCCTTCGTTTCTGGCGAATAATCAGGAACTCTCCCAGCAATTAAAAGACACATGGTCAGACTTCCAAATTACTAATGCGGCCCACGTTTCCAACCCAAATTTGTTTTGGGATGCGGGGAAGGCGGTATTACGTGGTAAAATCATTGCCTTTACGTCCGCTTATAAAAAAAGAATTCTGCATAACTTTACTGAGGCTAGTAACCTTCTTAGACAGACACAAAGTGATATGGCAGAGTCCAATACGCAGGAAAACAGGAAAGCTTGGGTGGATGCTAAAAACCAGTTTGACACATGGGCGGCAGCGCAGGAAACATTATACCATTCACATCTTGACTTACAATATCATAGGTTTGGTAATAAACCAGGCAAATTATTGGCGCGCCTATGTAGGAAGCCTTTCACCCCCACACAATTCACCTCTCTTAAAGACTCTCAGGGAGCACTTAAACAATCTCCGGAAGAGATCATATCTATTTTGGAAAGCTTTTATGCAAAGCTATATGGGCCGGATCCTATTGACCAGGAGCAAGCACAATCCTTTCTGGACAGAGTAAGTCTACCTCAAATAGATCCAATAGCGCTGCAATCTCTAAATGCCCCTATATCACAAGCGGATATCTGTCTAGCTATTAGATCTTTAGCCAATGGTAAAGCTCCAGGTCCGGATGGGTACACCTCTGAATTCTTTAAACTTATGGACAAAACCCTCTCTCCTACTCTACAGCTGGTTTATCAGTCCATCCTGGAGAGTGGGCTTTATCTCCCATCGGCTTCACAAGCCCATATTAAATTAATAGCAAAAAAAGGCAAAGACCCTTCGGATCCTGGATCTTATCGTCCCATTTCCCTCCTTAATCTAGATGCAAAGATCCTTTCTAAAATTATAACTAACCGCTTGGCCATTATTTTACCCTCACTTATTCACCCCTCTCAAGCGGGTTTTATAAAGGGACGATCGGCCACGTCAAATATCCACAAAGTGCTTTCAGTTTTGCATCAGGCTAAAATCAACCCACTACAGGATCTAGCAATTGTCTCTCTTGACGCTGAAAAAGCCTTTGATAATGTCAGTTTTCAATGGCTCAAACTAGTCCTTGCTAAATTTGGCTTTTCCGGTCCATTTACACAATTGATTCAGGCTATGTATGTTGCCCCTATGGCTCAGATAGTAGCAGCGGGAAAAATATCCAACCCTATTCTACTCTATAAGGGAACAAGGCAAGGGTGTCCATTATCCCCCCTGCTTTTCAATCTTGCACTAGAACCTTTAGCCCGTTTCCTGTTATTTCAATCACGCCTCCATGGTATTCAAATTGGTCAACAAGATCTCCGCATAGCCTTATTTGCTGACGATATATTAATATTCACCTCCAACCCAACTCTAGATTTACCTTATATCCAGACAGTTTTCGCAGAATTTCGGTGCTGCTCGGGTCTCCGTATAAATTTTGCGAAAAGTGAGGTTCTTCCCCTATATCATGCTCGGCTTCCTGATTGGGCCTGCAACTCTATATTTAAAATTAATACCAACCATATTACTTATCTGGGTATTAAAATTGGGAAATTAGCCTCGTCCCTTTATTCTCTGAATTATTCGCCAGTGATCCAAAAAATTTTAGGAGAATTGGAAATGTGGAAAGACCTGCCGTTATCATTCATGGGCAGAGCCCATCTCTTCAAGATGACGACTTTTCCGAAGCTTTTATACCCTCTTCAAATTATCCCACTCCTGCTCAAACATACGGATATAGTCAAGTTAAACAAGGCGATCTCTAGTTTCCTATGGAGGGGCGCCGCCCGCGCATAGCCATACATAAGTTGTTTCTCCCTAGATGTGAGGGCGGACTGGGCCTCCTCAATATTAGGCTTTATAATCTATCCTGCATTTTACGGGTGTGTATAGATTGGCTCTCCCGAGCGTCCGTGTTCTCCAATTACCAACTTGAGTCAGCCATGGTGAGCCCGTTCGATCTGTCAGCCCTTCTACACTCCAACTTTAACTCACTCCCGGAGCATCTTAAACATAATCCACTCATACGGGACACACTGTTCACGTGGAGGGAGGTCAGACGTAGACTAGGAGTTTCTCCCTGGATATCTCGTTTTCTTCCCATTCATCACAATCCTTCCTTCTCTGTCTCTCAACAACATGCAGCTTACGATTTATGGTACAATCAGGGACTTAGACTTGTTAGCCAATTATATGACTTTGCATCAGGATCTCCCCTTCCGTTCCAACAAATCCTTAGCTCGTTTGAGTTGCCTTCTCATCATTTTTTGTACATTTTACAAATCAGGAATTTTGTGCAATCCATAGCTCAAAATAAACTTACTCGTTTCTGCACGACGGTGATAGAGGTCCTTGTTAGGAATCAGAAATATAACATATCTGATATATATAGTCAATTGTCTATGCATTATGCAACACCGCTGGAATCCTCCACATCCATCAAATCGTGGATCCGAGACTTTGACAATGCCTTCACTGCGGAACAAATACTCGCAGGTTTTAACATGACCTGTGCATTTAACACAAACGAATTTTGGCGGGAGCAGCAGTTTAAAATTATGCATCACGCTTATATGCCCTGTCTGTACTCACGTTCAGACTCATCGATCTCTACGTGTCCGCTCTGTGGTCTATGTAAGCCGACACTTCACCACAGGTTCTGGAATTGCCCATCAATCTCTACCTTTTGGAACCAACTTTTGAACTTCATGCTTTTCATCACTACTCTCCCGTTACCTAGAGACCCACTGCTGCTTCTTTTCGGCAACTTGGATGCTTCCGTGTCTGCTGCTACACACCAGCACATTGCTAGGCTCAGAGCCGCCAAACCGTGGCTGTCCATTTGTCTGATGGCTGCAAGAAGATCTATTCTAAAAAAATGGGTTTCCAACGGCCCGCCAACTATCTCGGATGTCAAATTGGAACTTAACTTCTTACTTCGCTTGGATCGGCTCAGCATCCATATCTCTCCATCTACATCAGGAGAGGAAAAGTTCAACCGCAAATGGGGTCAATATGTTTCAAGAACATTTCCTACTTCGGAGACCCAACTTCCCTCCCAAGGACTTCTAACCTAGCCCTAACTTAGCCTCTAGGCGATTCCTGATGCACGTGTTTTATTTGTCTTAGGGGGCAAATGACTGCTAAATTACCTTCTCTAAGTCTTCAAGAACCTTTACTCACCTACTTTGACTATCTGCCCTTTTTACGCCTTGGCTCCTGTTTTCTTATTCTCGCTGTCCTTCATAATCTCGCTTCACTGTTGACCCTTAGTGAAGAGTCCCCGTAATAGCACACTTTCACATGTAATGTTGAGCTGCTTCCTATAATATTATATCTAGAGATGAGCGAATTTCTCAAAAATTCGATTCGGCTGATTCGGCGAATTCCAATATGAAATTCGATTCGATGCGAATTAATTCGCTACGAAGTTAACTTATTAAAAGGGTTTTTAGGCTTCAGAGAGCCTTTAAATTAGTGCAGAACACTGTAACTTTAATTTAAATGCCCTTGGAGATGAGGAAGGAGAAGGAGAAGGAGAAGGATGAGAAGAAGGAGAAGGAGAAGGATGAGAAGAAGGAGAAGGATGAGAAGAAGGAGAAGGATGAGAAGAAGGAGAAGGATGAGAAGAAGGAGAAGGAGAAGGAGAAGGATGAGAAGAAGGAGAAGGAGAAGGATGAGAAGATGGAGAAGGAGAAGGATGAGAAGAAGGAGAAGGATGAGAAGAAGGAGAAGGAGAAGGATGAGAAGAAGGAGAAGGATGAGAAGAAGGAGAAGGAGAAGGATGAGAAGAAGGAGAAGGATGAGAAGAAGGAGAAGGATGAGAAGAAGGATGAGAAGAAGGAGAAGGATGAGAAGAAGGAGAAGGATGAGAAGAAGGAGAAGGAGAAGGAGAAGGATGAGAAGAAGGAGAAGGAGAAGGATGAGAAGAAGGAGAAGGAGAAGGAGAAGGATGAGAAGAGGGGGAGAAGGATGAGAAGAAGGAGAAGGATGAGAAGAAAGAGAAGGAGAAGGAGAAGGATGAGAAGAAGGAGAAGGAGAAGGATGAGAAGATGGAGAAGGAGAAGGATGAGAAGAAGGAGAAGGATGAGAAGAAGGAGAAGGATGAGAAGAAGGATGAGAAGAAGGATGAGAAGAAGGAGAAGGATGAGAAGAAGGACAGTTCTGTGACAGTTTCTGTCTATTTCTGACAGTTCTGGGACATTCACTCCATACAGCGGTTTCAACCGCTGTATGGAGGGAATGTCATAGAACTGTCAGAAATAGACTATTTCTGACAGTTCTGGGACATTCACTCCATACAGCGGTTGAAACATTGTATCTATTTGTTTCCATAAATGGATCCATTTATGGAAACAAATAGATACAATGTTTCAACCGCTGTATGGAGTGAGTGTCCCAGAACTGTCATAAATAGTCTATTTCTGACAGTTCTATGACATTCCCTCCATACAGCGGTTTCAACCGCTGTATGGAGTGAATGTCCCAGAACTGTCATAAATAGTCTATTTCTGACAGTTCTATGACATTCCCTCCATACAGCGGTTTCAACCGCTGTATGGAGTGAATGTCCCAGAACTGTCATAAATAGTCTATTTCTGACAGTTCTGGGACATTCACTCCACCGCTGTATGGAGTGAATGTCCCAGAACTGTCATAAATAGTCTATTTCTGACAGTTCTATGACATTCCCTCCATACAGCGGTTTCAACCGCTGTATGGAGTGAATGTCCCAGAACTGTCATAAATAGTCTATTTCTGACAGTTCTGGGACATTCACTCCATACAGCGGTTTCAACCGCTGTATGGAGGGAATGTCATAGAACTGTCAGAAATAGACTATTTCTGACAGTTCTGGGACATTCACTCCATACAGCGGTTGAAACATTGTATCTATTTGTTTCCATAAATGGATCCATTTATGGAAACAAATAGATACAATGTTTCAACCGCTGTATGGAGTGAGTGTCCCAGAACTGTCAGAAATAGTCTATTTCTGACAGTTCTATGACATTCCCTCCATACAGCGGTTTCAACCGCTGTATGGAGTGAATGTCCCAGAACTGTCATAAATAGTCTATTTCTGACAGTTATGGGACATTCACTCCATACAGCGGTTGAAACATTGTATCTATTTTTTTCCATAAATGACATTCTGCAGATACACTTAGAGGAGCGCTGCAGATACACTTTTTGCCGGCTTGGAATTATTCTTATTTTCATCCTACTTCTTCTTCATCCTCATCCTCTTCTTCTTCTTATGAGGATGAGGATGAAGAAGAAGAAGAAGAAGTAGGATGAAAATAAGATTAATTCCAAGCTGGCAAAAAGTGTATCTGCAGCGCTCCTCTAAGTGTATTTGCAGAATGTCATTTATGGAAAAAAATAGATACAATGTTTCAACCGCTGTATGGAGTGAATGTCCCAGAACTGTCATAAATAGTCTATTTATGACAGTTCTGGGACATTCACTCCATACAGCGGTTTCAACCAAATACAAATACAAATACAAATACAAATTGTATCTATTAGTTTCCATTTAGGATACAGATGTTTCAACCGCTGTACATGTGAAGAAGCTGTCAGAGAACTGTCAGAAATAGAGGAACTCTGCACATACACTTTTTGCCGGCTTGGAATTATTCTTATTTTCATCCTACTTCTTCTTCTTCTTCTTCTTCTTCATCCTCATCCTCTTCTTCTGAGGATGAGGATGAAGAAGAAGAAGAAGAAGAAGAAGTAGGATGAAAATAAGAATAATTCCAAGCCGGCAAAAAGTGTATGTGCAGAGTTCCTCTATTTCTGACAGTTCTCTGACAGCTTCTTCACATGTACAGCTGTTGAAACATCTGTATCCTAAATGGAAACTAATAGATACAATGTTTCAACCGCTAAACATGTGTTCCTTCTGTCAGAGAACTGTCAGAAATAGCGGAGCTCACTGCAGGGACACTTTTGCCGGCTGATCGGGAAATATTCGATTCGCGCACCCGAAGTAGGCAAAATTTCGGATTCGACGCGAATCGAATATTTCCTGAAATTCGACTCGAATTCCGGTTCGCCTGGTTCGATTCGCTCATCTCTAATTATATCATCATAGTAGCCTACTATTCTAACACCCTATTATCTTAGTGTCCTAATCTCTATATTCTGGCCTGTCCTCTTGGTCTTCTGATCTCAGACCTCTGACTTCTGATCTCTGCTCTTTGGTAACAAAATTCCTTGCCCTCCTTTTCTCCTTATTTTCTTTTCTGTCCGTATACTCTTTTCTGGGCTGGTTCTTGCAGCTCCTTGTTCTCCTTTCTTCACTGCTGTATCTCTACCTTCTGCTCTCATTTTGCATCTACTTCTTACCCATATACACGATGACCTTCCTCTTGGTCATTTGACAAATGGTCAACATGGCATACATTTGCGCATCTATAAGTTAATCATACAAATGAAGATGTATACATGTACTTTTCTAAACCCTTGTAAACTCTATTCTTAAGCCCTTGTCACCTGTTACATCAGACGATGTCTCCTTCCTATAAGTAACTTTCTCCTTACTAAATTTCTCTGATGCCTCTTTGTTTCTCTTGGGGTTTTGACAATTTGTTTTCATGTACAATTATTATTCTTGATTCTTTCACCGGCTTCGACATGTTGCCAAGCTATGATTACTGCATAATTTCACCGTTGGTTAATGTGTGTATACAATAAAACCAAATAAAGTTTCTTTAAAAAAAAAAAAAAAATGCACTTAAAGTGCTGTGTTCTCAGCTTTACAAAACATGGGTTCAATAGACAGTTCTTCTGACCACTAACACCCCTACACGCATTACGCTCAGAAAATGAGCTTCATCCTACTGATGTCAAATATTGATACTATTTTCATTCAATATTGGACATTTATGAAGATATTTTGTATTTAGTTAAAGTATAGCCAAAGGATTTTTTTTACATTT